>NC_073692.1:310329197-310635941 GCF_029784155.1 Uranotaenia lowii | reverse complement strand
AAAGCCACTAGAGTTATGAGAATGAATATTGAAAATGTATACGTCGAAGATCAAACCATCATTGCTGAAAAGTTTTCTGAGATTTTTGAAGCTAATTCTTCTACAGATGGGTTTCCTGGGTGTTTTAAAGAGTTTCTCAAAGAAAATGCATTTGATGATGTTAATATTACTGTTGAAGAAAATCCGGAAATGGATAAGGAATTTTCCATTCATGAACTGTTTTGCGCCATAGAAAGTGGAAAAGGAAAGTCCGCCGGACCAGATGACGTAACTTATGAAATGATAAGACGATTACCTTTCTCAGCCAAGCAATTTCTTTTGAGGGTTTATAACGAACTTTGGAACCAAGGAAAATACCCTAACAATTGGAGGGAAAGTATTGTTGTACCTATCCACAAACCCGGTGAACCGACTGGTAAACTCGAAAGTTATCGCCCAGTATCGTTAACTTCATGTATTGGCAAAGTTTATGAAAGAATGATCAATCGTCGTCTTCAAGAGCATTTAGAATCACATAATTTATTACACAAACATCAGTATGCATTCCGCAAAGGACGAGGTACTACCAACTATTTTTCTGATTTACGAGATATTTTGGATAAGCATCATGACTCTGGATTACACACCGAGCTTATTGCTTTAGATTTATCCAAGGCATATGACCGTACATGGCGACCGGCAATTTTGAAAGAGCTATCTAAAGCTGAGATTGGATGTAAAATGTACAAAGTCATAGAAGAGTTTTTATCTGATAGAAGATTTAAAGTGCGAGTAGGTGGATGTTTTTCGGATGATAAATGTCAGGAAAATGGAGTACCTCAAGGTGCCGTTTTGTCTGTAACCTTATTCTTACTAGCGGTTAACCCAGTATTGAAAATGAAACTACCATTCGGAAAACTGATGGTTTATGCTGACGACTTGTTACTGATTATTGGCTCCAAGTACACTCGGTGCGGTTTACGTCAGGCTCAGCAAAGTCTTAACGCTATAGAAAGCTGGACCAACAGTGTGGGATTTTCCATCAACCCAAAAAAAAGCCAATTAATGCATATTTGCAAAGAAAGAAAAACCCATAATTTTTCTAAAGGTATTAAAACAATGTTAAGTGATGTTCCTCTGAAAAGAGTTCGTTCTATGAGAATATTGGGAGCCTATTTGAACAGAAGAGACAACGCTAAAAGACACATAAAAGAAATCAGAGCATCTTGTCTAGTAAGAGAACGATTTTTATCTGCTTTGACATTTTATGGTGATAGGAAAAGCTTGGAGCAGATTGGAATGGCAACTATAATATCGAAATTATTGTATGCGGCTGAACTTTTTAATCCGTTGGAATTGCAACAGTTAGATGTGTCATATCACAGTTTTCTAAGAATAAGCTCGGGAGCTTTTAGAACATCTCCCTGTTCATCTCTAGTTGTTGAAAGTGGACGGAAAGATTTTAAAAGCTTACTTTGTTATGTTCTTGTGAGGCGGGAAGTCAGAGTACTCGAAAAGTCTAAAAAATCGATGAGCTGCTTATGGAATAATGCAAATAAGACTTTCTACGATATAACCAGCGAAATGTTGCCAAGGCTTCAAAAAATTTTATACGTAGGTGGTAGGAAATGGAATGATCCTATACCATCGATTGATTGGGACATGAAAATATCATGCAGAGCCGGAGACAATAAGCAAAAAGTTGTGACTACTTTCCGAGATATCCTTTGGAATAAATACAAAGATCATGCTAAGTTCTACACTGATGGATCTGTGGCCAATGGTCATGTAGGAGTTGGAATATTTGGCCCTAGAATAAAAATCTCCCAGCAACTTCCCTCAATAATGTCCATATTTTCTGCCGAAGCTGTCGCACTCGAAATGGTCGCAAGAAGGGTCAATAGAAAAGCTGTATGTTTCACAGACTCTGCAAGCGTTTTAGTTGCTCTTGAGAACGGTTCATCACATCCAATCGTACAAAATATTGAATCCTTAATGAGGAAAAAAGATCTGGTTCTAGTATGGATTCCTAGCCATTGTGGCATACCAGGAAACGAAACTGCAGATAATTTGGCCGGCTTGGGTAGAACGGGTGAGATGAGTAATGTGTGTATACCAGGGCAGGACATAATTCGTTGGGTTGAAAGTTCACTGAGGAAAGCTCAGCAAGAAAGTTGGAATTTGCTTACTACTAACAAACTGAGGATAGTCAAACCTGTTATAGAGCGAATAAATTATGCATTTTGTAGTCGTAATGAGCAAAGAGCCCTTACTAGAATCTTGATAGGACACTCTAGGTTGACGCATCAACATTTGATGAAAAAAGAAGATCCACCAATATGTGATACTTGTCAGGTACAAATCACTATTAATCATATTTTGTTTGAATGTGAGGTTTACTCAGAGAGTAGGATAAAATATAAGATAAGCCAGGAGAATTTCATGTATGGTGATGTGAGTAGGACAAAATTACTAATTGATTTTTTAAATGAAACCAAACTCATTGAAAAATTGTAATCATAGTGTAAAATAATAATTAGTTTTAAGAAGGGTGAAAACTTATGTTACATACCCTCGTTAAATAAATGTACAAAAAAAAAAAATCTTGAGGTTTTATATTAGGATGGCCCAAAAAGAATTGTTTCGGAATCAAAATTCTGGGGGTACGAATCGTGAATTGGCCTGCCAGAAGGAAACATGGCAAATTTCAGACCATTTTGTTAAATCTAAGAGGTCGCTCAACGAGCTTCAACATTGTATGGAATTTGATACCATTTGTTTTAAAAAGCTAATTTTCAAAATTCACTTAGGGTGATTTGCCAATCGTTGTCTCCTTACCCATTGTTGCACGAAATGACCTAAATTGTCAATATTTCAGCTGTTTTGCAACTTTTACCCAAAAATAATACTATATCATGTTAATTGGAATGTTAACTGATGAATTGAGGCTTTTTGCGATATTTTCTGCTGTAAAACATGCATCTAACAACAGTTTTAACTTTTCTTGTTTCGCGATTTTGGCGCTAATTGTTAAACAAAACCATTAGATTCCTTCTACGGCAAATAAGGTTTTACGTCAGAACAAAACATGTTTCGTATCGGTTTTCTTTACGAACAATTTTAGCACCATAATCTTGGAAAAAAATTACGATCCATATAACCAGAGAAAATTTTCGTTCGTGCAACAATTGGTCCGCTCAATCTTCTTCTGCCCCATTGTTGTACATAAGTCGCTTCAAGATTTGTATGAAAATTTCAAACTTTTAAATTTATATACCTCCAAAAATTTTGTTTGGTTTAATTTACATAAAAAAATAGCAATAATTTTTTTGCAAAATTAAGGACTAAATAAAATCGTCCTGAGCTAGCGCAACGTGTTTTGGTTTGTACGGAAAGTGAAAATTTTCATTCAAAAATCAAAAGAAATGTACTGAAAGTTTGAAAAACTTAATTTTTCGAATTTTGAAATATTTTTTGGTTCTTGTGATATATTTCATGAGGACAAAAACCAATCCTAGCTTGTAAATTTTTAATTTGAATGTTTTTTATTGTTAATTTGAAAGCTGTTTAACCCTTAGGTGGAAATAAAAAATCGCAATTAGCTTATCATTTTGTTGATTTATATAACCTTCGTAAAAACATGTCATGAAATTATTGAAAGCTCCAGAAAGCAAAACCTGCAATTTTACAATACTTTTCAATGGATTCCGATTTTTTTTTATTGTTTTGAAAATGGTTATAACGTTTTTCGTGAAATACTTTGTTTCTTCTCATGCTGACAAAAATGAATCTTAAGAATAGGTAAAATCTATATCTAATGAAAAACAAACTTCATTTCAAGCTTATTTGAATTTCCTGTATGATTTCATACGCGAAAATTTCTTCTTCCATACAAATTTCCATACAACATTGAACACGTTCATTCATTACATGCAACTGTAAAAAATTCGGATTCTTTTAATATTTCTTTTACTATGACATGTTTTTTGCTAAACATGTGGAACTATTGATTTTAATAATTTCTGTGTTTTAAATAACTGTTTTGCACTCAGAAATTTTAAATTTTATGCACTAAATGTTGATTTTCAAAAATTTAAACTTTTATACAAAGACACATCATATTTCCACATATATATTTTTTCTATCTTTACAAATTAAAATTGAAATTTTAAGATTATTAAACTCGTTGTAAAACATATCTATGTATTTTTTTTATAGAGCAGGGAAAAGCCCCGGGAATTGGTCACCATTCAAGACCATACTCCCGAAAGCATAAACCTCCTCACTTATTCATTAATTTTTTTTTTCAATTTTTTCGTAAATTTTTATGGTTACACAAATTTTTTTTACACACTTCAATTAGGCCGGAACAAATTTCAAATCCTTCTTTTGTCACTCAGAGTTGGAACACCGCAATGATCCCAAATTTTTGGCCGATGCACCAGATTTAGGAGTGATCCCAAACTTTTGGACGATAACTTCAGTGTCTATTTAATCAATTAAAAGTACATTCTTAAATTTTTGTACAAAATTTTTTAATTGTGTTTTGACTAAGACGGCTGATATGAACGATCAAAATTTGCATGTTTTTTTGTGGGTGATCCCAAACTTTTAGCCGGCAGTGTATATTTGGATACAAGTGTTACAAAATAATAAACAAATATAACATAACATACATAACATAACATAACATAACATAATTTAAAACTTCTTAGAAATTTTTGAATCACTTAATTCTGGAATATCCTGTATGTTCCCGGTTCTATGACATTAGGATCTTACATCTATAAAATAGAAGAGGTTTAAAAATTAAGAATACAATTTAAAAAACATACCTTACCATGTGTTTCAAATATTTCAACCTCTCAAGGGAAGGGAACGAATATATTGAAAAAATAATTGAGTAAATTTACAACTGCTAGAATAAAATACGATGCTTCAAAGTAGGTTACAATAATTGTTTGTATTAACTATAGATATAAAACATTTTGACAACTATGAAATGTCAATAATTCAATTTTATCATTTTGCCATTTTTGTCAATTTTGTCAATTTCATCCATTTTGTCAATTTTGCCAATTTTCTCCATTTGTCAATTTTGTCAATTGAATTAGTTTTGTCAATTTTGTTGATTTTTAAAAATAATGCCAAATCATGAAAATATATCAATTGACAAATTGACTCAATTTGGTCAATTTTGCAATTCTGTAAATTCAGTTATTTTTCAATTTTGACATATAGTTAATTTAGTCAAGTTTGTGATTTTCTTTTCCAATTTTTTAAATTTTGCCAATTTGGCAAAAATGATCGATTGACGCTTGTTGCAATAGTAATTATGAAGAAATTATCATGACCATAGTATTTTCGACAACAAACATTGACAGTTTTCGAAAATTACTAGGTACATAGTAATTTCAAAAATGTTTCATGTGCCCTTTTACAAATTTGTTGTTATAATTTGCGTGGTTGAGAATACTATTACACAGAAATGGTAAAATAATCATGACAACGTCTTTGCAGTGGCCACTTCAAAGACGTTGTCATGATAATTTTACCATTTCTGCGTTATAGTATTTTCACCACGCAAAATATAACATCCATTTTGTAAAAGTGCGCATGAAACATTATTGCAATTACTATGTACTTGGAAATTTTCGATAACTCTCAATGTTTGTTGTTGAAAATACTATGGTCATGATAATATCATTATAATTTCTATTACCACTAGCGTCCGCATAGTAATTTAGACATTGTGGAAACCAATTCATATCAACAAAATAGTACGCACATGGTACTTTTGAGAACAAAACATATTTGACTCAAAAACATCAGTGCGTATGATAATTTTATCATGGTAAACATTCTTGTTCTTTAAAATAATAAATGATCATTAATCATCAAAACCGTGAGTAAACAAACAAACTTTGAGTTGATTAAAGTTTCATAACTTTCAAAATCTTTCCAGAGCATCGGGAGAACACACTAGCATTGACCGACGTTTGTCGGAAGTGTGAATTTTAATGTTTTAAATTATGTTATAATGCATGCATGCCAATAAACAAACAAACATGCATAGTAATTTATCATAACACATTATTAGTTTCATCATGAAAGATATCAATTTTACTAGACACGTAGTGAAACAATGCATAGTTTCATTGACAATTTTACTAAAACGCAGTCGAATTTACTATGCGCAACCAAATTGAGCACATGGTAAAATAGCTATGCGTAAGGTATTTTAAAAAACAAAACATATTTGACTCAAAATATGGTTGCCTGTAGTTCATTTAAACCACGGATTTAGTAGTTTTACTATGCTTTTTTGTGTGTGTGAAATAACATGTTGACGAAATCGCTGACAGTTCCAATTTAAATTTCTTTAGGCGGTACATACATATTCTGTTATTCTTAAGCAGTTGTTCTTCTCAAACAATACACAGTTTCACATTTTTTCGCATAGAAATAAATTATTTTCATGCTTATTGATATTCTAAGATTAAATTCCTGATTAAGTTATTCAAAAAATTACAACTTTATACAATAGCTACATTATGGACAGTTCAAAACGGTCTACGATAAAAAATTGTTGAAATATCCAAGTTTTTTTGAGATAAATAACAGCCTTTGGAAAACATATTGAAGTTATTGAAATCAATTTCAAAGGAAGGAATTTCATAACGAATTTATACTGTAAAATTTTAAAGAACTCACACGAAAATAGCTGTTTTATTCGTTATTTCTTTCCTTTTCAAACTTTTTTAAAATAGTCGAAGTTTTCAAACTTCGAAGGAGTATTAAATAACTTCATATCCAGCTCATCATAGTTATTTTATAAAAGGTACAAGTCCGTGCGTAAGAGCTGCCTGAGTTGCATCTGTAGAATTAGTTGTCTCGATAATATTTGACCTCCCATAGCAAAAATATTTGTTTTATAGTATGTTGATTTGTTACCTCCTCTTACAAATGAAAATTGCCCCGCGGGATTCTTTGACATCTAAAACTACCTTCTACGACTAGACACAAGCGATCAAGGCCTGGTGAGTGATCTCGTAAATCTTTCCCATAACAACAGAAACTAAAAGTAGGAAGCCCCTATTTTGTACCGATCTTATAGCAGCGGGAGAGAATGTTAATATCTTATTCATCTCGTTTGGAGCTGTACATATTAATTAATATAGCGACTGTTTGTTCAAAATTTTGTTGCTTGCTGTTGAGAGAAATAGAATTTAGCATTTATACCCCCAGGGAATCTTTGGCTCTTGACCTAGAAAACTCTTCGATGCCAAAAAAAATCAAATAGTATTGTTTGAACTTTCTAGTTTCTTGTTGTTCGTTTGAAATGTTCAAGTGCTAAACCAGAAACCATTCGGAATCCGCTTCAGGTCGATAAAATATGTGTTGTCTTTATTCTCGCAACAGCTCCCTGCTGAAAAAGACTAATTTGATTACGATGAGCCATCCATCGGGCGCGATATGTTCCCGGATTCGTTCGCCAGTTCAGTTACTTACCTTTGCCAAGTTTACGCGGCCACGTCCCAAGTTTGTACAGCTGCAGAGTGCTTTCGCGGTACAGTTTTTATTTTTCCGTACCCCGCGTCGTTGTTTTTTGTTGTTGTTCTAGTTGCGGGTGCGCGTTTTTATTTGCACCGGAGCGAGTTTGCGTTTTCGAATCTTCGGTTGTTCAGCTGAAGTCAACATTCTTCAACAACAAAAACCCCTCTTTTATCAAACTCCAGATATCGGGCGATTAGTGTTGGTAGAAAAAGAGGGGTAAACTAGGGTTATTTACCAATTTTTGAGGGCGATCAAGTGTAGATTTGATGGTGCGAAATGCACCGGAATAACGGTTCGGACCCTTCAGTTGCGGCTGCATTTGCAGGCCATCAACTGATTCAGCAACGGTTAGTATCGCTAAGCTGCTAAAAAAGGTTAACTTTTTTATGAATAAACCAGACTTCGAATCAACAATCGGTAGTGGAGAAAGGGAGATGGTGTAATTAAGTCTGCTGCTTACAGAGCTACCTTAATTATTGGCGTTGACAAACCATACAGCAATAACGACAACAACAACAAAGCGTTCGATCGATCGATATGAAAAAGAGGCAGAAATGAACTATCGGTCACGTGGATGTGGGAAATCAACATATTCAGCCGGGTTAGACTATAATCCTTAGTTTAGATAACAAGGATTGTGGTTTATCCAGACCGTTATTACGTCTACAAGCCAAGACGTAATGGGAGGAGCTCTATCTTATGCAAACAAATTGTCCTTTTCTTTCCTTTAAGTATTTTTCCTTACAGTAGTTACAGTCAGTACAGTAACAATAAGTCACAGTCGAATCAGTTTAGTTGATATCTTTTGGCTTCGAAGTTAATTACGATTCGCAAACGGTCTGATATTTTGTAGATACTCCACTGTCCTTCAGGGATAACTTTCCTTTTCCGTATACAACTCCCCAAATTTCCCTTCAATTCCCAAGTAACACAGATGAAGCCAACTATATTATAGCATTTTTCTGTGCAGCTCGATTTATGACGGTTTTATTATAGTCATGCAAAATGCGTTTATTCTTGTTTCGACCATTTGTTTTCAGGTTGTTTTGCCAACGCTAATAAGGCTTTTGCTAAACATACTGTTGAAAGAGTTATAAACGCTCTGTTAAAACTACAATAAAACACTAACTTAGAAGTTTGCTACGAACTTTTTTGCATGTTTTATAAAAGCACTCAGTGCTTGATTATAAAATCGCTTTAAAACTTGACAGTGACAGTTCTCGATCAAGATGTCAAAACAGGACACGCTCAGGATAGATTGCACATTTTTGAATTTGAATTCGAATTTTTACACATATTTGACAAGTTGACTGTTGGTTTTGAGTTAAAATTAAAAAAATATATATATGCTAAAAATCTCATGAAACATTTGCAATATGGGTATAAGGTGAAAGGGCTAAACGAGTAGAAGTCGAATTTTGTTGTTCGACGCCATCTTGAAATCTAAGATGGCGGCTACCACTCAACTAATAATAAACTGGAATCCCAGAGAACCCTTACAATATTAGTTGAAGGGAATCAGCGAGTAGCAGTCGAATTGCGCTATCTGACGCCATCTTGAAATCTAAGATGGCGTCTTTCAATTAACTTTAAAATGCTATAAATCACTGAAAATCGTATAAAACCCCAAAATATGAGTATTGAGAGAAATAGCTAAACTAGAAGAAGTCGTAGTATTTTAAAGCAAAGTTGCGGGTCTTCATTCAGAACGATTCTTTCCCCCATCCTAGTCACCAACGGTTTAACTCCTCAACATAGAAAGTCTGTTTTCTTTACAAACGACGCTTTTCAGTATCGAACGACGCATGCCTGGTTTGTTTTTCTTCCCCTCTCTAGTGATCAGTCATTTTCTGAGTTACTCTCGAAAAAAACATTGCGCATAGACGGCGTCGAATCATTCGACGCCTTCTCGACTCGTTGACGATCATGCTTCGTGACGAATGCTTCGTGAAGCAAAACGATTTGATTCTAGGAACGCAAGAGGTGCCCAAAAACTAAATCTAGGCCAATAGTTGTGGACTGTATGGAAACTACCACAAGTCTCTCGTAGACAACCCCTGATGGTTGTCTTATCGAAGGAGGCAGGTCGTAAGAGACTGTCTGCCTGGAATGCCTCGCAAGGCTAGGGGGATCTCGATCGCCTTGTTGACCTCTGATAAAAGCCGTTCTTTGCAGTGGATCTGGGAGCGAGCATAGGACGGAGCACAAACAACACTGTTTAGTGGCGGTACAATGTCGGTTGAGTTCTCTGTATATTTAGTCTTTGCATAGTTCTTCTCATCTTATCTTCATGATCGGCTTAGTTCAGCCCAACGATGGCTTGGTTGCAGTTGCTCTCAGGTGGCCTCGCCAAAGACCACTCTTGACTGATTCGCCTTCTGATGAGTCGGCGCTAGGCAACATAAACAGAACGAAAAATCATTGTACATACACAGCAAAAAAAAATGTAGGCCACTCAACGTATAATTAGTGATTTACGATGTAATTCTCATATTCGAAAAATATAACATATTTTCGATGCTAATATTACATCTTAACAATGTACTAATTTTGAGCACGTCTGGTAGTGTAATATCACAACCTGCAATGCATTATTACACCAAAGTAGCCATGGTTGTTTCTGCTGTCAATTATTATTTTTCACGACTCGAAATATTATGGAAGGTTTTCAAAGCTCAGAGATTTTTTTAAAATTTGTAAGTACTATCAATATTCATCAAAAAAGTTAGCAAATCAATCGATATGTAACTTATTTAGTTTTTGTTTTTATTTGTAGGAATTCCATCGTCCGGATCTCAAAATGTGACTGAAGAAAATATGTTTTCACCCCATTTTTCCGGTTGCGCTTAGATTGATCAGGATGATCAGGACAATGTTGACCTTTACCTCAATATATTGGGCAACCTGAATGTCGCTTCCAATAATATTGGATGTATTAGAACCGAATAGAAAAATGGTTAAGAAATGGTTTAAAGCAGCTGAAAAAAGGGGAATCGCAAATTATTCATCTAGTGCTAATCGGATGTGGATCGCAACGCCTTCCAGATCTTAACTAAAAAGCCTAATGACCAAAGAGGAAGATGCTAGTAATGTGTGGCCGATAGTTTTGATGGTTCGCTAATGTAATCAATTTCTCGGATCGATGTAGAATATGTGTATGATACCAATAAAAAACCGGTATTCTCATTTTTCCATTTTATGATAGTTGACTGATACGAAGAGTCTCGAAATCAATCTTCTATGATTTCATTCCCATATCAAACTCCTTTCTTATTTTGTGTGGTGAGAGCATATAAGTTTTGTGAAGCAAGCATTTTATTTCTGATGAGATGCGATAGGCTTTCAAAGCCAAATCGAACATACTTTTCTTCTTGAAGCATTTCCCCGAGTCGGGACAAAGAAGTTGACTTATCGCTCCCGCAGAATAAGTTTCAACAACTTGCTAATCCATGCGTTAAAAAAATCTCTGCATTAGCTCATAAAAATAGAGCAGACATTTTTCACTGATAATAATTTCGCTTCGTTTTTTATTTTGATTCCTTGTTAATACCTTCGACATTGAAGAAAGAACCACCATTCTTCAGAAAACTCTGTAACATTTAAATAACAATATCTTTAAACATCAACAGAACACTTCCATCGTTGCTATGCTCTCGTTTGTTTTCTTTGATACATTACATACATTTGGTGTAATTTTTTACATCTTTTACAAGTAATCGAATATACGTGAAAATGTTGTAATATTAGAGACGTTTTGCGACTCAAGTTATGTGCACGTTTTTGATGTAATATAGCAACACTTTTTTTGCTGTGTAGTTCACTAAGACGGCGCTATTCTTTTGCATGTTTTGATTCGTTCGCGAGTAAATGCTAAACAGCGTCGTTACTGTGGTTGCATTGGTAACGATTTTAAATTTTGAAGAAAACAAAGTGAATATCAGTGAGCCTGTTTTAAAGTTGAGGGGAAGCCACCATCTTCGAATTTTCAGATGACGTCTGACAACAAAATAAGACTTCTATTCGTTTAGTCCTTCCACCTAGTATCGCTTATTGTGGATCTTTCATGACATTTTCAGTAATTTACAGCCATGCTTGGCATCGCTCCTCAGATAAGCCCGTTCAGAGTAAGATTTTTTTCGCTGTGCTCTTCCCAAACGGAGAAACTTTAAAAAATGCTCAGTTACCTCCAGAGCGACCAAGCGTCCACCCAAGTGTGGACAAGAGAAGCAAGCAAACTGATAAAGTGCGTTCTCGGTGCAGATAAATTCGTTCGCAATCGGGCGAAAGAGAAGCTTGACAGAAAACTCGGTTTTTCTTCATCGGTTGCGTCTGGATCGATGTTTCGAAGTGCGTCAGAATTTACAATGCAGAACATAAATCTAAAGGAACTAAATTAATAACGCCAAAGGTAGTTAAAATAGACTGCTGGTGTCTTCGACAACATTGCTCTGTATAATAAAGCGCATATTTTGATATAAAATATAAAGTACAGAGGTCCACCAATAGCGCAATATAAATCATAACTTTCTTGTTTAGCCTTTTAGAGCTTAAGTTTCTTCTACAAAGTTATTTATCTCAATAAAATACACAACTTTGCTCAACATGTCAAAGTTCTACAATCTTAACCCAAGGAGATACGTTTAAATTTAAAAAAAAATACTTGAAAAATGCTTTTCAAAAAGTTATTGTTATTATCGCGCTATTTTTGAATCTCTCGACTTTAAATTTTATATCAAAATATGCGAATTAACAACTTTGCCCAAAACACCTACATATCTTTTCATTCCTGAGCGAGTTCCTCTAGATTGATGTTCTGCACCAGGACCAATGATTAGCTACAAAAGCTTTCTTCGGTCGAAAAATATTAAAAGCGTAGCGGTAAAGGAACAAAAATCCTAAATTTTACGATTTGTGAAAGTTTTGCAGTTCTATTACTAAAATTTATCCCAGATCCCTGCGTTATTTTCACGGTTTGTTCAATAGACAAAGATTTTTGGATAATTTTAGTAAATGTAACTTTGCAAATTGCTGCTTTTGTAAATTAATGCTACCCACGTACGATATAAAAATTACATACAGTACATACATTAAAAGTAAATACATTAAACATACATTAAAAATAGTATACAGCAATTTGCGGATGCCCGGATATTGTGAAAAAACTACTTGGCTTTTACCCAGTTTTATCCACATTATTTGGAAAATGAAACAAGAAAATCGAATTCAGTTAAAAATTGGTTGTTGAAAATTGGATTTGTGAAAGTTTGTTTTATCAAAAATCAAACCAAAACTTTCCTTCGTATGCTTTAAACATAAATTTAACAATGCTGACGTGTTGCGACAAAAAATGTAAGTCGTTTTTCTTCACTAGATAAATTTCTGGAATTTCCTTAGATTTGGCCAGATATTGCTCGGTTTTTGGAATGGAAAATTTCAGATTATTTACCCGGTTTTCCCCATGTTTTTCAAATAATTTGCCAGGAAGTGCCCGGCCCGGCTACGTACAAAAATAGTTCATACATAAACCTACATTGAATATCTTCGACTGATGCACTGTTCCGCACTGCATAACGGCTTTTTGAAGAAAACATTCCTGCATTGAAATCTTTCTGGCATGATACACTGAGCTACACAGCAGCGTCACTAGAGCACTATTTTCTAGCCAGCTCCCTCTCTTTTCTTTAGAGCGAGAGATGTCCACCCGACCGTCAGAGCAACCGCAATCGAGCGCACTCGGCAAAAAGATTTGTGAACGTTGATCGGCTGAGCAGTGCACTCGGAAACCGAAATGATAAAAGTGTAATTCGTTCTCTGCTCTGTTCTGTTTGCGAGGTGTTGGACAAGCATGTTTACAGCATTGAAAAGAATAGCGAATGCCGCCATCTTGGATTAATGATGGCGCCAGATAGCGAAATTCGACTTCTTCTAATTTAGTCCCTCTACCCAATACCCGTATTGTGGGAATTTTATGTTATTTTCAGTGAATAAAATCATTTTAATGTTCGGTGGAGCCGCCATCTTGGATTTCAAGATGGCGTCTGAAAGCGAAATTTGACTTCGTCTAGTTTAGCCCTTTACCCAATACCCTTAGGCTGGAACAAATATAAATTTCTTCTTTTGTGCCCCCCCTCCCCTTCTTGGAAATTTGCAAAAACCCCGAAGGGGGAATAAATAAAGTTTGAAGTATTTTTTGTAAATTTCGACAAAAAATTCAAATATCTGAAAGATTACTAGAACAAAAAACAAATATTGGATAGTGGGACTTAGTTGACATTTTATATTCTTGATTTAATTGATTTTTCGATAAAAAATTGCTTGATTCATAGGTTTTGTGCAATGATATTGTAAGGAATTTTGTTGCATACAAGCTTTCGTGAAATTTATTCCAGTTTATTTTATTCTTCACCCCCCTCGCGATGTTCCAACTTCGAGTGACAAAAGAAGAATTTGAAATTTGTTCCGGTCTTATTGTGGGGGTTTAATGCGATTTTAAGTCATTTGCAGCATTTTAAAGTTCAGCGAAAGCTGCCATCTTGAATTCCTAGAGAAAGCTGACCAAAATAAAGCTATTAAGAATTGAATTGACAAACGCCGTGATTATTGCAAAATCGAAATGCAAAAAAATGACGCCGTGTTGATGTATTGAAAAGTATTGAAAAATATTTTTTCAGGCTTATTTTCAATCATCTATTGCACAATGAAAAAAATAGTGTATAAAGCGAAGACATTGAATATCTTTCCTCGTACATGAACTAAATCTATGAAAATATACTTTAGAAAAAATGTCCGTAAAATCGATTGGACGTAGTTTCAGACGCCGCAAACGAACGGAGATATAGTGCCTTTTAAACCCCTAATTTCGCTGTATTTGGTAAACAATCCAGGAAAATATTGATTTGGACTAGGAAATTTTGAACAAAAATTGACCTCTCTTGTGTGATTTTTTTTCGAGAAATCGAATGAAGGCTGTTTGAGCCACCGCACGCATCGGAAATTGAAGTAACGGTTGTTTTTTATCCTCAATTCCCCTACATTTTCCTATTAGTTGAGAAAAAAGCATGTTCGGACTTAAAAATATTGATTCAAATGAAACCTATCATGAGTAATTTTTTCGAGGAATAGCACGATGGCTATTTAATCCACTGCAAGCATCAAACAACCCCACATTTTTAATACAGTTCTGAAAAAGCTTGTTCAGACTGGATAATCTTGAAGAAAATGCGACCTTTCTAGTATTTTTTTTTTAGAAATGGAATGAAGGCTATTCGAGCCACCGCATGCATTGGAAAATGGATTATTTTTACTCATTATTCCCCTACGTTTTTCAAATTATAAAGAAACAAACAAGTTCAGTTTTTTTTCCGAGGAATTAAACGAAGGCTGTTTAGCCATCGCACGCTTCGAAAACTACAGTTATGGCAATTTTACCCTCAAATTCCCAAAACATTTCAATTAACTCAGAAAAACCTTGTTCGGACTATTGTTTTCCAAACTTGGTATATCTTCGTTCGTAAGCTCATGCGGCTTCTGAAGCTGTGTTCAATCGATTTTCCGGACATTTTCACTCAAGGAAAGCATATTTCAATAGATTTGTTTGATGTAGGAGGGAAGATATTGAATTTCTTTGCGGTATATACACTTTTTTCCCCATTATGCATTGTGTTTGAAAAGCTTTATAAAAGCTTTGGTGACCAAAATTTTACAAAGTAATACGAAAAATTTGTCATGATGACGTTTCTAGAACAGAGCACAATAGCCAGATTTTTAGCTTTATTAGAGTTCTGGTGAATATATAGAATGCGCTTTAGCTTTTTATGAAGATTTAAACTTTAGTCCTAGCGATGTTTTGCTGAACATTGTTACTTGGGTTTGCATGTTTTTTAAGGAAATCAAAAGTTAATCAAAGTAAGTTCCGACGAATCTTTTCCAGCTTCCGGTTAATTTTGAAGGCATTTAGCACATTCAAGCACATTGTGGATGTCGAAGCTTATTCAATAAATTATTGGTGTTGAATTGATTAGAAAAGCGTAAATTATGGGTAGAACCTCCGATGGTTCATTTTTCGCGAATTAGAAGTTGGATACCAGAGAGGATCCACTATAATATGGAAAATTTTCAAAGATGTCGGTTTTTGAAATCGTTCTTAAAATACTCCTTGAAAGATAGTTGAAGAAAGGTTGGAGGGGTGAGAAAAATTCTTCAAATATTTTTTTTTTTAAATGAATCTTGAATACAAAAGTCGTTACTGTTCTCATTCTACACTATTTTCTATTCGTTATTTGAACAGCATGAATATCTTATTATTTATAGAAATTTTAATAAATTTTTAAGCCAAGCAGCTATATAAAGGCACATTTTTTGTTGCAACTCTTAACACTTCACCAAACCAAAAAGACTCATTCAAGTCCAGTGATAATGAACGCTACTCTGTCATCAACCGGTCCAACAGAAATTTAAATGACAAAAATACGAGAAAAAATTCACTTATGCTGGAAACCGCATTTTTCAAACCGTTTATTGAAATTCTTGTTTAACATTTTTAATCGCCGGTATAACGCATACACCTATTATTTCAATAAAATTTTAGCGAAATAAAAACAAAAAAGTTGAATTTGTGATAAGTTGGATAGATTTGGGCATTAGTAGGAAAGTTCGAAACTATTAAAATTTGGTTTGTGAAATTCCTCAACAAATCCCAATTATTATAAACTGTTCATGAGAAACAGTTGTTGATTAAAATGATAATGTCTCAACAATTCGATCAAATATGAGGCCCTCATAGCTAAAGGGGTATAAGTACAGTATTGTTCCGATTTTGTCAGCCCCATCTTGAATTTAGGGCTGACAAAACAGGGTACCTGACAAAATCGGGAAAAAAATGTTTCTTGAAAATAATTTCAATTTTGATTTGATAACTGTCCGTTTACTTGTTATTTCGATATTTTATGTCAATACCGTGATAAGGGGTGACTTTGCTCCCTTTACCCTTCTTTAAAAGAAGGGTATACATTAGTTAGGGTGTCCCAAAGATGCATAGTTTCTGGGAATCTGGGGGCCCAGACTCCAAATGGTAGATAAGGATGTGGAAAACAAACTTTTGTATGGGGACGATTAAAAAATCAAGTTTAAAGGTTCCGCAAGGGCAATCTTTGAAAAAATCCATTTTTTTATATTTGATTTCAAATAAATTCTGGATCCAAAAATTTATACAAAATTTATATATTTTATATTTTTTTAATATTGTTTGGATTAAATACTACACGTCAAAAATGAAAAATGAACCAAATTGGTATCAAAATTGAAAATAAGCAAGCTATTTTTAAGGAAAAAAATTTTTTTGGTCCAAAAATTTTGTATTCAACTGACCAAAATGTGTACCTGGCATGAAATATTTTTGATACTAATGCCATCAAAAGATGCGGATTTTTGTGCACTTAAGTTTTGCTGAACAAAGCATGTTAATTGTATCATCGGGTGAAGAGCTATTCATGGTTTAATCCTTAAAAAAATCACAATTTAGGATATTTTTTATTTAGTTTATCCAATTCATCTTAATAAATACCTACTTTAAAATAAAAATACTTGCAAAAAATGACTTGGATGGATTACAGAAAAATCAGAAGGCTATATGCCAAATTTTAGCTAAATCTAACAACGGAAAAGGGTTGCACTGAATCTCAAGTGTGAAAGGGATATTGAGACATTGTGTTCTGAAAAGCATAAAAACTGGGTTTTCATCATTTTTTTTTTCTTTACCAATCGATTGCTTAGTTATGTTGATTTTATTAAAATTTCAATTAAGACTAACATTTCACCTGAAGACTGCAACTCGATTGGACTTGAAGCAAAAAAGTTATGACTGTTCAAAGATTGTATTTTGGTCTCAAATTGTCCTGTAAAACGCAATGAGTGAAATGTATTCATTGTGTGTTTAACTACAATTTGCCACCAAAATAAAATCTTTGAACAGCCATAACTTTTTTGCTTTAAATCCAATCAAGTTGCAGTCTTCAGGTAAATTGTTAGTCTTAATTGAAATTTTAATAAAACTAACATAACTAAGCAATCGATTGGTAAAGAAAAAAAAATCGACGAAGAACCAGATTTTATGCTTCTTCAGAACACAATGTCTCAGAATCCCTTTCACACTTGAGATTCAGTGCAACCCTTTTCCGTTGTCACATTCAGCTAAAATTTGGCATATAGCCTTCTGATGATTCTTGTAATCCATCCAAGTCTTTTTTGCATGTGTTTTGATTTTAAAGTAGGTATTTATTAAAACGAATTGGATAAATTAAAAATATCCTAAATTGTGATTTTTTTAAGGATTAAACCATGAATAGCTCTTCACACGATGATACAATTAACATGCTTTGTTCAGCAAAGTTTAAGTTCACAAAAATTCGCATCTTTTGATGGTATTAGTATCAAAAATATTTCACGCCAGGTACACATTTTGGTCAGTTGAATACAACATTTTTGGACCAAAAAATTTTTTTTTCTTAAAAATAGCTTACTTATTTTCAATTTTGATACCAATTTGGTTCATTTTCATTTTTGACGTGTAGTATTTAATCTAAACATAATTAAAAAACTATAAAATATATAAATTTTGTAAAAATTTTTGGATTCAGAATTTATTTAAAATCAAATATTTAAAAAATGGATTTTTTTCACAGATCGCTCTTGCGGAACCTCTAAACATGTTTTCTTTTAGTCGGCCCCATACAAAAGTTTGTTCTCCACATTTTTATCTACCATTTGGAGGGTGAGCCCTCAGATTCCCAGAAACTATGCAATTTTGGGACACTCTATTATACATACAAGTTTCAACCTCCTTCCATTCGTCGTCAATGAAAACCTTCAATCAGCCCCAACCCTTAAAATACCAACCATGAAAATTCCAAGTGGTTAATGAGTGGTCCTCTACGTGGGTCAGGACAACCCCCAAAAAACATACAGTGTTAAATGACTGGGAATTCTAGTTTAAAAGCAGAAAATATCAACTAAATTCAAAGGCTGACAAAATCGGGATAAAATGCTGACAAAATCGGGGATAGACAAAATCGGGGGTAGACAAAACCGGGAGCTGACAAAATCGGAACTATACTGTACATCCAACCTGTTTTCAAGAACTCACGCTTCAAAATTTTCATTCTTTTTCATTTTTGTTCTGTTGTTTTCTTTGTAACATGTTGTAGTAATGTTAAAAAAATTTAACTGAGCCCAACAGAGAAAACAGAAGTAAGATATTGATGAAGTTTATAATTCTGATTTCCCATATGTTGTATTGTTATCCATTTACCCCCTACTGTAGTTACAGAAATTATAGGAAGAATTCATTGTTTTAAAGTAAAATCAGTACATACAATACCGTTGATAATCAGTATAAATAAGTGCGTGCGCACTGTTATTGAACTTTGAATTTCAATGACTTTTTTCCCTAATTACATGTTTAGCTCGAATTTCACACAAACAGTAGATCAACTATCACACTATTATTTCTACAAATTTGAAGTTTATTAAATATTTATGAACAGAGAAACTGTTCAAATCTACATTGGACGTTTTGGACACTTACCATGGTCCAAACTGCAATTTTGTATCGTAAAATTCCTATCCATCGTAATTGTTCCTACCCAATGCCTATATTCGGTATCAACAATGATTGATACACATGATGAACTCAACAAAAACTTAACGCATCCACAAAACGAAAACGATTTTCATACCCAGCAATCAGTAAACCGCATTGATGCATCGTTAGGTCAAAATTCCCACGTAACGTTTTTCATGAAACAGCCGTTAGGAATTGAACAGTAACGAATCGGAAGATTATTCGTAGGCATCGAATATCAAACTATTTTTAGCTAAACTTTTCAAACAGCTTTGTTATTCTACCCATCATTATTTATTTAATCAGCGATCGATTCTCCGAGGGTTTAAAAATGTCTTTGTAAGGAAATCACACGTTTGCAAATCATCCTCCTCTGGTTGATAGTTTTTTGCTTACGGCGGAATCATTCAGGTGAAAGCCGGTTCATCCTATACCTACGTATTTCTTTATTTTTGTTGCGTTTTCGAAAGGCATTCCACAAGTTGCCAATCCACGACGCCAGTTTGTTTTTAAGGCATCATTTAATGCCCTCTACGATGATGATAGGTCGCTCCCGGCTGTCCACAGCCAAGCCTCTTCCTATGTTCGATGGATCGTTCGGTTGGTCAGGTTTTTTTTTGCGTTTTCTTGAATAGAAAAATGTCACCAGCTTTTTTGACGTTGAAGAAACCTATCTTCCGATAAACATATCGCCGCTTATAATACTGCTACCGGGTGGTTTATACTAGCAAAAGGTAGTAGTTACATGGTACTAATAGCATTCGTCTTTTTTCACTTCCAGTCACACAAATTTCACCCATACATACATTGACGATTCGTGAGGCTTAGTGATAGTTGATTATTATGTAAGTCACATTCAGTCGCCAAGCATATTGGGAGGAATCACATTATGCATGAAAGCGGCATCGGTCGACAGGTGAATAGCGAGTAGTATGCTAATTAGTGAGCTCTCTAGCCGGCTGACTAAATCTGAAATCCGATGTACAAAACCAACTGCACGGGGTGGGGCTTTGTTTTGCTTCAACTCAACTGACGACAGAAGAGAATTTGTTCTGATTACATTCCCTCGCATATCGTGCTGGATTAAACCGCTAGATATTTGTTTGTGTCGTTTTGTTCTCCCCCAAATAATTTGGCTTGGCTTTTTCGGTGTGTTCGGATTAGCATTCCAATAATGAGAACATTGACATTGTGCGGAAAAGGTTATGTTGTAAAAGGTTGTGGCGTTGTTAAAAATAGTAGGTAGTGCTGTTCTACAATTTTAGATCAACTACAATGGTGTAGAAATGAAATTTATACATTTTATTGATTTTTTTATAATTTAAAAGAATTTCTAAAACTATCAGACTTTTTTTTTAAACTTATATGTATATTCTGTCAAAAAGTCATTCACCCTAATTCGCTCTTGAATGTCAATAAGACACAATTCGAAGTTTGGCGTCTTGTATCTTTATTCAGCCATTCAAATGAAAAAAAAAATCTTCTGGGGCCCTCAATGAATTCATGAAATCTTTAGTTGTACATCATTAATTTTTTTTATAGATGCAAAGCCCAAACAAAAATAACCTTCAGTGTTGATTTGACACTACTCGTTTAAAATCGCTGTATCTCTTTCGTTTGTCAACCAAATTTATGATTTTAGGAACCTTGTAACGCAACTCTCAGCTACATTCATTAGTTTTGAAGTTATTCAAAGTCTAAGAAAATAAACCAAAGTAACATGCTTCTAAAAAAAGACTGTAGATTAGTAACGAAATGTTCAAAAAATTTTATTTATTGTCCAAGAAAGCTGGTGTTAGAAGCTCTACGTTGCGCATAAGGGTATATATATATTTTTAAATAAGATCATGACAAAAAAAAATGTAAAAAAAGTTGTTTAAAAACCTCAATAAAAGGACCCTCAAAACTGTTTTAGTCACAGTAGATAAACTTTGAAAAGCGGATTGAAAAGTTGGCATATTTTGGCATCTTATATTGATATTAATATTTTAATTG
Organism: Uranotaenia lowii; assembly: GCF_029784155.1. NCBI lineage: Eukaryota > Metazoa > Arthropoda > Insecta > Diptera > Culicidae > Uranotaenia > Uranotaenia lowii. The sequence continues at coordinate 310,614,793 of NC_073692.1, read as the reverse complement.
TGAGATTTTTTTTCGCGAAACTTATTCATAAAAACAAAAAAAATGGAGCTTAAGGACCTGCTAAATATTTAAATAAATCTTTTCCAATACAAATTTAAATTAAAACGTAAACCCGTTGCGCTACCTCAGGAATCAACCAAATCATCTCATATTTTATAGTAGTTCTTGGTGATTCAAAAGGCACTAAAAATTTAAAGGACCATTCTTCAATTTTTGCAGCATTCTGCTAAGCTTTGTCCAGTGAACGTTTGTGTATTGCGGTGTGTCTACGAGTTTACAATCAAATAACAAATCGCAAAAAGAAAATCTTCGATGACGCTCCTGGAAGTCTCGTTTGATTGTCTTTTCTAAGAAAATCTCCAGCAGATCCTTATTTCAAGATAACCTTCAATTACACCCATAGAAGAGGTTGCAAAAATCCAATGCCTATTTAGCAAATCTCTGTGCCGATAATGCTCTGAAATGTGCACTGTGCCGAAGACGGTATGTTTGAAAAACCGTAACTGGCTTAAGGACTCGGCTCCCAACTAAAATGATGCATGACCACTAGACTAGTTCACTTTTCGGCTTTTTTCGCTGACCACAACGCCACTTACAGGGTTTGATCCTCATTCATTTTCAAGAACTCTGGCCGAATTTGAGCTCATTTGAGTAAGTTTCCAGCGTGCGCTAGAAGTTTTATTGAAAAAAGTCCATTTTTCTGTAAAATTTTCGTAGATGTGTTCTAGCAAACTGTTGTTAATATAAAATGATAATTTTATAGTGCTCGGTGATTGGTATGACAAGCATTCTTATGGACCTGTTTTAGATAATTGACTAAATCAAACCGAAAAAAATTAAAAATTCATAAGCTACCAACTTTTACCGAAAATTTACTTACAAGTTGAGAGCTTAAAATCAGTAGTAAATAGAAAAAAAATATTTTCGATATAAACTTTTCATAAAAAGATAGCCTTATTTATAACCTTTAATTTGATGTATAACACTCAATGATCGCAAGAGTGCTAGCAAAGTTATTAAAATATCTATGTAACAAATTTGATTTGATAAAATATTTTTCATTCAAGTTTGCTTCACACCAACTTGTGCACAAGAAAGAATATTTTATTCAATCAAGTACCCCATGACGGGGCCAGGAGTTAAAAAAAGCGCGCGCTTTGATCAAGTTGTAAGCAAGTCCTCTTGATGCCACGTTTTGCAGGTTGCATGATGCTAAAACTTGAATGGAGACAACATTATGATTCAAAGAATGTGATGTCAATGTTTGAATATCTTTGCTTGTACTGTTGCGATAATTAAGTGTTATACATCAAATTAAAGGTTATAAATAAGGCTAACTTTTTATGAAAAGTTTATATCGAAAATATTTGTTTTCTATTTACTACTGATTTTAAGTTCTCAACTTGTAAGTGAATTTTCTGTAAAAGTTGGTAGTTTATGAATTTTTAAATTTTTTCGGTTTGATTTAGTCAATTATCTAAAACAGGTCCATACGAATGCTTGTCATACCAATCACCGAGCACTATAAAATTATCATTTTATATTAACAACAGCTTGCTAGAACACATCTACGAAAATTTTCCAGAAAAATGGACTTTTTTCAATAAAACTTCTAGCGCACGCTGGAAACTTACTCAAATGAGCTCAAATTCGGCCAGAGTTCTTGAAAATGAATGAGGATCAAACCCTGTAAGTGGCGTTGTGATCAGCGAAAAAATCCGAAAAGTGAACTAGTCTAATGACCACTACATTCAAGCGAAACAAGAAACACATTTAATGGGATTTCGTTCCTATTGGATAATTCATCCCAGAAACAAGAAAATAAAAATATAAACCACAGCGCCCGTAGGGAGAATCGAACTCAAATCACCAACTATATGGTCTTGCCAGACCGATACCTTAACCAGTGTACTAATTGAGCTTCATGTAGGAAGAGGGATATTTGTCATCATAGGCGCCACCGATCAATCACAAAAGAAACGCACGACAGTGGCTTCCCGGCGTTTGGCCTTCTTTCAAGTTATTCATTTGTCTTTCGATGGAAACGGGAAAGGGAACGGGAGTGAAGGAAACGGGAAACCCATTGAATGAGAACTGTGCTTTGCTTACTGCCTGCTATTACATACACACGCTACATATACACAGCTGCTAAAGCCGGGCAGCTTGGCCGGTGCTTGTTTGCCGGTGAATTGAAGGAACATATTCTTGTTGCTTTTGCTACATACACACGCACAGCTTAGCCGTGGTTGTTTGCCGGCGAATTGAATTGAAGGAATGTTTTTTTGTTGCTTTTGCTACATTCACACGCACAGTGCTCGGTTCGCTGGCTGCCTGGTGTTGGCCGATATTTATTTCCATCCTTTTTCGTCTTGTGATGCGATAGGGAGGGACGTGAAAACGTTTTTATTTTGTTTCTTTCAGACATACGCAATTCGGTCGCTCTAGGAGGTTAGTGCCGGTGGATGCAAATCGAATCAGCATCGGTCGCGTTATCTTCTTGTACCAATGATGCTATGTAATTGATGACTAGTGATTGGCTAGTGAAGTAGACAATGTGCAACTCGAGACCCCATACACCCAACCTTCGGGTAGTGGTCATATCACCTCTTGTCTGCAACTCCGATTCTCTACCTCCCCGTGGTGCTAGCTGGGGTGCGAGCAACCTTAGCGGAGATCGGGTACCCAACCCCGGTGGATGCTTTGGTCGCATGCAGAATGAGTTAGGGGGCTTCGTACGCGTCTGTTCTCCATGTTAGGGGCGGCGTACGGAGTGCAACAGCGTCCTGGTGGTGTTCGGGACCCAAAACAGCAACATCACGACGGTCCTCCTGCGAGATAGTGGGGTTAGCTGCGGGCCTTGCGAGCCTGTGACTACTAAAAAACTTAAGCAACGAATAACGAACAACAAATTTCGGATGGAAATCGGCAAAGACCCACGCGACGAAAAGGGACTAACGATTGGAAACTTGGAACATGGAACTGCCGATCTCTAAATTTTGTGGGCAGTACCCACGTGCTCTCCAACGAATTGAAGAGCCGCAAATTCGACATCGTAGCGCTGCAGGAGGTATGCTGGAAGGGCTCCACGGTACGAACGTACCCAGATGGTCGTGCCATCTACCAGAGCTGCGGCAACACACACGAGCTTGGAACAGCTTTTATAGTGATGGGAAAGATGCAAAAGCGCGTGATCGGGTGGTGGCCGATCAACTCACGAATGTGCCGGTTGAGAATCAAGGGCCGGTTCTTCAACATCAGCATCATCAACGTGCACAGCCCTCACCTCGGAAGTACCGGTGACGACAAAGACGAATTTTACGCGCAGCTGGAGCGTGAATACGACCGTTGCCCAAAACATGATATCAAGATCGTCATCGGGGATTTCAATGCTCAGGTCGGCCAGGAGGAGGAATTCAAACCGACAATTGGAAGGTTCAGTGCGCACCAGCTGACCAACGAAAACGGCCTCAGACTTATCGATTTCGCCGCCTCCAAACGAATGGCCGTACGTAGTACCTTTTTTCAGCACCGCCTCCCACACAAGTACACCTGGAGATCACCGTACCAAACTCAATCACAGATCGACCACGTTTTGATCGACAGCCGGCACTTCTCGGACATCATCGACGTCAGATCTTGTCGGGGCGCCAACATCGAGTCGGACCATTATCTGGTGATGGTGAAGATGCGCCCAAAACTCTCCGTAGTGAACAACACGCGAAACCGGCGCCCGCCTCGGTTAAATATCGCGCGACTGAAGCAACCTGAGGTCGCGGCAGACTACGCGCAATCGGTCGAAGCAGCGCTGCCGGCAGAGGGCGAGCTTGACGAAGCCCCTCTCGAGGACTGTTGGGATACCATCAAAACAGCCATCAACAGTGCTGCGGAGAACGTCATCGGTTATGTGGAGCGATCTCGACGGAACGACTGGTTCGACGAGGAGTGTAGGAGGGTGATGGACGAAGAGAATGCCGCGCGGGCGGCAGTAGTGCAGAGAGGCACCCGTCGAAATGTGGAAAATCACCGACAGCGGAAGAGGCAGCGAGTCCGACTTTTCCAGGAGAAAAAGCGCCGCCTGGAGGAGGAGGAGCTCGAGGAGCTGGAGCAGCTGCATCGTTCCCAAGAAACACGAAAGTTCTATCAGAAACTCAACGCATCCCGCAAAGGCTTCGTGCCGCAAGCCGAAATGTGCCGGGATAAGGACGGGGGTATCCTGACGGACAATCGTGAGGTGATCAAAAGGTGGAAGCAGCACTTCGATGAACACCTGAACGGCGCACATGCAGGAGATCAAGACGGTGGGGGAAGGTACATCGCCGGCGTAGCCAACGACGAAGACGAGCCACTCCCAACGATGAGTGAAGTCAAGGAAGCCATTCGCCAGCTGAATAGAAACAAGTCGGCTGGGAAGGATGGCATCGCAGCTGAACTCATCAAAATGGGCCCGGACAGGTTGGCCGATTGCCTACACCGGTTGATAATCCGGATCTGGGACATTGAACAGCTACCGGAGGAGTGGAAGGAGGGGGTAATATGCCCCATCTACAAGAAGGGCGACAAATTGGACTGTGAGAACTACCGAGCGATCACTGTCCTCAATGCCGCCTACAAAGTGTTGTCCCGAATCCTACTCCGCCGCCTAACGCCACAAGCAAACAGATTCGTGGGAAGTCATCAGGCCGGCTTCATGGAGGGACGGTCTACGACGGACCAGATATTCACATTACGGCAAATCCTCCAAAAATGCCGTGAACACCAAGTCCCTACGCATCATCTATTCATCGACTTCAAAGCCGCATACGACACGATCAACCGTAACGAGCTATGGAAAATCATGGACGAGAACGGCTTTTCCGGGAAGCTGATCAGACTGATCAAGGCGACGATGGATGGAACGCAGTGCTGTGTGCGGATTTCGGGTGAATTGTCGAGTTCATTCGAATCGCGCAGGGGGCTTCGACAAGGTGATGGTCTATCCTGCATGATGTTCAACGTGGCGCTAGAAGGTGTTATTCGACGAGCGGTGGGCGAAATGCGGGGCACGATTTTCAACAGATCCAGTCAACTTATCTGCTTTGCCGATGACATTGATATAGTCGGCAGATCATCTGTGGCGGTGGAGGAGATCTACCGCAAACTGAAACGCGAAGCAGGAAGGATTGGGTTGATGATTAATACGTCCAAGACGAAGTACATGCTGGCCTGCGGATCCGAGACCGACCGAACCCGCTTGTCCAGTAATAACAAGGTCACGATCGACGGCGACGAGCTGGAGATAGTCGAAGACTTTGTCTATCTCGGCTCACTGGTGACCGCAGACAATGACACCAGCCGTGAGATCCGGAGGCGAATTATCAGCGGAAGTCGTGCCTACTATGGACTCCACAAGCAACTGCGGTCGAGAAGACTTAGCCCTCGCACAAAGTGTAACCTGTATATGACGCTTATTAGACCGGTTGTTCTCTACGGGCACGAGACATGGATATTGCTCGAGGAGGACCTGCGTACACTCGGAGTATTCGAGCGACGAGTGTTAAGAACCATCTTTGGCGGCGTACAGGAGAACGGAGTGTGGAGGCGAAGGATGAACCACGAGCTCGCGCGACTCTACGGCGAACCCAGTATCCAGAAGGTGGTTAAGGCTGGCCGGATACGCTGGGCAGGACATGTTGCGAGAATGCCGGACGACTGTCCTGCAAAACAGGTGTTCGCTACGAATCCGGTAGGAACAAGACGAGCGGGGGCGCAACGAGCGAGGTGGTTAGACCAAGTGGAGCGTGATCTGGCGAACGTGGGGTGCCCGAGAAATTGGAGAACGGTTGCCATGGACCGAGTGAATTTTAGGAATTATGTTCGTCAAGTTATGTCGTAAGACGGAATACTATGTAAATAAATAATAATTGATTACACGCCATTGGCACAGAGGCTGAATTTTGGGTGTAGGTTTCTTGCTTCGATTACACTTTGTAACATCTTTTCGCCGATCGTTAATTTATGAACAAGATCCGGGAGTCCCTTTTTTCCACCACAGAGGCCTGCATTCATTATTTAATTTTCCAAAATTGAAATAAAATTGTAAAAACAAAAAAATCTGTATAGAACAAGCATTTAAAACAATCTAAAGATATAACGAAGTGAATTCATTTTATCTCACTTTCTTATTTCTATTGTATCTATATGAAACATTTGAACAATTTGCCGCCAATTTGAAAATCTTTCAATTAAGTTAATATTCTCCACCACTAACGTACATATTGGAATAACTTTGATTATAATGTTCTTACATTGAAAACGTTTGAAAATTACAAAAAAGAGCTTCTGGTAAAATTTTGTTGATTCTTTTTTTTCGATTATAGTCGTTTAAACATCGTTATGTCATTCGCGACTTATATCAACGATGCAGTTGGCGGACAGTCATTGAAAACTTATCCGGTACAACTGTGATCGATGTTTACACTGGGGCTCGAACTCACGGACATCGGCTCAGGAAGCAAGTGACTTGCCACAGTTCACTATTTATAGACTCAAGGCGTTTAGGGGTTAAAACACAATCATGCATTTTTTAGTTGAATTTTCGGTATAAAGAAACCATCTTACATAGAAATTTTAAATTCCCCGATATAGAATCAAAAATCTTCCGGCGATACTCAATACTCATGGATACAACTCTCTGAGCCTCATTTATTTTATAATACGACAGGAGATCACGTTGACTAAAAAAAACATTTTTCACGAAACAAAATATTTTAAATGTAGAATAATGTAGAACCCAACCGCCTTTTGACGGGGATTTTCTAGCAAATGCAAGTTTTCCAAAGATTTTTGATGAATCGGTTGTGGTAAAACGTATTTAAATCTTCTGTAAACCCGAACATATTCCTAAAAATATCTTTTGGTTACACATTTTTGGGGGTCGTTTGTTACTTAAACTGTTCGACTCCACACTTAAATAGTAGAGTGTCCGTCCCGGGATTTCCCGGGAATTCGAAAAAAACGGGAATTCCCGATTTCCGGGAATCGTTGTTTCATTCCCGGGAATTACCGACATGTATGAAATTATTTCTCTGGAAAATCCTGAAAGCCTCCGAAATCATTCTTCAAAGGAATTTCAAAACCTCAAAATGAAGAATACATCGTTTTTTTTTTATATGAAGAGCAAATATGTAAAGGGTTTAGAAAAAAAAAAAATGGTTGGAATAATCAAACAAATAAAAAAAATTTTTTTTTTATCAACCCGTAATTGCATGGATGAATTCTTCATTTGAATTCAGGTTATTTTATAGTTCGTTAAACTGTTTTTAATTTATCATTGTTGAAAACACTTAAACTATTCTCGATAACAAAATTTGGTTGAAAATAAGTTAAGAAACATTACAGTACATTTTGAACAAATTATGGGCTTGTATGCACGAAAGGTTCGATAAGCTATGCATATTTGAATCGGAGTGCAAATGTTTTACATGTTTTTGAATATTTCCCGGGATCCCGGAAAACAGGCTACCAGATTTCCCGATTCCCGGGAACGAGAAAAAGGCCAGGTAATGGACACTCTATTAAATAGCCCAGAAAAGTAAACCTCCCCTTGATTCTCCCGGTTTTTAATTTTAGTTTTTTAACGTTCCTCCACAACTATTGGTCACACACAACCATAAGTCATCAACCCTTTTTACTGCCGATATATGCTGAACTAAGACACATTAATTTATATCGTTATTTTTAGTTTAATCATAATATTATCAAAATGCATTGAAAATGTTATGTGTGCAATTGAATTACAGAAATATTTCAATTCGAATATTTTATATTATTCTGGGTTAAACTATCACATGTAATGACGAAATAAAAATTGATTGTTACAGCATCCACCAAATTTCACATAATCATTGGTTGCTTTTGGTGAAAGCAAAAAAAAAAAAAAACATTTCGATATCGACTTTTGGATAGAGCCAATACGTCAAAACCTCTGTTTTGAGAAAAACGCTTTCGAAGTTTCAGAAAATATAATCAATTGACTATTTCGCTGTATCCGATCCTTTACCAATCTAAGTAACTAAACTCGATAAAAATAAGCATAATTTAACACCGCGCAAGGTAAATACGAGTTTTCCGTGATTGTTACGCGAAAATTGAATAAATGCTATGTTTAGCCCTTCTGTTTTTTTCATTTTGTCTATTCGCAAAAATGCGAGCGCCCATATGAAATCCAGAATGACTATTTGCCTTTTGGATCACTCACTGCAGAAGCAATATTTAGGATAATTTTTGCTTGAAAAGCAGATGCAAGTAATTTCTCAGAACATATTTGCACATTTTAACACAGAATTATTCAAAAATCGCTATTATTTATTTGAGAAAATACGTATTTCCATAAAAAAGCGGCGTGCCCAGTTCTCTCTAGTAGGGTTACCATACGTACTCTTTTAAGAGTACATGTACTCTTTTTCGATCGAGAAATGAGCGTACTCTTTTTTTTGTAAAAACTTGCGGATTGTACTCTTTTTTCTGTTGAAAGACCTTTTATCAGAGAAACGAACTTATTTCTTCCAGTTCTTTAGTTTGTGTTCCTATGTAAATATGGAGGGAAGAGTAGGGTATCGTGGGCTATGGGGAAACGTGGGGCACTTTTAATATCTCAGATGTGTGTTGAGATAAAAATCTCAAACCAACTGTCATCGTCGTCGCTTTGCATGAGCATATATTCCTATATGTTGTTTCCTGAAGTACGCATCATATGCTTCTTTTATTTACCAACTAAAAAAAACCCAGCATACATTTTTGTAGGTATATTTCTCAACAACTTTGTTATACGTTTCATATACATTATAGAATGATCGTATGAAACTCGAAAAAACAGCATTTACCTACCAAAGTGGAGGCAATATACATACATATTTTCAACTTCTGGCTAAAGCGATAAGAGTATACGATTTCGACACCATATTCATACATACTGAAAGAATGCAAGAGAGTACAAATTTTTTTTCTCAACACATGCGAACCGTTGCCAGCGACAATATTTGCAGCCTCAGCCATTGGGCAATTCTTGCAAATAGACCATCTGATTTTTAGCAATCTGGTTGCACTGCTGGTCGCAAAGAGAACAACAAAGCTGTTCTCTCTTTTGACCCACGCGGGAGAAAAAAAAGGAACGAAATCGTCTTCAAAATCGGGAAACATGGCGGACTTTTTATAATATACGATTTGAACTTTTTAATCCGACTTAGAGTAACGATTTTTACGACATTTTACTTGCATTAGTTGGAATTACGATTCGCAGTAACGTTTTTAATGACTTGAGTTATCATTTTTAATGCGATTTCATGTTTACTGGGAAGTGAGAAAAACTTACTTCCATAATTAAAAAAACACCCGCTTATTTCATCGATGGGGAACCTAAAGTGCATAACAAAAATATGCTCATACGCTTAAGATCTTAGTTTTGTCATGATCTTTCACGTGGAAAAGGAATTTTTGATGAAACATCAATAAGTCTCACAAACGCAACCAATTTGCAAATCATAGCTTGTGGGAATCGTGGGCCACACATCTTGAATCACCTATATTTTGATGTTTTTATACACATTCATAATTTAAAATACGTTTTTCCTACCTGTAAAGTTTTCTTATGCCAAATGAAGAGCTATGAAAAATATTTTGTCCATCTTATATAAGAAATTTTGCCAAAACGTTCGCGAGCCAGGTTTTGGAATTTATGCGATCATACACAGCTCTCTTTTTTATTTAAACATCTGAAATTGTTTTAAAATAACGCAATGAATTTGGAAATCACAGTTTTGGGTCAACTCATCAACTTTGCATGTTATTTGGTCAATTTGGATTTGGTGGCCCACAATTCCCCACCATTTTTCAAAATCCAAAAAATATTGCTTTTTTTTCAAACAGTCAGAATTTGGGAAAAATAACTTATTAAAAATTAAAAAAAAACCTTATGATACCTTGAAAATGTAGAAAACCATACCATTTTTTATATTCAACTTATCCTTTTTGATAAAGAAGTTATGGAGCAACGAAAAAAAGTGGCCCATGATTCCCCACTCTCCCATACAAGAAATCTGAAAGAAATGCAACACTTTATGCATTCATGACACGGTGCTTCAGGTTTATCTATTTTGTTGAGTTTTCCAAACGATGAATTAAAATGGAAAGCATCACAAATCGATAAAAATCTAAATATTTCGTTAACAACAAGTTTGCTATTTCATGAGCAGTACTTTTCTATAAGTAAAATATAAGAACTTCGAATGTTTTAAAATCGCTTTCAAGAAAAGCTTCTTCCAGGCGTTGAAATAAACTGTGCAGACAATCAACGCCTTTGAATATGCAATTAGTGCCCAAACAGTTGACAAAAAGAACATTAGCAATTTGGACTTTTTTGAAATGCAACATTTTCTCATGTTTGCGATGTTCTTATCTCTATCTTTTCGAATAATCCAACGACCCTTTTATTTTTCACTAAAATCTGCAAGAAAATGAACAAAAACTAATAAAGATAACTTACAATTTGTAAAAGTCATTTGAAAAATCATAATTGCCAGGTAAGTCACATGACTAGCAGCTAATTGTCACTATTTGAATTTAAATTTTCTGGTTTCTCCCGTTTCTCCTAAATATTTTGAACATGTTTTCAAAGTACTCTTTTTGGCGTTGAGGGATATGGTAACCCTACTCCAGGTGCTCGTTATGCCGTTATCTCCCCTAAATCATTGAAATCGTGATGTCTAGATAAAATTAACCTTTTCCACCTTTTTTTCTGACATATTTTTCAAGACTTTTCTGTCATTTTAAACCTAAAATGCAATACAAATTTTCTTTCAAGACAATTATTGATGACCAACAGTATTGTTTGTATCTATGTTTCTAAACTTTGAACTAGTGCAGTCTTTTCAAGTTTTTAATTAAATTTCACATTTTTTAGCCCTTTTAACATCTGTCAAATTTACCTCAAAAAATAATTCTAATGTTAACTAAAAATCCTTTCTATAAAATAACCGTCATTTAAAAAAAAAACGTGTAGTGTTTAACCAAATTTTGGCTGCGTACTGTTGTTTACATCCAAGTGAAGTAAGCTTTGTCATTTTTTGTCGTTTCTCGAGCAATGAAAACGGACTGTACACAAATGTGGCCCTGTGAGTGGTCTTTTAATCAGAAAACTAGCTAAGGAAGAAGGTGTGAGTGTCCGAGCAGTTCAAACCGCATTGAGAAAGTATGGAGAGTAGTGTATGTTACAACGGAAAAGAAAATCGAGGATTGCTACAAACGGCTAAACAAATCATATAATCAGCAATATTTTATCTTAATCTTATATTTTCAATTCAAATTTAGCTTCAAGCTTTTTTCGAATCCAGTGAGGCACTCCTAAATCCTAATTTAATATTGTAATTAAAATCTGAATTGATGTTTGAATTATTAATATGATATTTGATTCTAGATTTTAAATTCTAATTCTTTATTTATGAATATTCTGGAGCGAAATTCTTCACTTGAATTTTTAACCTTGATTATTTGATAATCTTACTCTTAAACATACTCGAACTTTTTTTTTGTTGTTCCAACGTCATCTTTGATCAAACTGACAGTGCCCGAACGAAAAGAAATAATCGGTCAGATTCTGGAGAGTCATTGGGTAATACCCGAATGACCCAGTCCTGGATGCCACATTTTCTTACCATAAAGCAAATTTACATCTGGATGCAACTTTTAAGGCAACATGTGACCCGTTTTCGAAAAATAGATCGAGGTTTTAGTGTCAGGTTTCAGAATTAATAGGGGAGATAAAGGCATAATGGCCACGTTAAGAAGGACGCTAATTTAACCATACGAAACAGCTAGAATATGTGAGTTACATCATTGTTTCGTGTTTCCTAACGGGCTTACACTTAAAAAAGTAGATAAAAATGTTTAAAAATGCATTTTAAATTTTTTTTCCAAAAGCTGAAAATCAGTCACTGTATGGGGCATAATGAGAACCCTCACTGGGGCAGTATAAGCACCATTAATTGCGGCACGATGAGCATTTTCTACCGTAGAATCTAGCAGCGAATTCATTGTGAATTGTAGAACTACAGGATGACTTGTTCCATCTGACGATTTTTGCCTATTGATAAGGTGTCGGAGAGGTATTCAGAAAACTCGAATTCGATTCCTGATCGACCTGGTCGACCTGGCCTCGGCAAGGAATCGAACTCGAGTCTTCTGATTACCTCTCTGAAACCTTTCCAATAGGCTAAATCGTCTGATGTAAACTAGTCAAGCTGTAGCTCTATAATACAGTTGACTTTATCGAGTTGAATTCGCTGCTCGGTTCTGCGGAAAAAATGCGCATCGTGCCCCGATGAATAGTGCTCTGTTCGCCCCGATTTAACAAGATAAAGTGAAAGTTGTCAATATACTGATATCTGATTGAGTTATAATCTTGATATATTGCTATCAAAGGGTGATATAGGGGAACTGGGGGTAAGACGCCCACGTTAAGAAGAATCTTTTATTGCTCGTAAATGAAGAATGCAATCCAGTAAATTCGACAATAGTTTTGAAAAGGGGACTGTTCTTCATCAGAAATATATAAACTGCAACATATATTATAGCAATTATATACGTCTTAATCGTTAAATTTTGAATGACTTTCTAAAGATTGACTTCCATTTCGTTTGGGGCAAAGTGCGCATATGTGTGTACCCAAACGCGCCGTTTAACGTTTAATAAGTGTTTATTGATTCAGGTGCCTCCGAAGGTGTTTGCCAAGTAAAAAAAAATTTATTCTTCAGATGCAAAACTGTATTGCTACGCGCAGTGCTCCAAGACATACTGACATGCTTGTGAAATGTTAATCAAATCTATATTAAATTGAGGAATTTTAAATATATTCTTTTATATTTAAGTTATGTTTTCCAATTCAACATATAAATATCTTTCAAATTGTTGTGATGAAAACTGCATATAAATTTAAACAAATATGAAACATGCTTAAAATAAACGGACATGGTGCGTTTTGTTTATTATGTTTATTAAAAATCGTTAAAAAACGTTCAAAATAACAGAAAAAATAATTGAATAAGGAAATTTTTCGTTATGTGATGATTGTCAAGACCAATATTCATCATTGTAACAGATGCCAGGTAATTTTTTTGGCTGATGGATGTCGTAATACCTTACGAGAAAATTTGAAAAATTGCAAGAAAAGCTCCTGAAAAATTTTGTTTTTATATTTCATCAAATTTACGTAATATATAAAAATTAGAAGGTCCAAAAATGTCTATAAACGCATAAAAGTGTAAATTTAACAGACTGGCGTTTTCAAAATGTTAAAAAATGTTTGTTTCGGGAAATACTGATGGTGGTGCATTTTGCCCGCTCTGCGCATTTTATACCCAGTTTCCCTAATTTACATAGTTATTCTTGCATGGATTTTTTGTTGCAATTTGAGATATTTTAACATCCTACGAGTACTGAATTATATCTCATTTTGATATGAAAAAAATGGAAATTAGGGATCAGTATTATGGATCAACTTCATCGTGCATAATATGTGGTTTTTTTTCAAAAAGTTTAGCGTATTGCATAGCAATCTGGAGGTCATTGATAAGCACAGATTTTCGTTTGCCGAGAATATAATAAATTTCTTTCACGCATGTTATCCACCTTGATAATTTTCTCTTAGAAGTCTACTGCAATATCGAGATATCGCATGTCCATACCGCTGCTGTTATCAAAAACAACCGCTTTGATAACGTGTTTGCACCTGTACCTACAACCGGTATTCTTCTTTTTCTATTTTTTTTTATCAGACATCAGCATTGCTTATGTCGAAAGAACACATGTTTGTTATCATCAAAAGGCATTTACCAGTAGCTAGTCGTAGTGCGGAGGCCTCGTTTTACTGATGAAGTCGCCAAGGGTATCTAAACTTCCCTCGAAGGTGGTGCTACAACCACAATTTACTGCTACCTTTTGTGGTTGTACATAATTATACGTCATGGTAGTTGTGGCTGTGAGCCTTGATGTTTATTTGGTCCACTTTTTTTCCTTGTCCAAGGCACCACGCACAGGTTCATTATTCCCGACATTGAGCGCCTCGGCGTTGAATTTGGGACACGCGACGCGTTTCAAGGTTAATTCATGGGTTCGGAACGCAAGGAAGGAGAAATGCGTCGCGGGGGAATGACGATGATTACGCGACGTGCGGGAAGTGTGCCTTCTGGGACAGACACCGATAAAGGTCAAGAACATTTCTGTATGCTTTTACCGGTTTGGTGGAGGTGGAAAATATTTCTTTTGATTCATTATTTTTTATTTCCGTCACCTCCCCACAGAGAGCATTGAACTGGCACGCTACAATTTGGTTGGCGTTCTTGTTGGATTGTGAGGGTGTTTTTTGTGGCCTAGGAACAAAAGCTTCATAGTTTTGTGATTATTCAAATAAATTTGGGTCTAGGACATTTCTGTCAGCAGCATGAAATGTTGAATTGGACTTTCATTTACAAGGTGAATGGAGGTTATATCGTTCAGTTGGGTAGAACTTTCGTTTGACTTTGGAACTTAGAACAGAATTTGGCATTCAAAATTTACAATTGGTTGGATGAATTGTACCACCAATCTTTCTTCAACATATCTACTACTGATATTAAGGATTGGATATCAAACATCACAAATAAAATTCCTATTTTTTTTTCAAGAAAGCTTTGTTAAAAGTAATTTCCGTCGCAACAGGTTCTTATTTTCCAGTTGTCATTGTAAAGTATTTTGCCTTGAATTGTGTGCAGGCAAGTTCAATTTTAGACGGTGCGTTTTTATAGCACGATTGACTCATTGCGTTTAACACTTGCAAATACGGGCGCCAAAAACCTAGCTTAGCCGGCAAGCTAGGCGGTCCGACTTCATTTTATTACCATTACTTTCACGCCTCATTAAAAAACGAACGAATCCGAAAGAACTACTCGGTACACCATAAAAAAGCACTCTATAAAAGCCCACTTAGGTCGAACACTGATGGCAGCAAACCACCCACAAATTCGCACAAAACACGTTAAGGTGTTCGAGCCAAAATTGGACTGATCAGGAATTTGGCAATGTTCGGGGGTTTTTTTTATTGGTGACGATCTACGAATTCTGCTGTTACCCATTTTGGATTTCTTTCAATAATTGAGTAATTCAATTATTGTAAAAAATAAAGGTGTCAAACATGAGGTGAACTACCCTCAACCAAACATGAATGAGATCCATGATCATGATTAAAGCAGATATGAAAAGTGAATTTGGTCGAAGTGCATCATTGTGTAGTTTAAAGGGTAATCTGCTACTTCAATGTTATTCAAAGTTAAAGATAACTGTGAATCGTTCACTTTAGGAATCAAATTTAACTATCAATCTTAAAATCGCTTCTTTTAAATGATGAACGTTATAGTTCTCAAATTAAAACTATTTAAATACTTATAAGGGTTAATTTTTTCCTCTTTTAAGTTAGAAACCATTACATGTTTAAGAAAATATACATTCATCGTTTATATTTTTTTAATGTTACGTATGTTGTTGGTTGCGTTCAAATGCCGGTGATGGTGTTTTTTGTAAGTTGTACAGTCTCTACTTTTTTGCGTTTTAATCCGAATTAGAAAAAATAAACTAATATGTAGGTATGTTCAAATCTAATTCATTTTTTCCTTCTTTTTCAGCTCTGGAAAACGACAACTAGGTTCCAATGCCTTAGCAAAGTGAGTAAACAGTAACCTTTAAAAAAAATTGTATTTTTTTCGCAACATTACTGCAGTAGATATCAAACTGATCCGGAACATGTTTTTACCATGAGCCAGACTCGTGTTAATTCTTATTCTGAAACCAGTTTGATTACAACGAGTTAGACTCGTGATCCTTAGGCTTGAAAATTCAACGGTTTTATTTTGGAATTGCGCCGAATGGATTTTTTTTTATATATTTTTTTTATAATATTACAGGTAATCATAATGGTGCATACCTTGTGATATAGACTGTTCGTGACGTTGTTTTCTATATACTCATCAAAAACATACAGTTTTCTGTAAACTTATCAAAAATATTAGAATATTTTTTTAAAAAGGATATGAACTTGTTTTTATACTCTAAAAGTTTAAAAACACTTTATTCAATGATTTTTAAAAAGTAATTTAAGTGCAATTATTGAACTCATCAAAAAACAGTTTGTATTAAAAATTATCGCTTTTCGATAATGTTTTCAGTGTCCAAAAGTTAACATTTAAGCACTGAATTGTATAAAATACAATTATAATAACGTTTCAAAAATTGAATTTGATTTTTCTGCAAATATAGACTTCTTCAATTTATAAAAAATCTGTACTGAATTCTAAAGGATATATGTTCAAAACTTAGCTTAAACAGAAGGCAAGTTCTTCAGAAAATGGTAGGGTCAACTTAAGTTATCATGAACAAAGATTATGCTT
This sequence comes from Uranotaenia lowii, assembly GCF_029784155.1. Taxonomy (NCBI): domain Eukaryota; kingdom Metazoa; phylum Arthropoda; class Insecta; order Diptera; family Culicidae; genus Uranotaenia; species Uranotaenia lowii. Next base: position 310,598,345 of record NC_073692.1, on the reverse strand, counting down.
TTTTGTTCTTATATCTGTTCACAACCACCCAGGTTTACATGAGGTAATGAACACTGTTAAGTTTTATGTTACGTAACAATTTTTAGTGTTGGGAATATTTCTAGAGGAATCTTAACACTGCGTCTAGATACGATTTGTGGTCTTTAAAAATGTTCCCTTAGTTAGTCATGGGGAATTTTTGAATTCACAAAGGAACAAGAAATCTTGCCCATGCAATCTCATATTCACAGATTTTTGAAACTGATAAAGTCATAAATAACGGTTTTTTTTCAAGATCTTGATGTTTATTGGTATTTTAAACATTAAAGATAAGTTTAAATAATCAAACAATGCCCAAAAACAAGTGTTCATAACTGTCCCGTGTTTTGAAAAACATGGGCAATTATAAACAATCCTCTGTGAATCAGTATGATAAATGTTTAGAAAAAAATAACATTACACTGCATTACTAACTGTAAAACGTCTGAAATTGTTTAACTGAATTTACTGTAACAAGGGAGTTACCCGATTGAACGCCCTCAGAACAATTTTAAATTTAAGAGACGTGGGTTTTGTGACCTGTAGTAACACAATTAATATCTGTAACACATCGAAAAATTTGTAAACGTGATTTAAACCCCATAATGATTTTGTGTAGGATGTTTTTTCTATCATTTGTATAAATGTGATAAGAAGCTTAAAATAGAATCGAATTCGTCTAAGTGATCAATTATTTGAGTGTTATGAAACAACCAAATCAATGAAATAAGTTGAAAATTTTGCTATATGCCGACGAAAATGGACAATCAAAGTCTGGAAAACCTCAAATTTTTGTCCGGGAAAACCGGGAAAAAACCGGGAATTTTGAAAACTACTTTATGAGAAACCCTTTCAATAATATATTCAGGATTACGAAGAAATTCGATTGAGAAACCTTCCAAAATTCGAGATTCTTTAATTTGACAACCGAAGGGATGCTAAAAATTAGATTTTTTTTATCAACAGCCAAGTGACAATTGTCATCTCAGATTAACGTTTTTATTCAGAAGTTATTTTCAATGAGACTATTATATGAGTAGATGATGTGCGAAATAAAAAATACCAGATTATTAACCCTCAAATCGCATGAAATTAAATGTAGATCTTACCCGATCAGGAGAGAAAAACTAAATTATATCAAGATGAGATATTTTGATACTAATTTTTTCCTATCTAAATGAGTTATTATTCAGTACTCGTAGGATGTTAAAATATCTCAAATTATATCAAAAAATCTATGCGATTATAGCTAAATTATATCAATTTTAGATATGCTCCTTTCAAGATTATATCTCATTCAGATAGCATAGTTTGATTTTAGACAGAACAAAACCTATCAAAATTATAACTTATCAAGATATGAGTGCTTCGAGAATAATTTCTAGTGGAATGACAATAAACCACATTATATGCTAAAACCATGCTCCATTTTTGGTTTCCCAAAAATTGGATTCAATTTTATTAACCCGATCAGGAGGGAAAAACAAAATTATATCAAAATGAGATATTTTGATACTTATTTTTTTCTATCTAAATGAGTTATAATTCAGTACTCGTAGGATGTTAAAATATCTCAAATTATATCAAAAAATCTATACGATCATAGCTAAATTATATCAGATTTTGATATGCTCCTATCAAGATTATATCTCGTTCAGATAGCATAGTTTGATTTTGGACAGAACAAATTATATCAAAATTATAACTTATCAAGATATGAGTGCTTCGAGAAAATTTTCTAGTGGAACGTCAATAAACCACATTATTTGATAAAACCATGCCCCATTTTTGGTTTCCCAAAAATTTGATTCAATTTTATGCATCTGTTGAACGAAACTCGTTAATGTAAGGTTTGAGCCGTTGACTTCGATGTCCGTGTTTCAGAAAAAGTTGTACGTATATCAAAATAAGATATAATCATTTTATTTTAGGACAATCCGAAAAAAATCTTGATCATTGAATATGAGCTCAACCCCATTCAAGTTTGTCAATCAGAATAAGATATAATTCAGATTGGAGAAACTTAAAATCGAAAATTAGGAGTACTTAATTATAACTGAATCAGATGTAAATATCTTGGTGAGATACGTTTGAGTTATTATTTTGATATGCTCTCCTGATCGGGAATGCACGCGTACCGCGGTTTGGGCCGTTGACTTAGATGTCCGTGTTTCAGAAAAAGTTGTACGTATATCAGAATAAGATATAATCATTTTATTTTAGGACAATCCGAAAAAAATCTTGATCATTGAGTATGAGCTCAACCCCATTCAAGTTTGTCAAGCAGAATAAGATATAATTCAGATTGGAGAAACTTAAAATCAAAAATTGGGAGTACTTAATTATAACTGAATCAGATGGAAATATCTTGATGAGATACGTTTGAGTTATTATTTTGATATGCTCTCCTGATCGGGTACTATTCCAAATTTAGAAAAGAAAAAAAAATGGATGAAACTAGATAACAAATAAAAATTTCACAAACAATTTTCTAAAAAAGTGTTGCGATATTTCACAGAAAATAATCACTATATTTTTCAATTTCATACCGATGAAGCGTATAAATTTGATTGGAAAGTATAAAAACGGATCAAAAAACTGGGGTGGAATTATGAATCCTATTCGATTCGAGTTACCCGTTTCGAGTTGAACTCGAATCGAATTAGCATCAGTATTACGAATCTCGTTCGAGTTCTAAATTTTCACGTACTAGATTTCGAGTAAATCAGGTAGTAGATCATCTCGAAATGTTCCATTCGAAACGAGATCGGTAATGCCAAAGTTGGTCGAATCGAACAAAACTCGATTGTTTCGAGTTCCATAATCCCGCCCCTGCTTTCCGATTTTTTTTTTAAATAAAAACAAATACAGAAATCGACGCATGTTCCAATATCGAATGATTTTCTAGAAGATAAACTTCTAATGTTTCCCGCGTCGCACTTTGGGGTAGAACCTCATAGGTTGTAACACAGCCTAATTTTTCAAGTTTTGAATAAAATTTTTGGAAACTAGATTGATAGCCCAACTCAAATCTATCAAACATTTTGAAAAAAATCGGTTTTTCTTGCAACTTACTTAGTAGGTAAGTTAGGATAAATATTTTGTGAAAATGACGAATTGATAAATTAATTTTTTAATCAAATTTGGGAAAGGCTAGTTTCGAAAGAAAAAGAAAACTAAATCATTGACAAGTTGAATTTTTTTGTTCTTGAATATTGACGGCAATGAGACAATGAACAATTTTCTATCTCTTATCGACATGATTCATCATCAGAGTTTTCCACAAACATTCTGAATTTTCGACAAAAAGAACATCTGTATCTCTGTTATTCAACCCGAAAAGTTTCAAACGATTATCTGTGATTCTTTTTTATTTTTTAGAAATTTCATACTAAAATCATCCTTAACATCGTTAATTTGAATCATATTACTTGGAAATAAGCAATCCACGTTACCAAAGTCAAAAGATTTTCATGAATCAGCTTTAGAAAGCCTATACAATTGAAATGAGATAATCCAAGAAATCTAGAACCATGAATGTTAATTATAACTTTTTTGTAGAGAAATGAATCCAACTGTGTAAGTTGAAATTTCGGGGACTAACTGAGATGAAAATTGATGTTGAAAAACATGTGAAAAAAAATCGCCTTGTCTCCCGGTAGGACTTGAACCCACATCTTGCGCCTTTCCGGGGACCATGTATTAACATTCTATTACAGTAAATAACCTGTCGTATGAATATTATACTGGTTGAGTGTCGATGTCTATCGGAATGAAGGGAATTGTTTTTCCATGTGCTCACCATCATTTTCGTGGTCTATTTCTATTCCCATCATTTCATCTTACGGTAGTTTTACTCAAGTTTGAACATTTTTAAGCACGGCAAGATTTGCATTGCCTTCTTATATCCTGCACGGGTTGTCAGTTATAATGAGAAATGATGCGTTTGCCGTATTTGGATATCCAGCCAATTTTGGTGTTTGGCACCGCCTTATTTTCTATTTTTAATTTTTTTTTCTATTTTTAAAGTTATTGAAAAAGCACATTAATAAAATGGCTACATTTCTGCTGTTTTTTTGAAGCCTAATTTTTCTTTGACTCTAACTTTGACTAATAACGGTTAATAAAGGTCGTAGCAGAAGTTTTCGATTGTATTTAGCTGACAATAAATATGTTTCAGTTTAATCAATCAATATAAATATTAGTATAAATAAAAAAAGAATAAATGTCAATGATTTTCATATTTTATCACCGATTATGATAAGGAAGATACAATAAAACGCTAAAAAAACCTCGGAACTATCATAACTGAACTGATCACTGCTTCTTGTTTCCGATTCAAACATACTTAGAAAACACATCTTCATGACATTTTTTTTTCGTTTACAGTATTTCCGAAATCATTTATGGTTATTATGATTAGTTTTTAATTCAATATTAATATTTTATTCAAATCCTACATTTATTCCGAATTTTCAACTTTTGGTTTGTGTTCGGTGCGGAAAATATTTTCAATTTGAAATTTGATGTTTTTTGGACAAATTTAGACGTGAATTGAATGAAGGAACCTTTTTTTTATACTTAACTTCTAGATATAAATTATTTGGAACCACCCGATGGATTATTCTACCGAATAGTGCGTTGGACAGATCGTTTTCTAATCTTCAATGCAGAAAATTTTCAAAAATGTAATTTTTTTTTCGTTTTGGAGCAATCAAGATAAAGTGAACTTTTCATCATTTTAACGACGTATATTTTATATTTTGTGTCAGTATAATTTTTAAAATCACCACAAATATCTTTTTATGTCAAATAAAAATTATGAGGAGGACCAAAGATCCTGAAAATAACACCAAATTAAAAAAAAACTACACACTAGAAAGACAAAAAATGAATAAAAAAAGATTTGCCATTTCGGTTTAAAATAACAAAATAATGACAGAATGATGAATATTTTATAAAAAAGTACAAAAAAGTTCGAAAACATTTCTTAAATTGATTTAAAAAAATGAATAAAACTTTTCATAAACTGGCGAATGATTTATTTTTAATAACAAGTAAAAAAACAAAAGTTAGGAAAAACAGTACGACTTAAGAAACGCTTTGCTTTGCTTAACAACCTTGACAAGGTTTCGTTAAAAGTACTGGTGAAGGGGTCTTGGGGTTAAACCAAGGTTGCCGAAATCACAGAAAAATCTGTAATTTCACAGAATTTTGAGCAAATTTTCATCACAGAATCTGTGTCACAGAACACAGAATTTTGAAAAAATCACAGATTTCACAGAATTTTTGAATTTTTAAAGGATTTCGAAAATTATTATGTTTTGGCTAACATAAAATTTAGATTTTAATTTTGTAATTCAGTAAAGTGTAATCGGATTGGTAATTTTAATTGATTTTACTCTAATTCGTTGTAAATAAGACCCAATTTATCATGAATTTTCAATGAAATTAAAGGAAATAGCGTCACAGAAAACCATCACAGAATTTTTGGGAAAAATCACAGAATGTCAGAATTTTTTTTTTCTCAAAAACACAGAATTTTTTTCGGCAACCTTGGGTTAAACCTTCCCCCATGAGAATCCAAAAAAAACCAAGCAGGGTATACTTATACTGCTCTACACTCAAAATTGTAACTTCTTATTGAAATGTGGATGATTAAGTAAGGTTATTTGATTTCTAGAAAAAAAAATTACAAAACTTTTGCCAAAATCTCGGAAGCTAGCCCTATTTTCATAATTCTGCTACAGTTTAAAAAAAATCACTTGTTGAGAATCACTGTGTTAATTCTGAATCTGGATATTAAATTCGGATTCTCGATTTACAGTTCGATTCATCATTAGAAAATTAGGAATAAAAAATTATATTGAAATCCTGATTCAAATTTTGATTTGCTATTTTACTAAAGTTGATTCATGATTTTCAAAACTCATATGCATTTTCAATATTTGGATGATAATTTCCCAATATTGAAAAAAAAAAAAATATAAGAATCCATACTGAATTTTTGTTTCTTATTCAGATTCGAAGTTTTTAAACTTATTTCTTATGCAGAGATCAAACAAAACTTTGCTTCAAAATGGCGATCTTGAATTAAAAACTCAGAATCCTAATATTTATTTTTAAATTTAATTTCACAAGTCGAACTAAAAATAAAGAATTCAGGTAGTTCAGATTTAAACCAAAAACATAAAAAAATCTAGCTTTCCGGGCATTTTTTTAAACCGTGGAAAAACCATCACTTCTTACCTCATTCCAATTTAACATTCGAAAACCCGGATAATATCAGGGCTAATTTTAGCATATTCCAGGCCATAATACAAAATAATTTATTGTTTAATTTACAAAATTATGTTTATAAAACCGCACAAAATTCGATCAGTTTTCTTCAATATCCGGGCATTCGGGACAGACCGGACTAAGTCTCGAAAATTTCACTGCAAAATTGGGCAAGCCTTTAAAAATCCAGACACTTAGGAAGGCTTGATCCTAATTGAGTCAATTTTGGAAACAAATTCCACTTCTTTTTCATTATTTAAATTCTGAACTGGAATTTAGATTACGAAACAATAATGTATTTCTAAAACAGATTCTTGATCAAAACTTGAATTCAGGTTCAAAATTCAGATTAAGAATTATTCTTACAGTTAAGATAAAGATTAGTTCGTAAATGAGTTATGCAATCAAGATTAAAATATCAAGATGATTATTTCGTTGAAGAGTTCAAATAGCCGGAAGATTTGTAATTTTGTTTTCTTAGTGTTGTTTTATAAAAATACCTGATTTTCATTTAAAAAAATCATCTACATGATTTTATTTATGGAAATGATTTTTTTTAAATATTGCTTATACGGAAACATGAAATCTTCATGTAAAAAACTGCACAGATTGCCATATTTCTTCTATAAATTACTGAACTTTATAAATTTTTTTTTCAAAAGTTAAATTCCAAACTAAAATCTTAAACTTGAATCAAGTTTTTAAGAATCAAGTTTGAACCGCAAAAGTTGCAGCTCTCACTTTTTTTTTGAAAATTAATTTATTTTCAGAGATCGTTGATTGAAGGCTTTCTGAAAAAAAAACTTACTCTTGCTCAAATCATAAGCCTTAATCAACCAGGCTTTCGAGCAAATTCAAAGCCTATAACCATCGATGAAAGTTGCTATCCTTTTTAGTTACTTATTGCTTCATTATACAAACTGAGCTTACTATTTTAAAGATTCTAGAATATTATTTTACAAGTAACTATATGACACAAAATTCTTTTAATGTGAAAGAATTTAAAAATTAATGATCAAGATTATTTAAAATTTTATTTAATTCATGCTTTGTTAAGGCAAAATTATCATATAAAAAGTTAGCTCCATCTCCCCATGAGGCGGCTTTTCCTACGGCCTTGGACACATACATATCTAGTTGTTTTTTTAAATATAGTAAAATAAATTTAAATTATAAGTTTTTTTAAAACTGGGAACTCGCCAAGCCTTGTGTTGGAAACAACCATATCCCACCGAGTCTCTGTCCATGCCAAAGACTCCGTTCAATGATTTATGCTACAAACACTGACATTGATCAGCAAACGTTCGATTTTTGCAGATGTTGATCTTGAAATTTTAATCGAGTCCAGCTTTTAGGTGTGGTAGATATCAATTGACATTCATTTATTTCAAATGGCTATATTTCTTGTTTGCAGAAATTTTTTTGTTCATTTTATCATACCATTTCCAAAAACAAATCAATGAATATATGAAGCCTCATTAACAGATTCACGGTCAAAATTGTCTATTATACCGCCAACCTAATGACAACAATTTGCATCTATCCTCTTTTCCGTTTTATTTCTACGCGCCGCCTTCATAGGTTCAGAGATACATACCTATTTATTTTTGCTTGGAACTCGAATCAAGACCCCTACACGACGATGACGGACTATAGCAGCAACAAAAAAATGCTCCATCAATTTGTGACTCCATCAACAAGTTGTCGACCTTGGCAGGAGCACTTCACTTAGACACACATGTCTGCGAACCAATCATTCCAACTGCATGTGTTTACCTGAAAAAACAAACAGAACAATCTTTTTTTTGGTATCCCAATTCATTCAATCATAATATTTAGGGCCATTGAGATTAAAAAAAATTAAATGAAAGTTGAAATGTTGACTCTGTGTTCGAGTTCCTCAGCAAGCGCCAAGTGGTAACAAGAAACTTCGAAAAAGTGTAAAAAATAAAGTCAAGACATCTCCTTGTTTGCAAAATAGTAAAAAGTGCAACGTTAAAATCGCTGTTAAGATTGTTAAAAAAGTTTATTTATTTACTCTATTCAACGAAATCTCTATGAACATGCTGTATTTTATAGCATCCCCATTCCAAACCATAACACGTGTTTCTGTTATACGTCCCAGAACCAAAAGCATCTGAGCTACTATAAAACTAAATTATGGTAAATTTACCAGATACTCAAACCTTTTTCGAATCGGTTGCCATAAGCCATAACGCAGCACTTCTACATTGAAAATTTAACCGATTGAAATATTTCACACAAACTCGCGGCAGTCGTGCCATAAACATCAGCCCAAACAGCCGTATAACACTTAGGTACTAAATCAGTGCTATAATTCGTTTCATTTCTCTCTATCTCTTCCCACCCACCCACGCACGCAGTCACTTGTACAGATCGTCGAGTTTCAACTCGTCCGGCCGGAGTTCCAACTGTGATACAGCAGAAGACATGTATAGCGATGTGAGCCTGGAAGATGTGCAAGACCTTAACCATAAGGTAAGTGGACTGATGATACATTTTAGAGACTGAAACTGTAACTGTAACTGCTATATTATCTTGGCGGCAAATTGAACAAATAACGTGGCGAATATTCGGCGCAATTTGTGAATCAAGTTTATACACATATCCACATGTAGGGATCAATCATTTGCTGGTGCTTATTTTAGGGTTTTAATTGAATGAGATCATCGTGCCAATTGGAGGAGTAGATTTATGAATGACATATCGTTTAATTGACCGCGGTAGAATGATGACGTTGATTCTAAATGACGTTCAAATATTCAGCTGCTAATGATTGAATAGCACAAAGTATCCGAAAAAAAAATTACCTCCAAATAAATTTTAGCAGAACTTTGTAACCTGTTTAACAAAAATCAACGATCAATCAATATGCAAATGATGAATCATTAAAAAAACAATTAAATTATTTTTTTAGCGTATAATGGCTTTGAATATCGAACTATCAACTGTTTAAATTTTCGATTTTATTGTTTTTAGGTCAAGATAATTCAGCTTAAACTTTATTCCCCTCTTCGGGATTTTCTACAAATTGAAAAGGAAGAGGGGGTGACAAAAGATGAATTTGATTTTTGCGATTTTTGATATTTGCAAAAACCGTAACAAAAATTGAATAAATTTAAATTGATTTAAAATTTTGAAACCTCCAGAAAAAATTAACTCCAAATAGCCATATTCATTTTTAACAACACTTTACAGAATTAAAAAAAATCTTTTTTAAGGTGTGTTCACGTCGATAGAAAACACTATGTAAAATCTTTAAAAAAAATTAAAGTTAAGTTTAAAGTTTAAAGTTTTAAAGTTCTAGTTTTTTTAAGATTCAACAGTTAACTTTTAGAATTTTTAACAATATTAAAAAAATCAAGTCGAATGTTTCAAATCATTGACCAACTTTTTCGGAGTCCGCGAGAAATTTAAAGTTCTGAGAAAACTGAGGAGTTCTTTGATTTAACTGATCACAATCTGCTGAAATATGTACCTGATTTTGAACAATTAACTGTAACTTTTTTCACTGAAATTATAGTCACATTTTTCTGCATAACAAATTTTTTAATGGAAATATTTTATTGTCATCACATTACAATTTTTTAATTTAATGTTTTTTATTCATTTTAATTTTTCAGGTGTTGATGCAGTAGATGATTTAGAAATATTTTCTTTAAAATTTTTATGGTTACTTTAAAAAACTTCATTGTTTCTTTTTATTTCTTTTTTTCAAAATTTGCTATTTCATTTATAAATCATTGATGTTTCTAATTTTTATTGATTTACGGAAGTTTTGATTTTATTATAATAAATTAAGGTGTCATAATTTTAAAATTCCTTTTGCATTTTCATTTTATTTTTTTTTTGAAATTGAAATTCCTTAATTTAAATTTAATAAAAGACAGTGGGGGAATCTCAATGAAATAAATGCTATTAGTTTTTCTATATCTCAAACTTTGATATGCTGTTAAAAAATTCCCCAAACTGTTAAAACAAGACTTTGTAACTTTTTGTCCCTAATTTTCTTTATATTTCTGAATTCAAAATAGAGATAATGATTTCCAAGTTCTGAAAAAAGAGCTTTGAAACTATGCAAAAACGAATTAATTTCTAATGAGTTATTTATTGCAACAATTGATATCTTTGGCACGATTCGTAAATTTATCCAACGGAGTTTGCCGAAAATCTTTTTAAAACTTGGCTGAAAACAGAAAACAAGTTTTCCGGAAAACGGTAGGGTCAACTGAGGTTATTTTGAAAAAAGATCATTTTTTGTTCTTATATCTGTGCATAATTACTTTGGTGAATATGGGGTAATAATGATTAGTATTAAGATTCTTGTTACTTAATATTTTTTTGTGTTGGCAACATTTCTAGAGCAATCTTAGAAGTGCGACCGAAAAAAAATGCAAAACTTTGTTTTGTGAAAAACTTTTTAATGCATAGAATTCAATTGATGAAATTTTCAGCGGAGTTACCTGGTAATGTAATGTTAACATATGGAAATTTTTGTGATGTTCTGTCTAGTTGTTTTTGAGATAGCGTCGGATGAAAAAAATTTTCGACTTTAATTTTTGGGCAGCAAGTGCCCCATCTATAATGCATACTATGAACCATATTTTTTTAAATCATGCCTTTTTTTGATTACGGTAGCAAAATGTTTCAAAATTTTTAATTGGGTCGAGGTTTTAACAAATTAAGCCGATTTTTTTTTTTTTTTTTTTTTTAAATTTTAATCATGCTGAGAACACAAAAGTTTATTATTTACTGCGAGGAAATGTATGCTATAATTAAACAATATTACGATAAGGATCTCAATGGAAGAAAATTTCCTTTAAAGAGATCCATTTCTTTTTTTTAATAATGTTAACTAATCAAATATTATGCTACATTTACTTAAGTTTACTTATTAATAGTTAAAAATACGACAAAAGAAAACTACGATGCTACAAAAACAAACAAAATTTGATTTAAAAAAACTGGTTGTTGATCGACTTTTTTAACGATTCAATTTTTCTTTTAATAACTGTACTACTTTGACTTTAAACATGGAACGGTTGTTGATGGTCTTTATTTCAGTAGGTAAAGCGTTGTATATTGTAGGTCCTATAAAAGAAATTCTTTTTTGCCCTAAAGATGTCATGGATCGGCATCGTTGCAAGTAATTATTTTGACGGGTATTGTGGGTTCTTAATCCCGTAGTAAAATTAAGGTTTTGGTTATTGCTACTCGAGTGTATATTATCATGAACATATATAACGGTTTGCAAATTACAGATTGTCCTCCTTCATCGTGTCAACAGTTATGAAACACTGAGTTATTTGCAATTTCCACAGATCGTTAGCCTCCTCAAGTACTAGACATTAAATTTTTGAAGTTTTTCTCCTTATTTAGCTCCGGGCGATACAGGCGAGACTTGTCAATGATTAAATTTTGGTAGGAAACCCTCAAGGTAAAGAGTTCGTTTTGCTGTCTGTCAATTATGAAATTTTTCAAAATATCTCCCCACAAGCAGTCCAAATATTTCATGCACGATTTGACCACCATATTTTGTTTATTTTACTGGTCGGTAGGTTTTCTACCTTGTAGAAATTAACTCAGGATTATTTATAAGTCAGCTAGACCAACAAGTCAGAAAAATTTAGACTTTTTATTATTTCCTCTTTTGATATTTTCGGATTGAGCTTGAGTTCTAAAAACTCTCAAATTTCTCTCATTTCATTGATTTAGTAATTTTCACTTTTATTCCAATTTCAGCTAACTATTGGGTCCTCTAGGACTTATTCAACGATTTATCATGTAAACTTTAATCGAACAGATGATATCCAGCTGTTTTAAGGTCTCCCACTGGGACTTTTCTGAATTTTTCCCGATGCTGCCCAAAAAAATTGTCAATGAACTTCAGTATTCTTCGCTATTTCAATAAACACATGACAGATGATAACCAAATTTTTTACACGTATACTTTACATAACTAGGTAGCTTCACTGAAAATTTCATCAATTTTCATCCACGCATTCAAAAGGTATTCACAAAACAAAGTGTTGCATTTTTTTTATTCGAATACACTCCTTAAACACAGCGTCTAGACTTATTTGCCTAATAAGATACAAAGTTGAGGTCTTCAACAAAGTTGATCCCTAAAAAAATTTATAAATTAGCACAAACATCATAAGCAGGCTCGGTTCCAAAAAAAAAACGAAAATGATGTTGATTTTTAAGCACAAAATATTCAATTTTCCCATACACACCTAAAAGCTTGAATTTACTCATGTAAACGTTACTTGAAAATTTTGCAAAACATCATGGATGAGTTTTGAACCAAAACGATATAATTTGATAATTTTGGATTATTTCATCAGAACATTTCAAGACTCTGAAATCATTTACTTTCTTGTAAAACATAATATTTCTGAAAATTTGTCAGAAAATCTGACGTTGCTAGTTTCTTTGCATGCAAAATAGAATACTCTGTCTAGGACGTTATAACTATTTTCTTGCTACTTCTACCACTTTGCCGTCTTGGACAAAGTTGTAGCCAGAGAATTTTTCATTAGGTTCCATGTATCTAAATTTCATTTCCATTGCGTGGGAACAAATATTAATTAAAACCCAAAAAAGTAACATACTCAGAACAATTTTTTTGTGTTTTTTCATACAAAATTTCAAATCAAAACTCGGATACCTAAATCTCATTTTATAAATCTGCAAAAAATCTATCATTCGTTTTGATCGGAAGGGAAACTTGCAATTACACCCTACTGTACACTGTACAATAGACTGCCCCAAATTTGTATGGGAAATTTAAAACCTGTGAAATGTTATACGCTGCAGGCTAAAATTGATCCTGGGCTTAGAACAAGATCTCATGCCAAATTTGGGCCAGATCGGACCACGCTCAATGAGCCTGAAGTTTGTATGGGATTTTGAGACATTTTGTTCGAGAGGAACATGAAAAACTAGATTTTCGTCAGTAACTTTTGTCTCCTTCGACCGATTTCTTTCAAAACCGGATTTTCTTGAAGCCTAAACTATGACAAATATTTCATCCGAAGGTTGCATTTCAATTAAAGTTAAGACAGAAAAGTTATTAAGCTTCAAAAATTGGCTAACTTTTTTAAGGGTGATATTCATCACTGTTTTAATGAGGCGACTAAATGTCCGACCAGAACACTTAATGTGAAATGCATGCCGTTTCGTCAAATAATGATCGATTTTTACCATTGTTGTTGCGTTCGATTGCAATTTTTAATGCTTTTCTAATATTTGAGTTTGGATGATATTCACTTGATAGTTGCATTTCACATTGAGTGTTCTGGTCGGACTTTAGTCGCCTCATTGAAACAGTGATGAATATCACCCTTAAAAAAGTTATCCAATTTTTGAAGCTTAATAACTTTTTTATCTTAACTTTAATTTAAATTCAACCTTTGGATGAAATATTTGTCATAGTTTAGGCTTCAAGAAAACCCGTTTTTGAAAGAAATCGGTCGAAGGAGACAAAAGTTACAGATGAAAATCTGGTTTTTCATGTTCCTCTCGAACAAAATGTCTCAAAATCCCATACAAACTTCAGGCTCGTTTAGCGACCCCTTCCCGTGGTCCGATCTGGCCCAAATTTGGCATGAGATTTTGACTAGGCCCAGGATCAATTTTAGCCTGCAGCGTATAACTTTTTCAAAAGTCGAGTCATTTGGGGCAGTCTACTGTACAATCAGGGGCAAAGTTCAGATTGCTCAAAAATTGTTACCAATGATAACTGTTCAGTAAAAGAGCGCGTTCCAAAAAAGTAAATATCATTCCAACAATGCCACTTTTGAATAATCCTTAACGAATTTGGTTCAAAAAGCTCACGTAGCTTTAGCCAATCTAAGCTTACGTAATCAGCTTGGTCTGAGGCCAGAATGGATCGGGCCCCCAGACCCCTAACTGTAGCAGCTCTTCTGACTCTTTCGTTGAGTGGAGAAATGAACACGAAACATCATTATTAGGTATCAATCCGAAAAAGGTGGTGCCTCCCAGTAGCATCCGCGAAATCGGAACGGAACCACCAATTGGGCTGGGCTGGTGGCCAACGGAAATTCAAGGCAGCAACCGAATGACACGACAAAGCCGGCATCGCACCTCTAATTATATGGAAGCCCCCGCACGTCTCGGTAATGATCGAATGGATTTTTTTTATTCGAAATTCAACACCAAGGGGGATGTTTCTTCAATTCATTTTTTCCGTACCTTTTTATCATCGGACAAATTTGAATTGCAATAGATTTTTTTTTTTCGGAAGGTGTTGTTTCTTCTGTTTTTGGTAGGAAGTAAAATAACCGACATTTTTTCCACCCGTTTGACAACCCGTCAATAAAAGCGAAATTCCATCTTTCATTTTCGTGCTCATCCGAAAGCATTTTTTTTCCTCTGTATTTCTGACTTGTTTTGGCCAGTTTTGTGTACCCTAATGCTACCGCCAAGTTGATTGACCTGAACGTAACGAATTCCTAACGATTGAATCGTGAAGCTGACAGATGACCACCCGCGTAAATCATCTTTGCAGTTTGCTGTTTAGCTGAGACAGACATTTGTGGACCACTTAGTTGAGGAAGAGTTAATTAATGCATTTTCCTGCTGAAAGTGAAACAATGAACGGTTTCGGGCGACCGCTGATTGAATCGGGCAGCGGAATTCGGTCTTTCATTGATTGTACGACTATAAAATGAATTACTTTATGGAGAAGTTAACTCAGGTATAATTCGAGGCAGTTTTTGCGTTTGTTGCATGAAAAAAATTCACTTCATTTCAAATTTTTAAAAATTGGAAACTTAAATCCAATTTTGAATGATTCGGCATTTATTTCTACAATTTACCTTCTTGATCGTACAATTAAGATCATTGGTTGAAGAGTCATGATCTCATTTCATCTAATTGAATTTAAATTTTTCCTCAAAGAATCTTTTTATCCAACCCTTGCAACCTTGAACAACAACCGAGAACCCTAGTCATGAGCTTGGACCAAGCTTTTGTCAATCGCGCATCCCACACAACCGAGTATCGCTTTTCAGCTGAATTTGAAATTAAACTTCTTAATGCAATTCAAATTGGCTTCAGGGGTGGACCTTGAATTACTCCAGATCGACTCCTCGCCCAGCCATCAGTTGATTTGCATCGATTCCAAATAGAAATGCTCTAGCGGACTCTGATCGATCCGTGTATCATCCAACCTCCACAACCTTGCACAAGGCTATAGAGAAGCTGCTGCTGCTGCTACTTTTGCGTTGGTTGTGCGAACTTCAACGATTCAATTTCTAAGCTCCAAGAATTGGCTGCTGAACTTGCAAGGCCAAACCCCCGGCGGAAACTTGCAAGTCCCACGGTTTCGAAATCCGAAATTATAACTATCACCGTCATAGTCGACGAAGATCAACCCTCTTGCTCGCGGAGGTCGAAAAGTGTGGCCGGATTTAATTAAATGACACTTTATCAGCGAATCTTGGGGCGCTGCCATTTCTTGCCATTTAGCTTAGTCTCCGTGGGTGAAATGCTTCTGAATGTTGTTGTGGCGGGCCTTGTTAAGACTTGATGATTATTGGCTATTTGAAACCTACTCGTTCTTGGGCATTTCTCAGAGTTTCACTTTTCGGTTCCAAATGCAAGCTTTGACGTAGGATGATAATAATGCCTATAACTTAGGACAAATGTCTTAACTGATTTTAAGATTCGAATAACGGTCATGTGTAGTATTTAGATAGTTGAAGAATGTTGACTATTGTCAACTATAGCCCTCGCCTCATTCATGTTATTTGAATGATTTTTAAATTGAGGGTTGAAATCTTACTCACTTCCAAAAATTTCAACAATCAATGATTTTTTTCACGTTTTCCACCCAATAAAGTTCTGGGAGCGTCAATTTGACACTCTGGATAAAATTCGCTATATCTCATTTAATTTTCAACCGGCTCGTACAAATTTTATACTTTTGGAAGTCTAATAATAAACATCCTTAAAATAAAACTTCTTATCCTTACTATCGGATAAAATTAAGCTACATTCATAAGTTTTTTCGTTACTCAAAGTAGAAAAATATACAAGGAGCAAAAGTTGTAAATCAGCTATTGAATGCCCAAATCAAAGTCTCATTTGTACATTAGTAAGCTAATATTGTTGTTGGATTTTTTTAAGATCATGGCTGTCAAAATGTAAAAAAAGTGTTAAAACCCACCAACGGACAAAGTTGTTTGTTACGCAGTAAATGAATTTTGAAAATTGGAATGCACAGTTGACAGTTGACAAAACTCATCCATGTTTTTTTCCAGTTTTTTTTTGAAGAGATAGGGGAGATTAGAGCATAATGGCCACCTTAAAGAGAACGCTTATTTAATCATAGAAAACATCTACATTATGTGAGTTACATCATTGTTTCGTGTTCAGACACTAAAGGAGTCTATTTAGTATCGGAAAGGAACTTGAAAAAGTAGATAAAAATGTTTAATAATGCCCCCACCCCCCGGGCAGTATAAGCACCATTAATCGGGGTACGATGAGCAACTCGATGAAGTAAACTGAATTATAGAACTACAGCTTAACATATTTCATCTGACGATTTGGTCTATTGGTAAGGTGTCGCAGAGGTAACTCAGAGGACTCAGGTTCGTTCCCTGGTTGAGGCGATTCTTTTTTCCATTAATTTTTCATGATTGATAATTTTTATTGTTACATTACATGGCTAGTCAAATCATCCATCAAACAAAGCATCAACAAAATAATGTATACAAACATTTCACACCCACTCATACATTAAGTTTCTGGTGCTATCTCACTTTTTTTTCAATTTTGTCACTTATACCCCTTTGGCTCCAAGGGTCTCATTTGTGTTTGTTGTTTACTTCATTTAACCACAGAGAACAGAGTTCTCGCTGGAGCTAGAATCTTGTGTAAAAATGCCAACCGTTATTTTAAAGAAAAAAATAACTCAGCATATAGCCACAAGATGTCGTTAAAAACAAACTTAACGGAGATTTGTTTATTTTCGTTAAATATGCACGCTAAGGTAAAAATCACTTTCAAGCATTAATATACAACCTGTCTGAACGTTTTTAAATGAATATTTGGTATTTAACATCCATCGCATGAACTTAATCATGTGACGTTTTGGATCTTGTTACTGTCTTAAATATATCCAAAAACCCTCTTCGTTCACATCCAATCGAATTCCAATTCCAATCGAAAATATAATTATGATATTGGTTACGTCTTAGGAAGTTGAGGAGTAGTTGCATAAGACTGAAAGCAGTTTTTCAAAAAATAACTGGCACCCTTGTTGAGTATCGCGGAAGCTCGTTTAGTTTTCGTTCACTTAGTAATCAGCACCATCTAGTGGCTATCTACCGAGTAATATTCGAACGAAATACTTACGTTTTTGAATTCAAATTTTTACACACGTTTTCGGCTCATTTTTGTTCTGGGCTGTGGTTTAACTTCACAGATCACAGATGGAGATTATTTCCAAGTAAAATTTTCAGTTCAAGGGCCAAATTTACTGTAGTAGCGTGAAATTACTTGATCCTAAGAAGTGTTTAAATAAAATAAGTGTTAATAAACAAGTCAGAATATTGGTTCGCCTCCAGCGGTATCAAGTATTAAATCACTCTAGGACTAAGACAGTTCATTCTACGACACTATATGAGGTTCAAGACTAATTTTTAATACCTAATAATTTCGATTTGGAATTTAATAAACCTTCTGTATTAAAACTCAATTCTTGACACACAAAAACCCTACTTCTTCAAAATTGGTTTTTATGAGGAAGTGTATTTGAACAAGTTCATCCATAACTTTATTACTTAATATATAATCACTTTCATAATAGAACAAAATTGTTTATTTTATTACTGATTTTATGGAGGTGCGAAATATTCTTCTAGAATGCAATTTAAGGTTCGACTTTTTTGTAATCCTTGTTCTTCCCCACATTCAAAAGGGTTTTGATAAATTACACAAGGGCACCCAATCCCTCATTTTTCTGATGTGCAAAGAATTTAACAACTAATTTGATGCCCTGAAGCTTTAGAAAATAGGAGAAACTTATTTAAGAAAAATTTGCACTAATCATGAAAAAAAAAGGTTTTTATCATCTTTCTCCCAAGATCCCAAGTAATTAATCTTATAAACTTCACCAATATCACCAACAAGGGTCATTGCTGATAATAGATTCGAGTTCAATAAGCAAAAATCTACCAATTCAATCAATAAAACATAGGCATCAAAACTTAACTTTTCATCAATGGTTAGCTATGTTTGTTAATAAAATTTATCGACCTTATTGGTAAAAGTTATATTCTTTTAGTAAGAACATTTCAAGATTCCTATATTGAAAAAGAGCGAGTAGAAATTTATAAGAAGTATTTTCATCACATGTCATAAATTTGTCCACTTGGAACGAATTTTCGTTTTCATTTTGAATTTACGAAATTTTATAGCCAAACTAATAAAATATGTTTAAAAATATTTTTAATAAGTTTGTATTCAATTTTTAACTTTGATTTTTTGTTCTGCAATCATAATCTTCTTGAAAGCCCATAATTCTAGATTTTTAATAAGACAAAACTAACTTTCTATTTTTCATCCTTTCTAGGACCCTACATATATTTCAATGGTCGGCAACAAAATATTCAGAGCTTGTAATTTTTAACCATAACTGGGCTGGACTCTTTTTACTTATTTTTTTTTGTTTCAACTCATCTTTTTGGAATAGATTATGATTTAATGAATAAAAAATCAAACTTTTTAATTTTTTATTTATATGCCTGTAAGAATTTTATCTCTGACTTTGACCACTAGCACTCTTGAAATAACATTGAATATTTTCTTTTTTTATGAAATTCTATTCAATCATCATATATGTGTTTTAAATAAATTCTCTCAAGTTAAAGATTAATTTTAAATCTCGAATAATTATTATTTCAAAATTAAGATATTACAGAGGAAGTTTACAATCAACCTTGCAAATAAAATCGCAGAAAGGAAATGTAAATGAACATGATTTACAAAATACAATTATTGTCATTTTGCTTGACAATTTTTAATTAGGATTAACTTTCGAAAAAATGCGAATTTTAGCACAACACCAAGAAAATTGTCGTTTTTTGAAAAATTTCTTACAAACTTAAAAAGAATTTTCTACTAAGAATAACAAAGCTCTTACAAAAGCACAGAAATATTTTCCAAAATTTTTGAAACTTTACAGACGTATGAAAGAATTGATTTGAACGAAATTTGGCTTAAAATCATCTCAGGCCTATTTTTATCTATTAAACTACATGAGAACATCTTTGGAGAAAAATTCTTACTCAGGAATTTCTATGCTGCGAAGTTTTTAAACTTAAGATTTTTCACATCTAAAAGGAAACAAATTTTGTGAAAGAGTTATGTTAGAGATCTTCATTCGCTCTCAAATTGCTTCAATTGATGTTATCTTCAAATGTATAAGTTTTCAAACCAATTTAAAAAGTATATATTTTTTAAGTTTTCATAGATGTCATACATGTGTACACTTACGAAGGCAAATATTCAAGATAAATATTTGTAAAATAAAAGCTTGAGGAAAATATTTTTGTATTGTTGACATGATTTTTTATTTGAACTAACGCATATTCCATTCAAATTGATATGCTAATGAATGATTTTTTGAAATCGTCACTATTTTTTATCAAACTTCCCTATTTTGGATCATATTAACATTATGTGGTTTTAAAATAATAATAAGCCAACACGATTTTTGTTAAAAGTTTCTTCCTTCACGTTATTTATTTTTGGTTAGTTTTTGCTATTAAAAGTACAGTTCTGGAAAAATTTTGGAAGTCAATATTTTTACTTTTGTGACTTGACTCGAAAGAATTCCCAAATAATTAAAATTTCATAATAGGATTGCGGATCTCGTTTTTTTAAAAATTGTTTAAAATTTTGGTAAGCCATGTTTTTATATTTAAAATCTATGTAATGAAAACCAGGAAATCTTTATTTTCAACCGAGACGAACCGGAAAAAACTTGGGAATTGCAAAATGAAAAACCGCTAGCAACCCTTGATATATATTTTTTTGTTCTTTTGCGGCATTTGAGACTTTATATCAACGTTGCAGTTGGCGGACAGCTATTGCAAATCTCATCCTGTACAACTCCATCCTTCGGCTCAGGAAGGCCAACTGAGGACTTGCCAACTGAGCTACATCACAAGCTACCCTCCATATCGCTTTTTTGAATGGGATTCAGCAAAATAACATAATTTCTATATGAATAACACAACTGAACGAGTTTGATGCCGATATTTAGAGTCTTATAAGAGTTATAGCTCATCAAATAAAAAAAAATTGTTAGTTTATTCCTATACAATTTTGCTAACTTCTCTCAAACATTGTTCATCGAGATTTAAAAGATTTCCTAATTGTAGAAATCACAGCAATAAATAGAAAGCTGTTTTTTAATTTTTTTGCATATCATCTGTCTATTGAAATAATGTAATAGAAATACCATGAGTCAATTCCTTTAAAATCTGGAATATTTTTACAAACTTTCAATGCGTTTTTTCATAATTTAATTTATTTATATTTGTTGAAAACATACTTTAAAAACATGAAAGGAAAAAAATATGTGCAGACAAGAATTTTTTGGTTCGCAGACAGATCACATTTCTAAAATTTGGCTCGGCAGCTGAAAATGTTAGCCAGCCATATTATAGACATTGATTACATGTACGAACTATAACTTTTCCTAAAAGCTATTGATTTTCGTCTATAATTCTTTTCAATTTCATATTTTCCTATCTCAAGGTACGAGCCGTTTCAAATAATGAAATTTCAAATAAATGGATCTCAAAAACAACAGCTACTATCTCCAGTCAAAATGAAGCAGAAATCTGAAACCATGCGAATTGAATATCTGCTGATGTATTCCTTATTTGAACCGGATTTTAGATTAAAAAATTCAAATCAAGTGCCAAGATTTTTACAGGTTTTTAGATAAAACAGCCCGGATTAAGTTCCCTGAATAGTAAAAAAAGTAAAAATTATTTAAACTGGACATACAATTTTTACAAAATCAGCTATTCCTTCTAAAGCACTTGAAATTGTGTGACCATTTGTTGTCAATCGTTTTGAACAGATTTAAAAATTTCGTGAAATTTATTGATTATATATGTTAATAGTGTTTTTCATAATATGTAAGTCTTTGTAGCTCATAATCATTAACAATGTGAAGTTGCTAGACTGGATGATCAAATTTTTCACAGTCAAAAATCTTGGTATAATTCTATATGAGCTTAGAGTTGAAAGGTTTTCCTAAACTTAACCAAAAACGCCATTTTTACCTAGTATTTTGGACAAAAATTACTCTAACAGTGCGCAATGGGGAAAAAGTATAAACCGCGAAGAAATTCAATACCTTTTCTCCTACATAAACAAAATCTATGAAAATTTACTTTCCATTAGTGAAAATGTTCAGAGTATCGATTGGACATAGTTTCAGACGCCGCACGGGCTTACTAACGGAGATATAGTGCCTTTTCAACCCCTAATTCCCCTATACTTTGTAAACAATCCCGAAAAATTCTGATTTGGACTAGAAAAGTGTGAACAAAAAAAGACCTATCTTGGGTGTTTTTTTCCGAAAAATCAAATGCAGGATGTATGAGCTACCACAGGCATCGGAAAATGGAGTTATGGAAAACGATGAGTTATGAGAAAATGGAAAACGGAGTTTTACCCTCAATTCTTCTAAATATTTTTTAATTAATTATTAATAAAGTAAGTTCGGACTTGAAAATTTGAAATGAAATGGCATCAAATGAAACCTTTTTTTGTAAGATTTTGTTAGAAATCAATGAAGGCTGTTTGTGCCACCATACGCATCGGAAAATTGTGTTTTGACTGTTTATCCTCAATTTCCCTCAATTTTACAAATAGTTTAGAAAACATGCTCGGACTTGAAAATTGTGAACTGTATAAGACTTTAATTTTTTTTCCTAAGAATCGAATGCAGGCTGTTTAAGCAACCGCGCGCATCGTAAAAAGGAGTTATGGCTATTTTTTAACCCTCAATTCGTCTACATTTATCAATAAATTGAGAAAATGCATGTTTGAACATTTTAAATCAATTAAGCATTAGAAGATGGAGTTAATGTGCTGATGTTTTAGCCTTAATTCCCCTAATTTTTTTCATATTCCCCTACATTTTTCAATTAATTCAGAATAAAACAAGTTCTGACTTAAGAATTGATTTTTTGCCGAGGCATCAAACGGAGACTATTTGAGGCATCGCATGTTCTTAGAATGGGGTTATTCTGAGGAATTTAAAGTAAAATCGGCCATAGCTCCATTTTTAGATGCGTGTGGTCGCGTTCGATTCCAAGGAAAAAAATCACACAACATAAGTTTCAAGTGGTTCGAAATTTTCAAATCCGAGCAAACTTTTTATGAACTTTATTAAAAATGTAGGGGAATTGAGGGTAAAAACAGTCATAACATCCATGCGTGCGGTGGCTTAATTTGCCTTCACTCGATTCCTTGGTAAACAAAAATCACACACGATGAGAATTTTCACGTTCGAACATGCATTTTCTAAATTAATTTAAAAATATTGGGGAATTAAGGGTAAAATCTGTCATAACTCCATTTTACACCGCGTTCGGTGGCTCAAACAGCCTTCATTTGATTCGAAAAAATATAGAAAATAGGTCTATTTTCATTCCAAATTGTCTAGTCATAATAAGTGTTTTTCTAGATTGTTTACAAAATTAGAGGAATAAGAAGTTATAAATACACTATATCTACGTTCGTAAGCTAATGTATTGTTTGAAACTATGTTCAATCGATTTTTTGAATCTTTTCATTAAAGGAAAGCATATTTTCTTGTTTATTGTATATTTTCATGTAGGAGGGAAGATATTGAATTTCTTCGCGGTTTATACACTTTTTTTCCCATTGTGCAGTGGATTGGTTCGAAGAAGATGGATCGCTGCAAATGTTTTATCTGTTTTTCTGTATTTCCAAAAAAAAAAGTTTTGAATAAATCAGACTTCTCGGAATATCCCAAAGATAAAGGTCTCTGTTGTACAGAGTAACCGGACACTCCGGCTAGCTGATTCTTGAGAAAACGAAATCTCATTTTCTCGAAACACATTTGCAGAACATTCGCGCTCATTGTATGGCGTCATCCGGGTTGCGGAAAAAAATACCCTTAAATAAGTAAAGCATCAACGCACTAAGCCGGCAGCAGCTGCCATCAATTATGTTTGCAAATATAAACACCACTTTTTAGTCAGCGGCCTGGAAAAAGGAAAAAGTCGAACTTGTACTCTTGTACACAACGTTTAAACTGTTAACCAGATCATGTACAAGAAGCGAGCTACCCACGCATCTCCTCTCACTTTATTCGGTTCAACATGGCGGAATGTAGTCTGTTTTTAATAAACGGGGGAAGATGAGGAAGGAAATCAAGTGTGGTGGCATATGGCAATTTCGCATTAGAGTGACTTTTCTCCTGCTCCATTGAGCAGAGACCAAGCCAGGCCAAGCCAGACCGCCATTCATCTGTGTCCACACACAATTGTGCCCGAGCACTGGCTGTCTGTGATGGAGAGTGCAAAGTCAGCAAATATACCAACTTGTGCCAGATCGCTGCCGAACCCTAAAACACAAACAATTTTGCTTTTATTAACGCGCGCCGCCCCCACACACGGTTCACTAGTTACGCGCACCGAGGAAATTGTAATATTGTACCCGAGTTCCAGTCAACCTTAGCCAAGTTAATAAGATCCACATTTCTAGAGAAGCAAATGTTGGGGAAAACGACAGCACTTGAACTTGGACGTCTCTCGGCTCAACTCGACTAAGCTTGGGTGACGTCTGCTGAACCATGAATGGCGGAATGTGTTGTTAATTTGTAATTCATTAGTTTACGACCGGCAGCCCTTCCTCGGTGCTCTTACAAACGCACCAACAATTCGAAAACAAACGCCAACAACCAACAATGACAGTGCGATAGCAAGAGACCTCTACAATGAATTTAGGTCGTAGAAATGGGAAAAATTGTGATCTTTCTTCGGAGCGCAAACATTTCTACCCCCAAAAAAACATAAAACAAAAATCCAACAAACATCGAAAATGGAAAAATGAAAATTATTGTTAAGCTTTTGTTAACGATGCCGGCTTTTGGGAAAGATTGTCATAAATTAAGATATCGGCTCAGAGCGGTGTAAACACCAACGGGCATTTGAATTTTTGGAATCGGCGCGGTGGCGGGCGCGTGAAAATAAACCTATCTGTCAGGCCTTTTTCAGAGATAACATTGAGCCACTTGACAGTCGGCAAGCTTTTGAGAATTTCAACTGCCAGGCCCTTCTGGGGGAAAGTCGTGGGAGAAATTTTTCCTTTTATTTTGGCAGAGGTGTTGTTGTACAAGGTTTTCGGTCCAATAAGTTAATTTATGACTTTTTGTTAGATTTTTTATCATCGCTTTTTAAAATATTGTGAAAAAATAACATTTGGAAATCATGTTTCGGCACAAAGTTCACAAGCATTCTTTGGATAAAAGCTTGATGGAATTTTAGCGTACACTGAGGAAAAATAATATGGGAAAAGTCCGGTCCTGTTCGGTTGTTCGGATTCTATTTAAAACTTCCCGGAATTTGCCAGGATTTAGTGAAGTGGCTCAGTTATGAAAATCTTGGCCTTGGTCAAGAAAACCCAATGAAGAGTTGTAGAAGCGAGCAAAATGTCGAAGGCATATTCTACTTACTGAAAAAGTGTATGAGAGTCTTCAGAAGGTACTTAGAACTATTTTTGATTTTTTTTGGTTCAACCTTATTCCTACAGCCAAGATTCCAAACAATTATACTATGGTTTGGATCCGAATCAATTTGATTGTATATGAAAAAGTTCTAGGTTGTTAAAATATTTATAAAAAACTAGCTGACCCGGCAATTTTGTTGAGCCTTTGAATTTTCACAAAAATAATGTTTGAATTCATGTAAAAAGGAAAAAAAACTAAAATTATGTTCATATAAAGCAATATTTATATTTACTGGATTGGTACTGTAAAATGGAGAGAATCGTGAGAGTTTTCGGGCTGTTTTTGTAATATTTCTGTCAAATGATGTTAAATGAATCTCAACAAAACTCAAAGAAAAAACAAAAAGTAATTTGGATTTGTTACTATCAATTTAAAAAAACAGCTATTTCTGTTTACCCCCCAAGTTGGGTAAATATATGGGACAGTGGCTTATAAACCGAGACATTTTTTGCTCAACAGATATTTTTTTGTTTATTCCCTTTTCCTGTAATTACCTTTACTTATAGTCGAAAAAATGTTGACCGAAGTGCCTATCTTCAGGGACATAAATTATCGTAACGATTGATTAGTTTTTTTAGTTTCCAGCAAAAGCTGGACGCGAATATCTTCTAGGTTGAACTTAAAAATATTTTTTTCCATTTATATTACCCATATTCTTGGTTTACAAAGGATTGTAGACACTGTTTTGTCCATTTTCGATTAACCCGCGCCAAAGAATATTTGCTTAAATCCTGGGGTGGAAAACAGAAGAAAAAAAAAACAAAAAAAACACTGTAATCTAAAATTGATCTTATTAAATCACCGACCAGTGAGCAGGTACCAAATTTCGTTTCATTAGAATGATCATTCTTAAAAATTTGTTAAGTCTTTGAGATAGTTTTGCATTTAATAAGTTTACAAGTTTTACCAAACTGAACATGCCTCATCTTTAAAACAACAGCTTTGTTGATTTTGTTTGGTTCCGGTACGAATTTTTATCATAAACGATTACAAATCGTTTCAAAAAGTGCTCATTTTTTGTCGAAAAGTATAAAACGCTGCAGCGAATTTCTATCTCCCTGACCTAAGCTGCATCAGTTGTATTCTCATTTTTCTCCGACATAATTTAAAAAAAGGTAGCGAGACTGCCCGGTTTTACCCGGGTTTTCCCGGATATTTCATACAAAATTTGGGAACAGTCCAGCCCGGCTCAGTTGCCCGGATTTCATAGGAAAAAGTCCGGATTCTGCCTGATTTTTTTTGTCTTTTTTGGCAAATCAAACAAAAAAAAACACCTTTTGTTTAAATTTTTTTTTCATGCCTCTATAACGAAATTATTGGTGCAAGTTTTATAAAAATAATCATAAAAGGTCTATCGATGAGTTTTGTTTAAAAATTTTTTTATAAATTTTGCCAGGTTTTGTAATTGTCTGGATTTGTCTGGCCCGGATACGTTTTAAGACTTCAAATATTTTTTTAAAAATATTTTAGCGAATTTACATATTACATTCTGTTTCTCGTTATCTGTTACCTGAAATGCATTTGATTGTCAACTTTGAATTATTTGATCATTTTTTCAATTTATATTTCATAATATTTGTCAAAATTTAAATGCTTAGGTATAGGAAAAAATATTTTAAAACATTAAAATTTTTTATCGCATTCTGATTCACAGCAACTTTAAATCATAGGGTATAAAAATCTGACTCAATCCCCCTTATTCTGCGCCGCGCGTGAGGTGACGATAGTCGAGTCACCCGATTCCAGTAGTCGCTTTAGGTGAGAAACGTCTTTTAGAATGAACTTTTTGAGTTCTTATCCTTATCTAGTAGTCACCGTGAGTGACAAATCGATGCTTGAAGTGACGTTTATAGACGAGAATAGAACCTCTGTCACATCGGCTTCGAGAATAAGGTGACAAGACTCACGTGGCTCCGACTCGTTTCGACTATCGTCACTTCACGCGCGGCGCAGAATAAGGGGGAATGTTTAAGTAGTAGTACAGGTTTTCAAAAAAAAAATTTTCTCACAGCACTGATATGTGGTTTTATACTCTCTTCTCCGTTTTGGATCTTGGTTCATGTAATTCTTGAGATTATTTGTTTTCAAGCTCCTAGTGTTTGAAGATGTTATTGAATCAAAACCTGTTTCTGACTTCTGATGAATTACGTTTAGTTTTTAAGCATATAAGCATGAATGGAAGAAGGGGAGTTTGTCTAACGGTTCTTAATTTTCCAATTTTTTTTAATTATAAAATTTTCATGTTGACACATTTTATTTTCAAACATCTTTAATACATTCTTACCATTTTATTTGAAATCTTCTGAATCAATTTAAGTTTGCCTTATGCTAATAATGTACAAATAAAAACCGTTGAACTTATCTGAGTCGGGCAAACCCGGGTTATTTTATCAAAATCCTGACAATATCCGGGCAATTGATTTCAAAATATCGTTTTTGAGCTTTTAGAAACCGATCACGATTGTTTTGTTGAATTAGAGTTTTTTGTTTAGTTTTTCAATAAAATGAATAAATCCGGACTATTATTCAACAATATCTGGGCAAGCTTTGGGTAGATCAGCTTGCAAATGTTAAATTTGCCTTGATCCTGCAGCAAAAATTACTATTTTCGGAAATATGCTCCTTACCGACTAAATGCATTTTTATCACCCCCCACACGCTCCTTTTTTTAAACTTAAAATTAAGTAAGACCGAGGTTCAAAACATAGTTCGATTCTATGAACTTAATGTTAAGTACTTTTTTCCTCCTTGCGATGGTTCAAAACGGAGTTCGAACTGCGCACTAAAACTCATCCCATTTTTCCTACGGCAAAAGAGCAAAATTAAGATCGATCTAATGAACTAAAAATTGAACCCTCGAAATTCTATATATATTTTTTTAAAGAAGCAAATCACATAATCCCAGTCAAAGAAGTGTTCAATCACTCGAAATTCGCATGAATAACCATTCTCCGTCAAATGAGTTCATCGGAAAATCCCAATGAAGGTCGTATTTTTAGAAATGTTCACAACAGCCGACCGGCAAAAACGTCTATAGCTATTTATGCGTAATTCATATTTCCTCCTAATAGAAAGCAACTCTAGTATGAGCAAGCCGCTTTTCCGGCCCAAATTGAAAATCTGCATTTTACGAACGGGTTTGCTCTCATCTCTTCATCCCTCGCTCGTTTCTACAGCTGATGAGTGTCAATGTCAGGGACGGAATGAATGAGCCGGCTGAGCAGCTGTAAGCAAGGCAGCCAAAAATATAATCTTAAGATTTTTGGACCTTTTCCAAAAATGACCTCACCATGATTTCAAGTGTGAATTTTTCTCTGTTTCGAGGGAAATACTTTTGCAAGCTCAAACAGACCGGAAAAAGATCATTCACCTCAGCCTCTCAGAACAATTGAGTGCAATTTTGCTGCTCCCAAAAATAAACGGCATTTTGATGGGCCGAAATGACAATGATATAAAGGTTAAAATGAGCCTAACCATCGTCGTTGTCGTCGTCCATTCTGTTTGTTTCCCCAAAAGTAAGCCAGAGATGGTGGTGGCAGTCAATAAAATTTGACTCGATTTAGCGTTCTACACTAACAACAGAATTAAACTTGAAGTAAATTTTCCCGTTCTTTTCCCCTGCCGTTTGTCGGCCGACACTGAGCATTGCAACCAACCTCATCGCCAAACGAGAAGAATTTAACGAGCAGCCAAAAATTGCGTTCGCATAAAATTTTTGGCCATATTCTTAAACTAGCGGCTGTGCCGCTTTTGGCACTAACCAAACAACCACTAGAAAAGAATGCACAATTTACCGAATTCCCAGCCCCATCGGACGAAAATAATCATTTCTTTTACCCTAAACTGACACTAATAACGTTAATTGGCAATGAATTTTTTCTCACTTGGCTTTTTTGTTATTGGGAAAACGGGTATGCATTATCATAATTGGGCGCGCATTTCCGGAAAGTTTTGGCGATTTGTTTAGTCGGTTATTTTTCTTCAGCGCTGAAATTGATTTTTATTAATCACCAACACAAGTCGCACTCTACTTTTGGTAAAAGTGTGTCAAATCCCCAAATGATTTATTTGGTCATTACTGTCCTCCAGCTGAGACAATCGGAAATGGTTAACATTTACCACTATTCGCTAAAATGAAAGACATAACAAATGATACGGCATTGAAAATTTAAATTTTAGTGACCTCCTCCCTTCGATTTTTCGAATATCCCGAGGAATTAATAAAAATTACAATATTTTATTGAAAAGTTTACAAATTCTTCAAAAATTCAAACCATTGAGACAGCAAAAGTCGAACAGTAGAAAATGTGAATGGTATCACTTTTTTATTCTAAAGTTTTTTCAAATTTTGATATAAAATAATTTGATTTTTAGTATTTGGGTGAAGATGATTGTTTTAGCTTTTGTCCAATGAATTGAAAACTTAGATTATTTTTTTACTATTCTGCAGTTTTTTTAGATTAAAGATTAAACAAAAACAATGCCCACGTAAACAAAGAATTTAGAATAATAATTACTAAAATTTATATTTTGCAGTTATTTTTCCATTTATTTATTTTGAAAATATTCCTAAAAGTTTTTAAGTGCATCAGAATGCTTGAAACTAGTCAACAGAGTTTTTATTCCCTCAAAAACTTGAGTTCAACTTTTCCGAACAACTAGAGTTTTCAGCTCCATACAAATTTTAAGGCATGCACAGTGGGGAAAAAAGTGTATAAACCGCAAAGCAATTCAATATCTATCCTCCTACACGAAACAAATCAATAAAAAAGTACTTTCCCATAGTCAAAATGTTCAGAAAAACGATTGGACGTAGTTTCAAACGCCACACATGCTCACGAACAAAGTTATAGTGCCATTTTAATCCCTATTTCCCTCTTTTTTTGTAAACAGTTCAGAAAAAAAATTATTTAGTCTTAAAAATTTTGATCAAAACTAAACCTTACTTGTGCAATTCACTCTGAGGAACCCGATGAAGGCTGTTTTAGGCACCTCACACACTAGAAAATGGAGTTATGGCTGTTTTACCCTCAATTCGCTTACGTTTTTTTTCAAATAGTTCAGAAACCCCATGTTCGGGCTTTAAAAATTTGAACCAAATGGAACGTATTCTGTGTGATTTTTTTCCGAGAAATCCGATGAAAGCTGTTTGAGTCACCACACGCTTCGGAAATTGTAATTATGGCTGTTTTTACCCTCAATTCCCATACATTTTTCAATTATTTAAGAAAAAAGCATTTTCAAACTTGCAAATTTTTACCCAAATGTGACGTATCTTGTGTTATTTTTTTCGCAGGAATCCAACGAAACCTATTTGAGCCATCGAGTTATGGCTGTTTTACCCACAATTCCCTTACATTTTTCCAATTGTCAGAAAAAGCATGTTCGAACATGAAAATTTTGAATCACATGAGATATATCTTATGCGATTTTTCTGAGGAAATCGTCAGAAAAAGCATGTTTGGAGTTGAAAATTTTGAACCAAATGTGACTTTTCTTATGCGTATGCGATTTTTTCCAAGAAATCCAATGAAGGCTGTTTGAGCTACCGTACGCTTCGGAAAATGGAGTTGTGGCTATTTGTACCCTCGATTCCCCTACATTTTTAAATTATGTTAGAAAAAACATGTTCGGATTTGAAAATTTAGAACCGAACGGTATGTATCTTGTGTGATTTTTTCAAAGGAAGGTAACGCGGCCTGTTTGAGCCACCGCACGCATTGGAAACAGTAGCTTTGGCTGTTTTACCCGTGATTTTCCAACATGTTTCAATTTATTCAGAAAATTAGGGGTAAAACAGCCATTAATGCAGTTTCTAATCCGTCAGATGGCTCAAATATGCTTCGTTGGATCCCTCGGAAAAATTCACACAAGATACGTCCCATTTTGTCAAAATTTCCAAGTCCGAACATGCTTTTATCTGAAATAATAGAAAAATGTAGGAGAGTTGAGGGTACAGCCATAACTCCATTTTCCAATGCGTGCGGTGGCTCAAACAGCCTCCATTCGGTTCCTAGAAAAAATCATGCAAGATAAGCCTCTGTTGGTTCAAAATTTTCAAGTCCGAACATGCTTTTTCTGAAATAATTGAAAAATATAGGGGAGTTAGGGGTGAAAACAGCCAGAACTCCATTTTCTGAAGCGTGCGGTGCCTCCATTCGATTCTTCAGAAAAAAAATGCACAAGACAAGTCTGATTTTGTTCAAAATTTTCAAGTCTAGGTAAGTTTTTTCCAGGATTTTTTACAAAATATAGAGGAATGAGGGGTTAAAAAGGCACCATAACTCCGTACGTAAGCTCTTGCGGCCTACGAAACTGCGTTCAATCGATTCTCTGGACATTTTCTCTAAAGGAAGTTTTTTTCATATATTTGTTATGTGTAGCAGGGAAGATACTGAATCCTTCGCGATTTATTCATTTTTTTCCCCCATTATGGCATTGAGAGTCGCCTCAAAGTATGCAATGAATTTAAAATTGTGCCAGTATTGATGTATTTTTTATTGGGATAGTATGAGAGGTTGGGAGGTAGGTTTTAATAAAGTTTGAAAAAAGGCTGCCCTACTGTACAGTAGGGTGTGTTAAATTGCAAAATTTTTCGAATTTCGAACAGCCTGTACTCTGAAAAACTTCTTTTTATAATAAAAAGGATTTTTGGCATATTTGACACTAAACGTACAGGTGGGGATCAAATGATTTTTTTTTAACTTCAAATAACTATAACTTTTATTATGATTGTTTTTTTTTTTGCAAATTTTCATGAAAAAATGACCTCTAACACTTTTTCCGCTAATACTTTCTTGTTTCTGAACCAATTTTTACAAATTTTATAGTTCTGGATAGCTTGTAACGTGACTCAAATATGTGCAAATAGGTAAACATAGTTTTATGGCGATAACCTTGCGTAAAAATACTCAAAATCCAGTGCAAAGCCGAACTTAGGTGTAAGAGTAGTCTCAGGAAATGCAGATTGATAAAAATTTCTGAAAACAGCCACCTTTAAATAGTCGCCACTTTTGAGGGGGTCTTCCATATAAACTGTCCAATTCACAAAGGAAAAATTCGGACCCATAATTGAAAAAACTCACATCTGCCGCTAAATTTAACCAGAACCATCTGAATGAAGTGTTATTCGACCTTATTTGCTCAGTATTGAACTTTTTTTTTATATATAAATAAAATGTTGTTTCATTGGAATTTCTTGGCTAGTGAAGTAGACAATGTGCAACTCGAGACCCCATACACCCAACCTTCGGGTAGTGGTCATATCACCTCTTGTCTGCAACTCCGATTCTCTACCTCCCCGTGGTACTAGCTGGGGTGCGAGCAACCTTAGCGGAGATCGGGTACCCAACCCCGGTGGATGCTTTGGTCGCATGCAGAATGAGTTAGGGGGCTTCGTACGCGTCTGTTCTCCATGTTAGGGGCGGCGTGCGGAGTGCAACAACGTCCTGGTGGTGTTCGGGACCCAAAACAGCAACATCACGACGGTCCTCCTGCGAGATAGTGGGGTTAGCTGCGGGCCTTGCGAGCCTGTGACTACTAAAAAACATAAGCAACGAATAACGAACAACAAATTTCGGATGGAAATCGGCAAAGACCCACGCGACGAAAAGGGACTAGCGATTGGAAACTTGGAACATGGAACTGCCGATCTCTAAATTTTGTGGGCAGTACCCACGTGCTCTCCAACGAATTGAAGAGCCGCAAATTCGACATCGTAGCGCTGCAGGAGGTATGCTGGAAGGGCTCCACGGTACGAACGTATCCAGATGGTCGTGCCATCTACCAGAGCTGCGGCAACACACACGAGCTTGGAACAGCTTTTATAGTGATGGGAAAGATGCAAAAGCGCGTGATCGGGTGGTGGCCGATCAACTCACGAATGTGCCGGTTGAGAATCAAGGGCCGGTTCTTCAACATCAGTATCATCAACGTGCACAGCCCTCACCTCGGAAGTACCGGTGACGACAAAGACGAATTCTACGCGCAGCTGGAGCGTGAATACGACCGTTGCCCAAAACATGATATCAAGATCGTCATCGGGGATTTCAATGCTCAGGTCGGCCAGGAGGAGGAATTTAAACCGACAATTGGAAGGTTCAGCGCGCACCAGCTGACCAACGAAAACGGCCTCAGACTCATTGATTTCGCCGCCTCCAAACGAATGGCCGTACGTAGTACCTTTTTTCAGCACCGCCTCCCACACAAGTACACCTGGAGATCACCTTACCAAACTCAATCACAGATCGACCACGTTTTGATCGACAGCCGGCACTTTTCGGACATCATCGACGTCAGATCCTGTCGGGGCGCCAACATCGAGTCGGACCATTATCTGGTGATGGTGAAGATGCGCCCAAAACTCTCCGTAGTGAACAACACGCGAAACCGGCGCCCGCCTCGGTTAAATATCGCGCGACTGAAGCAACCTGAGGTCGCGGCAGACTACGCGCAATCGGTCGAAGCAGCGCTGCCGGCAGAGGGCGAGCTTGACGAAGCCCCTCTCGAGGACTGTTGGGATACCATCAAAACAGCCATCAACAGTGCTGCGGAGAACGTCATCGGTTATGTGGAGCGATCTCGACGGAACGACTGGTTCGACGAGGAGTGTAGGAGGGTGATGGACGAAGAGAATGCCGCGCGGGCGGCAGTAGTGCAAAGAGGCACCCGTCGAAATGTGGAAAATCACCGACAGCGGAAGAGGCAGCGAGTCCGACTTTTCCAGGAGAAAAAGCGCCGCCTGGAGGAGGAGGAGCTCGAGGAGCTGGAGCAGCTGCATCGTTCCCAAGAAACACGAAAGTTCTACCAGAAACTCAACGCATCCAGCAAAGGCTTCGTGCCGCAAGCCGAAATGTGCCGGGATAAGGACGGGGGTATCCTGACGGACAATCGTGAGGTGATCAAAAGGTGGAAGCAGCACTTCGATGAACACCTGAACGGCGCACATGCAGGAGATCAAGACGGTGGGGGAAGGTACATCGCCGGCGTAGCCAACGACGAAGAGGAGCCACTCCCAACGATGAGTGAAGTTAAGGAAGCCATTCGCCAGCTGAATAGAAACAAGTCGGCTGGGAAGGATGGCATCGCAGCTGAACTCATCAAAATGGGCCCGGACAGGTTGGCCGATTGCCTACACCGGTTGATAGTCCGGATCTGGGACATAGAACAGCTACCGGAGGAGTGGAAGGAGGGGGTAATATGCCCCATCTACAAGAAGGGCGACAAATTGGACTGTGAGAACTACCGAGCGATCACTGTCCTCAATGCCGCCTACAAAGTGTTGTCCCGAATCCTACTCCGCCGCCTCACGCCACAAGCAAACAGATTCGTGGGAAGTCATCAGGCCGGCTTCATGGAGGGACGGTCTACGACGGACCAGATATTCACATTACGGCAAATCCTCCAAAAATGCCGTGAACACCAAGTCCCTACGCATCATCTATTCATCGACTTCAAAGCCGCATACGACACGATCGACCGTAACGAGCTATGGAAAATCATGGACGAGAACGGCTTTTCCGGGAAGCTAATCAGACTGATCAAGGTGACGATGGATGGAACGCAGTGCTGTGTGCGGATTTCGGGTGAATTGTCGAGTTCATTCGAATCGCGCAGGGGGCTTCGACAAGGTGATGGTCTATCCTGCATGATGTTCAGCGTGGCGCTAGAAGGTGTTATTCGACGAGCGGTGGGCGAAATGCGGGGCACGATTTTCAACAGATCCAGTCAACTTATCTGCTTTGCCGATGACATTAATATAGTCGGCAGATCATCTGCGGCGGTGGAGGAGATCTACCGCAAACTGAAACGCGAAGCAGGAAGGATTGGGTTGATGATTAATACGTCCAAGACGAAGTACATGCTGGCCTGCGGATCCGAGACCGACCGAACCCGCTTGTCCAGTAATAACAAGGTCATGATCGACGGCGACGAGCTGGAGATAGTCGAAGACTTTGTCTATCTCGGCTCACTGGTGACCGCAGACAATGACACCAGCCGTGAGATCCGGAGGCGAATTATCAGCGGAAGTCGTGCCTACTATGGACTCCACAAGCAACTGCGGTCGAGAAGACTTTGCCCTCGTACGAAGTGTAACCTGTATATGACGCTTATTAGACCGGTTGTTCTCTACGGGCACGAGACATGGATATTGCTCGAGGAGGACCTGCGTACACTCGGAGTATTCGAGCGACGAGTGTTAAGAACCATCTTTGGCGGCGTACAGGAGAACGGAGTGTGGAGGCGAAGGATGAACCACGAGCTCGCGCGCCTCTACGGCGAACCCAGTATCCAGAAGGTGGTGAAGGCTGGCCGGATACGCTGGGCGGGACATGTTGCGAGAATGCCGGACGACTGTCCTGCAAAACAGGTGTTCGCTACGAATCCGGTAGGAACAAGACGAGCGGGGGCGCAACGAGCGAGGTGGTTAGACCAAGTGGAGCATGATCTGGCGAACGTGGGGTGCCCGAGAAATTGGAGAACGGTTGCTATGAACCGAGTGAATTTTAGGAATTATGTTCGTCAAGTTATGTCGTGAGACGGAATACTATGTAAATAAAATAAAATAATTCATTGGAATTTCATACAATGAACTGAAAGGTATTTAAAACTTTTTTAAAGTGCCTATTGCTTGGTGAAAGGATAAAAGGACGCGATCTGTTTTGCCCCTGTTTGAAAATGTGATTTTATAACATAATAGCTTTAGAGGGCTCACTTGGAAGTCGATCGATTTTTACATAATGAATATCAATTGAAAGCTTTGAAATGGTCTAAACCACGCCCAATGTTTCAGATCGTTCGTGTCATTTATTGAATAAATCTTTTCAAAAATTAATTTATTATGAATATCTTTTTCATGAAAGTGGGATTATTAAAGTGGGGTAATTGATGTAACCTCTATAGAATTTTATTAATCTTCAAAACATTTATTGCACATTGAAATCTTTCCCTAACATTTTCCGGCTGAAAAACTGTTTTGATTAAATTAAGTTTCACGAAGTTATGACTGTTTATTTTCCTGAATAATCATCACTCAAATGTCTCTGGTCTAGTTCGATGGCAGATTTCAATTTCTGAGAAAACAGCACATGATAAGTAATATTCCAGGTCTACCAACCTTCGACTTCGAGTTTTTCTTTGAATTAGGGTCGAAGTTTTCCTACTGTACAATATTTTAACAATATTATTATCAAAAGCAAGAGATTCGCTGTTGACATGAAATACTGTTCTTTAAGATTTGTCTTTAAGTTTTTTAGAACACTTTTTAGATACTTTGCATAAATCGTTGAGTGAATGGTTGAGATAATGGCTTTCAAAAAAATCTGATAAAAAATAGTAGCCCCTCAAAGCCAAAGCAGTTTAATCGACTTTGATACTTTTCAGACATTACAAGTTGCATAACTTTCTTATACACAGATATATTTTTCAAAAGCTTAATAATTTCAAAACTTCAATTTTAATATTTGAAGATAGATTAAAATATATTTATGGAAAGTGAAGTGTCTTTGAATAAGGGTTGATTTATTGAAAATCATCATTGAGAGCATAATATATGAAAATTCTGAGTAGAAAACAGTTTATTAGAGCACAGAAATTATTTAAAATATTAGTTAAATAAATATTCACTTATTTTGAAAAAAAGCATGTCATATTAATAGACAATCCGAGTTTTTTGTTCAGTTGCGTGTAATCAATGAATGTGTTAAACTTTGTGTGGAAATTTGTATGGAAGAAGAAATTTTTGTATATGAAACCATCCAGGAAATTCAAGTAAGCTTGAAATGAAGTTTATTTTTGATTCGATATTTATTTGCCAACATGAGAATAAGCAATGTATTTCATGAAAAAAGTTATAACAATTTCAAAATAAAAAATCGGAATTCATTGAAAAGTATTATATATTGCAGGCTTTGCTTGCTAGAGCTTTAAATAATTCCATGACATCTTTTTGCGGAGGTTATATAAATTAACAAACTCATTGGCTATGGCTATTGACTGCATTAAAATTAGCAATCAAAAACATTGGAATTTAAATATCATTTCTGAGGTACAAGTTTAGTTTGGTTTTTGTTCACATGAATTATATTGTAAGAACCATAAAATATTTCAAAAACCAAAAAATTAGGTTTTCTAAACCTTCAGAACATCTCTGATGATTTTTGAATGAAAATTTTCATCTCCCGAACAAATCAAAACACGTTGCGCTAATTCAGGACTCAATCGATTTCTTTCAAAAATATTATGCTATTTTTGGCAGTAAAAACAACCAATCAAAGCTTTTGGAGGTATAAAAATGAATAAATTTGGAATTTCCATTCAAAACTAGCAGCGGACTTAGGCTGCATCAAGTAATTATGGTACGCAAAAATGCACTTTTTTTACCCCCTCCCCTCCGTTTGTCACAAATTGTAACGCTGCGACGCACCCCCCTCTGAAAATTATGTAACGCGGATGAATGAAATATTGACAATTGAAGTCATTTTGTGCAACGAACGGCAAATCACCCTAATAAATATAAGTTTATATAGATCAAGTTCCAGTTGGTTTTTTTTCGATTGCTCATTTTTAGGATACGTAACGAATATTTATCAATCATTATAAATTGAGAAAATCCATTGAAAGCAAATGTGTGTCAAATGTTGACTTGGTTCTGAAAAGTTTGATTTAAGGCCAAAACGAGCGAGAGTGTTTTTTCATTTTTTTTAGAAGAATTCATAGTTTGTAAATTAGAAAGCCTATTCCTTCAACTGTACACATTAAATATGTGTCAGAAAAAAGGCCTAGTTTTGAAAATACTCCACTTCCGGAATTACCTTTTTCTAGGTTTTATCTGTGCATCAATAAAAAACTAGATTTATGTTCGATATACTGTTAGACAAATACAGAACAATTTAGTGGTTTTTTTTGTGTCCCATTCAATTATTTATTTATTTATTTATTTACATAGTGTCCCATTCAAATGGTTCTTAAAATACTTTCCTCTGTTCGACATTATTGACATTTCCCCCAGAGATCGACAACAACTAAAAATTGGGGAAGGGGAGATAGATTCGCTTCATGTTTCACGAGAGTACGGATCGATCTTCCATGACAAATTTTCGTGTTAGAGATGCCTGTACCGATGATGGCTGATGGAAAATGTCAGCTCAAAGATTGCTAAGGGAGAAGTGACAACGCTTAATTTAATCGATTTCATGAAGGTACGGACGAGTACGTTAAGTCACTTCAATAACGGAAGGTTGGACTGTTAGG
This sequence comes from Uranotaenia lowii, assembly GCF_029784155.1. Taxonomy (NCBI): domain Eukaryota; kingdom Metazoa; phylum Arthropoda; class Insecta; order Diptera; family Culicidae; genus Uranotaenia; species Uranotaenia lowii. Next base: position 310,559,959 of record NC_073692.1, on the reverse strand, counting down.
AGAAGAAGATTACGTAATATGTTGCTTGAAGTCGGTTTGTAAAATATTGATTAAAAATCAACAGATCAACTTAAATATTTCCCTATTTAAAAATTTACACATTCGACAAGGTTGCGGTGTCGATTGTTTGTCCCAAAAGTCTTCCGCAAAATTTTGAGTAGCTGGAAACAAACTTCGGATCACAGCCAAGTGTCACTTCACCCGGGGAGAGACAATCTATCGGCTACGGGTCGTTCAGGTTGTTGATGAAGCACCTTACAATTTCCAACCAGGCTGAGGCGTGGTGTTTATTTGCCTTGATGAATGTGTCGTGACAAACAAACCAACCACCTGTGAACTTCAACGGACCTCCGTTTTATCTCATCTCCATTGAGCTATAATTTGTAGGCGTTCGATGTTAGTTTGGCTGGAGCGAAGATGCTATTGACATTATCTGCTCATTTGAAATTTTAATCGATAGTCAAACCGGCTGAGAGGCACTCATTACGCCTCTTCGAATATTTGAGGTATAACTCAATTTTAGTACTAATTCAAATTATTCAAAATTAAAGAAAAAACTGTCATTCATCTCGCTTGTAAGAGGTTTATTTTAGTTTGGTACAAGGCCGCTGCGGCCTTGTTTTTCTTCTGACTTTTGGGTCAATAATTCCAACCAAACGTCCCAATGACAGCTGTAATTAATCCAAACAGCATTACAAGCAGCTTCTGGGTTTCGTTTATTTAAAAGGGGCGGATGGGACAGAATGATTAAATGCTCGTGTTCTGCTACGAGCGATGAAGACCCCATCGGTTGGCTTACCTCGACACATCTAACTCACCTTTAAATAAGTAAGGGAAAAAAATCTAAATTCTTGGGGCTCACATATAAGCAGCTCTAGATATGCGCCAGCCATCGGTGTTATACTAAGGTTTAGTTAAGTTCAAGCTTAGAGAGCGGCTAAAATAAACTTACGAGTCGTAAACAAACAGCGAATGTGCGTTCGTTTGATTGGCTCCCAAATATTTCACCACGTTCTTCTACACGGTATTTGGGTTGCTTTTAATGCTTTGGAATGATTCTTCAAATTGGTCAGATTCTTTCCTCTACAAATAGGTTACATACGACTGAATTCCAAAGAAGTTCGATGTTACGAGTTCTGAAGGTATTGAATGTTGGAATTAAAAAATATAACATTAAATAGATAACCTATTTAAAAACCAATAATTTATTTTCATGGTGTAGATTAATTACCGAATCCAGTCATTTAATGACGAATTTCCAATGGAAATAATTTAACCACAGTCTACATTAAAAAACTATTTTTCGTTGAGTTTTTGAAAAAAAAATCATTCAAATCTCGATTTGAGAAACCAAACACCTCAAAAATAGTATTATATGGATAGTAATTTTAATGGAAAGCTAACCGAATACGAGTCGGAAACCGAAAAAAATCATGGTAAAAGGCAGCGAATGAAAAGGCTGATACAATATTTGGTCACAACTATTGCACACACGCGATCCAATGCTCCAGTTCCCTTAGGGAGAAAGAGAATCGAGGAACATAGCGACCGAGAGTGAGGAATTTATTGGTCGCTTCCGTTCTTTTTCGAGCGGTTGCTGGTCCAGAACGTGACAATTCATGCGGCAAATGAAACATTTCGAATTGAGCGTCGCCTCTCGAGAATCGGAAGAATGTATGGAAATTTCTTCACTAAAAGCTACTCTATTGAGGTCCAGAGATTTATGCAGTGATACTAGATGGTAGACTTTTTACCACTACGATCAAGGAAGAATCTTTTCGTTCATATAATTATCATATATCATATATCATGGTTTGAAGTCATGTTCAAAATTAAAAATGTTATCGATTGTTCATGTCTTTCATAAAATGGCCCTCATTGCCAAACATTAATCCGTTTACATAATTCACCTAGTAACCCCTTTAATTAGAGGCATATCTAAAATGCGCAAATTATCTGACAATTTTTAAAGAAGACATTCACCAAACGTAGTCCAAGAGCATCAATGAAACTTGTTGTTATCTTACTCGCTTAAGAAGACGATCGTCGATTGAAAAATGAAGACAAACGGATAGTTTCAATGTCTCTAACTGAATCCAATTAGTCTGCCAGTCGGCCAGCGTTTTGTTAGTCATCCTGCGTAAACACATTCCCTTATTGTTGGAACTGTTTTCATTTGGACAACGATCACAACCATTTACCATATGCTATGATGACGATGATGATGATGAATAATGGTCACATATGCGAAGAGCATCCATTTAAATTACGATTATTTATTCGTAACTTGAATAGGGATGCTGGCTTGGCTCGGTCGATTGCTCATTCATCTTATTTTCGCGGATTTCGGTTCGGTTTGCTCGCTGCGGGTGACTCGAATGTGCGATTGATTGGGAAGGATCTCGCTTTCAAGTGACCTTTGAACTGGTTACTTTCAGTTGAAGCCGGTGTAAAACAAGACCGTAGTTTGGGATTTCTAGATCTTACAGTTTGAATTTTTAAATATCCATCAAAACTAGAAAGTTGTTTTCCTACGATTTTTTTTAACAAACGAGGACGCCTATTCGATTGCTTGAAATAAATGAAGCCAATTCGAATCAATTATGCTGAAGTGCGATGAATCAATATTTTTCGGGCGGATCAGAAACTTGATGGTTTGAAAATTTAGCCTGCATTGTTTTTAGAACTTTAGTTGGAATGAATTCTATGCAGTTCGTAAACAGATGAACGAATTTGAAAATCTTCTTTTTTTTTATGAATTAAAGTTCAAAATTTCGGAATATGAAAGATGCTTTATCAGAAAAAAAAACTGATAAAAAATTAAAAATTTATTTGAAATAGTAAAATATGCAAAAATGAGGGAGTCAAATGTTCGTCGAAAAACTTTTTGTACATAAATCAGTAAAAATAACACTGATTATTTTATTTTTTTTTTTGAAAAAAATAGACCTTATCTGTATAAAGAAGACTCAACTCACATTTACAGATTTTATTCTGTTTTTTCGTTTAACTGATTTATTGAATGTACTGTTTCTTAGAACGGTAAGGAAAAAATTATAGATGAAGCTACATACATATATCTAATACTCTAAGAAAGCAAGTTCACTAGTGTTGAGAAAAAGTGGTAGACATTTTGACACTTGTAGCACATTTTGAAAATATTACCGTGCATAATTATTTTCAAGATCTTAGGGCGCTGTATTTTTCACAGCACTGTTTCTATTTCAGCCGTATTTGATAGAAATATAGCTATTTTTGTACACAGCATGCGAAAATAGAACACGTGTTGTAAAAAACTTGAAGGCGACAGATTTCTTAAATGTTTTTGCATATCAAAGTTTTCAAAATGTGCTAAAAGTGTTAACATTTATGAATTTGGAACTTTTTCCATTACAGAATTTTCAATTCTTTCTTTTGAATTTTGGCATGGTATTCTGTTTTCCGGGTTTTTTTACTCATTTTTCTGTCTTAAAATTTCATGTTGTTTAATTCTATTCTACATAATTGAAGAACTTAAACTCCTTGTTCAAATCCTTGGATATCGATTATTGTTTTTGAAATTTTGAATTGTAGGTAAATCAGGCCGAAAAAATATCAAATTTATCTTTTGTGTCACCTCCTTTAGTTTTTTCTCGAAATACCGGAGAAAATTCAAACAGTTGAATAACGCGAAAATCCTTAGAAGAGATGGATTTTATTGCCTTTTGTATACGAGATTTTATCAAAATTTTGATCTGAAAAAATTTGATTATTCGATTTTGTGCATTGTAAATTGTATGCAAGCTTGTTGGATGCCAGTTTTTGTTCAATTTGTGAATGTTGGATATTGGAAATTTGAATTATTTTTTATTCACCCAAACATCTCTCTCTGTGATTCAACTCCAAGTGACAAAATAAGGATTTCAAATTTTTCCGACCTTATTTATTATTTGATTCGAAGTCTCACATCGTCACAGTTACGTAATTAGGGTAAATTTAGGATATTAATAAAAAAGGGGCATTTTCCGAGAGTAAGCTAGGACAAAAGTCTAGAAACCCTATCAAATAGTAAAGTTTGATCTTTAAAATTAAAGGGGAATAGTGCGAGGGCGTTGAGCATTGAATGAAGGCAATATTTAATTTTTTTTTGTAGTTTAAATTTTATAAGTAATGTTACAAAATTTAGCCCCTTAATTTATGCAGTATTATTGTCCATCTTTCGATTTTAAATGTTGTTCGGCCTTGAAACGTTAAGGACCGAGATGTTGTTTTATTCTTGAACCGCAAAGAAATTTTGACCAAGAAACACCGAAATTCAGCATTGTATATCTATGAATTCACTGAACCAAAAGTTACTAATTTAGTATCTTTGAGCCACCGAAAGAAATTTTGTAGAATTTCATGATAAATTTTATATCATTTGGGTTTGTTCCGATCTGCCTTAGCAATTGATAAACTAGCATTTGTAAATACTTTGATGGTGTTTTGCATCTTTTATGATCAAGAAAATCGTTAAAACTGCCAAAATAGAGACTGATGATGTTACCCCAAAGCATCAAATTCTAAATGAATACGAAATCAATTTTTAAATAAAATTTAAAGAAGTCTAGTAAATTTCTGGAACCATGTTCTGCGTTCATAGAAGTCCAGTACTGGTTTTAAAAATATGAAATATGTCACATTCTCCTTAACAGAAAAAAAATGGAAAAATATGGGAAAAATGATTAATATTAACCCGTTTTACGGCAGTTTTATTATGAAAACTTATAGAAAGCGTCGAAATCTGGAAATAGGAAAAATTAAACATGATGAATCTCATTCGCTCCAAGTCAAAATTAATTATTAGCGTACCAGAAGGTAACATGCCAAATTTCAGAACGTGAGGGATTGCTTGAGTCTTAAACGTGAATAAGATTTTAAGGTTTTTTTTTTCTCGGGAGGAACAAAAATACTAGTTTTTCATCTTTAACTTTTTTTCACTATCCGATTGCTTTTTATGAATAATGTTCTCGAAGATTGCAACACGATTGTATTTGAAACAAAAAAGTTGTCGCAGTTCAAAGATTGTATTTTAGCCGAAAATACTCGTATAAAAAGCAATGTTTCATATAGAACCTAAACTGTTTTTCTTTTAAATTTAAGTTTGGATGTGAATTTTCAAGATTGATTTGTAATTTACTTTCAATTTTATTGTCTAAAATCCTTTCTCTATCTTTTTTTCTGTTTTCAGATCTGAATAGGTTATTTATCTTTACGAATTTATTGTACAAGTTTCTTCAAAACATTTTGATCAAACTTTTATGTTATTCAGACTTCGACTGGTTTTTGTTGATGTGGTTTTGACTTTCTTTTCTGAAATCGGCACTGCAGATAAAACTTTAAATAGATTCGAAATTTCAAAAATGCAGAAGCAGATCGTTTTTTTAGCCTCGGGCAGCGACGAATTTCTTCTACAGGTTCTACAAAGTAGAAAAACCATCCTGAGACCAAGCCCACCAATGGTTGCTAAACCTCGAATCGAGTACATTCAGCAACATATCTATCAACCCATCATCGCACCAACAGTCGCTAACTTGATTCGAGAAATAGCATTCGAGCAGTAGGTTGTTACAGGATGCATTTGTAGCAACCCGGTAGCAACGCAGCCGGTCGTCGCTATCAGAAAATAAACAAACACAAATACCAACCTGGATGGCAACAATGGGTGCGAATATTAGTAAGTAGATAAAAACGCAACGAATCAAAACATCTAAATTACCGACTGAAATAGCAACGCCCGGTGGGCTTGGTCTGAGCATATTAAAAATACCAACTACACGAGTTGACAGCATTTTTGAACTAAGTGAACTGAAGATCACTTTTAATGTGAAATCAGGCGCTGAATCCGAAAAAGAAATTCAAAAAAATCTCATTAGAACAGTTTTTGAGTTATGCTCAAAATATAAAATTTTGGTAAAATCAAAAAGTACTTGTACTCATATTCAAATATCTCTGACTGCATAACACTTTTAAGAAATTTCTTTTTTGCATAATAAAGGTGAATAAATTTGCTATCGATTATCAGAACTTCATTTTTGCGTTTGATCAACAGAATTGTTGATATTAGTGGCTTAAAGATAGAAAAAATTAATAAAAATTCATTTTTCAGAGAAAATTTTGTTTCAGCGAATGTTTTAGACTCGAAAGTAACATTTAAAAAATATGATTTTCTATTGGCCTTGAAAATCAGCTCATAATGAAGATTTATTTATCAAAATCGGTTGAAAATTGAAAAAGTAATGGTGACTTTACCATAACATTAATTTTTGGATTTTTGAATAATTTAACGAACCGTGGTGTACTAGGATAGGAAGAATAACACATGATAAATCTCATTCGCTCCAAGTCAAAATTAATTATTTGCATACCAGAAGGTTTTCAGAACGATTTTACCATGGTGAGGGATTGCTTGAGTCTTAAACGGGAATAAGATTTTGAGGTATTTTTCTCCGGAGAGACAAAAAATACTTTTTTCATTACTTACTTTTTTCTTCACCAGCCGTTTGCTTTTTATGAATAATTTGCTTAAAGCCAGACAAATATTTCACTCGAAAACTGCAACACGATTGGATTTGAAACAAAAAAGTTGTTGCAGTTCAAAGACTGTATTTTAGCTGAAAATTCTCGTATAAAAAATGCGTAAAAAGTACTCATTGCGTGTTAGACGACAATTTTCGTCCGAAATACAATATTTGAACCGCAATAACTTTTTTGTTTCCAGTCCAATCAGGTTGCTGTCTTGAAATGAAATATTTATCTCAATTTAGGCTTTAAGAAAATTTTTCAGAAAAAGCAATCAGTCAATAAAAAAAAGTTATCAATGAAAATACGATTTTTTGCTTGACTTGAGCAAAATAACTTAAAATTTCATTCATGCTTGAGACTAAATCTCTTCTCATGTGACCTCTTCTCAAGTGAATCTCTTGGTATGTGACCTTCTGGTAAGGTAATAATTAATTTTGACTTAGAGCGAATGAGATTTATCATGTTTAATTCTTCCTATACTATGATAAGTACACCGCGGTTCGTTAAATTATTCAATAATGCAAAAATTACTGATATGCTAAAGTAACCATTACTTATTTAATTTTCAACCGATTTTGATAAATAATCGCTTGAAATCTTCTTTTTGAAATGGTTTTCAAGGCCAATAGAAAATCAGATTTTTTAAATGTTACTTTCGAGTCTAGAACTTTCGCCGAAACAAGGTTTTCTATAAAAAAAAAATACGTTTTTTATATTTTTTTGATCATAAAGCCACTAATATTAACAATCCTGTTGATCACACGCAAAAATGAAGTTCAGATGACCGTTAGCAAATTTATTCACCTTTATTATCCATAAGGGAGATTTCAAATAAATGTAGCTTTACTTCCTGAATTTCAATGGCTTAATATTGTGAGTTTTTATAAAACTATAAAATACTATTGAGTCATAATTTTAATTGCGTTTGATTAATTTAATTTTTTGCACAATAATAAAAAGGAGTTTTCTTTCCATTCTAGAAAGAATTGCGAATGTATACGCAAAATATTAACTCTGATATTTTAGAAAACACTAAACGCATTTTGAACATGCCTTATAAATAATACAGTTCAAAACTTCATATCTATTCCTCTACTATGAAAATGAGGAGATATTCAACTGAAAAAGTTCAATTACTCAAGGGTATGTAATAAATCGGAAGTGTAATAAATCGATTTTATTTTTAAATTCCACATCCACCCTAACGTCAAACCACCCAGAGAGACACCAAACACACACGATCGAGTTCCTTTCCATCCGAAGAGTTTGCTGCCACTCACCAAATCTCTTGTTTTGATTTTCCCGACGGTCGACCGACCGTTTCCGAATCCAACCGATTGCTTTCGTTCAATCGGTACGGCACTCATCGCGGGGGGTGTAATTTCTCTTCGGTGTTCTGCATTTCCCATCCCATATGTTTCGGGTCGGGGGAACTCAAATTTCCAACCCAACAAGAGCAAGAGAGCAGAGATTTTCCACTCTTTCTGAGAGGGGGTTTTTCTGCTGAGTTCCACCCGCCCAGCAACGAACTGCGGCGCAATGTTTTGGCTTCGAAACCATTCCAATTCAGTATCGTCGCGACTTGCGGTTTGGACGTTACATTCGTTGTCCGATCGTCGTCGGGGTGCAATAGTTTACGGATCGAGCGTGGACGAGAAGGAGGATCGTGTTTTTTCTGGTTTGTGAGCATTTTTTTGTGGTTTTCATTTTCGCGAGCTAACCGCGAAAATTTGAAGCTGTGTGTGTGCTCGCGCTCGAACTCGCGCCTTAGTAGTTACGTCGTTTTTTTTCGGTTGTTGTTTATTACTATCGCTGAGGGGCGATTTTACACGGTGCAGTAATAATTTAGGATTTTTTGAAGTTTTGCCAGCCTCATTGCAGCGGGGACCCCGGCATTTTTCGGGGAGGGCTCGTTATTTTTATGTGATTTTTTTCCCCATGCACCAACGTTTTAAACAATTATAGATCATTTTGATTTGTTTTTTTTTTTGCTCGTGTGCTTCTACTTTCTGAGAGCGGTTGTTTAGTGGACCGACCTGTGTGTTATATGTTAGTCGGCAGTTAGTAGCGGTGAAAAATTCCTTCCCTCGATTTTCGATTCAACTGCAGAGCGATGATTATGAAAGCGCTCAAAGCGATTGGGATACGAGAAATGCTGTGATGTGCGTGTGTCTGTGCATTTTGATTTGCACGAAGAAAGCAGGGCAATGTGTTACGTTTTGATGATTTTCGGCTGTTGTAGACGAAGATGTTTCTCTTTTCGGTTTTTATTGTTATAATTTGATCGGGTTCAATTTCGCGGAACCGTTATCTTTTTCCGTGGTTGTCTCTTTCGGCTGGCAAGTGGAAAAAGTGCCGAAGAAATTGATAGCAAAAAATAATTGAAACGTCAGCTGGAACGTACCCGACTGATAACGTTTCTCCGGAGGAGATAACAGTGCGTGAAGACTGCAGAGACAAAATGCTTATCAACAATAAACCCCGGGAGAAGTGTTGTAAACCCCCTTTCGGAAGAAGAGAGGGATAAGATTTCCATATCTGCTAAAGCGTGAAGAATTCGTGGATTTCGGAAAGGTTTTGAGGTTATCAACTCAGAGTCACAGTTCTTCCACAATTGGAATAATACATGACGAAACCCGTTCTGTTTCTGTGTTAATATTTTGCGGAAGCCGAATAAAATGACGGGTACTTTGCATTCAATGACGCAAAAGTTCAACAACAGCTAGATTGTTAAGCCCAAATAGGGTAGGCCCGGAGTTGTTAACCTTGTCCGTGTGCAGCACCCCGTGTGAGGAATTCGTGTGAGATGGGGAAGTTGAACGCCCAAAACAACAACGAAAACATCAACAATCTTCTGTCAACTGAATCTGAGCGAGCGAGAAGAAGATCAAGAGGTTTGAATCCCCTGTTAAGGGCCGTGGGAAACTGTAACAATCAAGGGTTATTATTTTTGAAAAGTTATTCTTCGACGTTCTCAATTGAGTAAAAATGCTTGAGAATAAGCAGAGGGCGTCACACAAATGGTGTTTTATTAAGTGGTTCTGTATTCTAGAAATGCAAGAAATATTGTGGGAAATGTAAACAACGATTTGTCTTGTATACACTTAAAATTTCACAACCTAGCTTTTTTACATATGATTGTGAACTGGTAGCTCAAAATCGTAACTTTTGATCTGAAATTCCATATGTGATAGGAAATTTCACCTGAACTTCAGAAACGTGTTCGTGATGATTCGAATTAAGTCTCAGATACAGAAAATGAATGAGACTCAGGTGTACACACTTCTATTTTTAAATTTCTTTAAAATTAGATTTACTTCCCAGGAAAAACAATCACTAGTGGATTCATCATTCCTATTTAAAATCTACAGCTAAATATCTCAAGGTTTGTTTTTGCACATTGATACTTTCTACGAGTTTGTTTGGAATGTGGAGATAAGAATCGACCTTTTTATAGGTGGTTCTTATCTTTGGATAAATGTATCGTGTTATCAACTAGTACGTTCGAGGATTGCAAAAATAGTATCTCACTCTATCTTTGCTTCCGTTAAAATTTATGATGATATCGATAAAAGTACTGTTTACTCACTGTAGCGTGAGCTTACATAACATATTCGCTCTACTTTTGACACGAAAGTCTAAAAAAGCTTGGTACTTAGTACATATACTATATCAAGACAATCAATAAAACAAAAAATAACAAAATTCTAGGAACACGTGTTTACGGTGTTTTCCGCTTAGCGCAACGAAAATTTCTCAAAACTGACTTTTAAACTGAAAAATAACCTGTCACATACTTTTCTCGTTTAACAATTTCAAATTGTTCTGTTTTATTTGAAGAAATAGTGTTGAAAATAAAATGTTCTGTTACTAAAATCTTTGTATTGAGGAAGTCAATATTAAGGAATTTTACACTCATATTATTCAACTGGAATTTCTCGGAGATAAAATTAACTTTAAATCTTAAACCTATGCATTTGAAGAGGTTTTTTTTGCTTCGTAAAATTAATGTAGATTACTTTGAAATTCAGTTTTTATTTTCAATTCGGAAAAACTCCTTTATATTTATAAAGAATGCTCCGTATTTTTTAAATATTAATTAAATTTCGGCTTCAAAATGTTTTTTAGCCTATGTCTATTTTAAATCTGTAGATTTTTTGATTATATTTATTCTTTAGTATGCATTTTTTTCCAATTTTTTCAGTATTCACCATCATTTTGCAAATAAACTACTCTTGTTGAAAACATTTTCATTTGAATTTCTTGCTTAATGATTTTTTTCGCTGGAAATTTCTGCTCCCAAACATAAAATTATTTTCGGGAAATTGGAATTTGTGCTAAGTAATTATAAGAAGTCGTGTGTTTTTGAATCAAGTGCAGTGAGGGAAAACGTGAATATAGTGAGAATTCACTAATTCAAATTTAGCTAGATATAACGACAATACCAAAAATGCTAAAGAAATAAGGAAATTGATTTCTCAAACTATTATCTTACTCATGACCTCATGACATACTCGAAAAACTAATAAACTTAACTGATACGATTCAACAAAAAAATTAGAATCAATGTTTCAAATCAATGTTATTTCCGGTAAGATATTAATACATTTATTCTGAGCTAGGAATGTTATGTCAATATTTTCTAAACAATTTTAAGTAATTCCATGTTCCGTTATTGAAAGCACTAGACCAGTGGTTTTCAAACTTTTTTCACTCACCGCCCCCTTTTGCAAAATTTTCGAGCTCAACGCCCCCTGGGAAAATAATAAGAAAATCTTTTAAAAAAATCATCGATAAACCGTCAGCTATTGCTTAATGTAATTGTAAGAATTAACTCAAAATTCGTTCAAATTTATAAGGGCCCTCAAAGCCAAAGGTGCAGGGGGTATCATAAGTGTAGAAACGGTTGATTTTAATTTAAATATGTCAATCGATTATTCATTTTTCAAACCGGATAAATCCAAGCATTTGATTTCAAAATGTTTAACCCAAATTCAATGCAACGTCTGGGCAAATTTGGTCAAAATCACGGAATAATTTAGGAAAAATCAAAAAGAATACATTTGAAATTTATTTTCTCATCAAATTACATCGGAAAATTTTTAAATCGTTATTCAGGCTTCCTAAACACAAGTCATGATTATAAGGATAAAGCAAGAAAAAACTTCTTATTGGACGTAAAAATGAAAAGTCTTAATAATCCCAACGAATCTAACCTAATCCTAATAATAACCGGTCCGGACCGGACTTTACGGGCAATCTGGCAACCAAAACTTATGCTCTTTTGGCTCCAAGGGCATATAGCTTAAACCTCCAGTAAACAATCAATTCTATGTATAGTTTTCTAGACAATTATTTAAACTTTTTAAAACCAAATCACATATCTTAAATTTTGGTAATCAAAATTCTATTTTAATCGTTAATATGGATAATTGAATACTAATCAATTACAGACAAGCTGGTAAAATAACGCAAAAAATAGTATTATTTCATGATATCTGAATTTGAGTCCTGTTCAATGTTATGCAGCATTCACGGACCTTCAAGTTTAGATAAGATTCTAATAACAGAATTCCGAAAATGTTAGGGATTAGCGAAAAGATTAAACGTCTATCGATGGCATATGGCACAATTGATTTACGAATATAAAGTTGAACAAATAAGCACCTTAAATAAAAATTCTCTTAGCTTAAAAAATCTTTCATATTTTTTTCCAAAAAAAAAAATTTATCACTTAATCACAGATAACACCATTTATCGCAAAATTTTTAGAATGTTTTTTTCTGCTAAGCTTATTTTTTGAAACAATACATCTTGAAGATTATCTTGCATTGCCATCAAAAATTAATATTTTTGAATATAACTCATAATACTCCTACAAAAAGAGATCAACATGTGAAGCGTTTACAAAATCTTTGATAATTTAGAAATAATCTTTCAGATACATTTTTAAGAAAAAAAAATATTGAGATACTGGATCAAAATTGAAATTATAGATATTTAAGTCTTGAACCTGATGTTTAGTTCTGTGACGTTATTTCATTGTTTTGCATCGAACTTACTCGTTGATATTTTAAATCTACGTTGTTTGGTGATTTTTGAAAATGTGAGTTACGATTTCACCGCCCCCCTGAGCACTTCCAACGCCCCTTAAATTTCAAAGTTGAGCTCACCGCCCCCTTGGAAGCTCTCAACGCCCCCAAGGGGGCGATAGGGACCACTTTGAAAACCACTGCACTAGACAAATACTAATTTAGTCAACATTGTGCCTTAAAATCAAGCTTTAAAAATGCTTCTACGAATCATTTATAGAACCTTCCATAGATTTATAAAAAACTATAATCAATCGATTGAGAAAAATGAAATAATAAAAATAAGTGGAAAGTTTATAAATTTTTAAGCGCAGTTATAGTTTCAAGCTCTGAAGTTTTGTTGCAGTCATTTGAAATATTAGGTCCTGGAAAGAACAAGAGCACGAAACGAAGTTAAACACAGGAAAATTTAAATGTATAGCCATTTGAGAACATAAAAATTAAGACTTGTCAAATTTATTTAAAAAAAAATCGATAAACTTACTTTAGAAAATATTTAAAAAAAATGGTTATTTTTGTTTGTAAATTGAATTATAATGAAGAGATCAATCACCGTTATTCATGTTTGTGACTTGATATTAGCGGTGAAAAGTGATTGCCTTTTTAGGAAGGACATCTTAGATTTTAAACTTTTTTTTAGGACGAATAGAAAGTAAGAAGAAGTGAAAGATAGTTAAAATGATTTGGTAGTATTTATTTAAAAGCATTTTGATCAAAGCCTTAATATTTTTTTTTGAAATATTGAAAATTTGTCAGAAAAGTGCACATTTTTCTTAAATAATTGAAACCAATTTTCAAAAGTTTCAGGGCACCAAATTTAATCAAAATTAGCTCTTAAATTCTGTGTAACTAAAAATAACGCAAATTTTGTAGTTTTGTGTAATTAGTCAAAACCATTTAAATGTGGAGTTAAGCATTAAAAAAAACAATTATAACAAATTTAATTTTAGGCTAAAATTGGTTTCTTCAAGAATATTTCATGTCAGCATAACGTTTGTAATGATATAAAAGGTTTTTTAAATTATCAAAATGATCTGTAATACATAACTGTACTTTATTTTTTAACTCATCAATAAGGGGCCGTCCATAAATGATGTCACGCAAAATTTGGAAAAAATAGACCCCCTCTCCCCCCCCTTGTCACATATTGTCACAACTTCTGTCACCCCCCCCCCCCTTTTTGTATTACGTCACGTTTTCATAACCCCCCCCCCCCCCTAGGATAAAATTTTGAACTCTTTAGAAATTTGATTAAAAATGTATCTTTATTTTAAATTCATCAGTTTTATTCAAAGAATTGAAAAAAAAGGTTCCAGCTTTTAACAAGCCTTTTAGAATAGCCAAGCATTTCTGTTCACGTTTTGCCATAATTTAAGTTTCTTATGCTCATAAAGTTTACGTAGTACAGTTTTATTGAATTTTGGCTAAAATTATTTGTTATTGTTTTGCCTTTTTTTTTTGTAACAATATGTGATGTCACGTTCAAGCTTACCCCCCCTCCCCCCATGTCACAAATTGTCACAAAAATCGAAACCCCCTCTCCCCCCCCTAACGCGTGACATCATTTATGGACGGCCCCTAACTGTAAAAAATGAAGATCCATTAGAATGGATGTTATAAAACTTGTTTATGCAGCATTTCCAGTTGATTGATTGATTGTGAATATGAATAGTCGATCTTGCTAAGCTAAACTGCTTATACTGTCTAAATTTCTTGCTTAACCCTTTTAAGGCTGAGCCGAAGCGTTGTATTTGCTGAGATTTTCAAAACTTTATAAAAGTGAAAGAAGGAGTGATATGTAAAAATAAATCCAAAAACCAATGTGTTGTTCAAAGAATGGTGAACACTACAATATTTATTTTTATTTCTTTTTTATTTTTTGAACTCTAGGTTTCCTAGGATAAACAATAGAGGTAGCGCTTGAAAATCATAAAAACGGTATATTGTTGTTTGAATAAAAATTTTGCCATTAAAGGATTCTCAAAGGTTCACAAACTTGTTATATAGACACAAAATACTGTTTTAAAGCATGACAATAGGTGGATTCTTGAATTTTGGGTTTTCAAGTTTTTTCCAGAAAAAGAAAATGTCAACCTCTTTTTAAAATTATTATTAACATATCTGCATGAATTAATTCAAAATCACTTCTTTTTTAACAAAATAAATATTCAAAATAAATACTATATAGGGAAACCGAAACGAGCGAGAAACAAATCTAAATATAAACGAAATAAAGCTGTTTAGATCAAACTATATAATACCGCCACAAGCTCACTCAGTGAATATTGAGCAGTTGAACTTCTTTACTTTACTTATTATTTTTGTTTGATTTGGCAAATAAAGTGAATAAATTCTGGCAAAATCCGGGCATTATTCAATGAAATCCGGCCAACCGGGCCGCACTGGACTTCTTCCTAATTTTGTTTTAAATAAATATCCAGGCAACCACGAGTAAATCCGGGACATCTGGCAAGCTTAGATATGGTAGGGGAGAAACAGGCTATATGCGCCTATTTACACATTGCGCACCAAATACGAAATACTTATCTCGTTTTTTTCAGTTGTCACACTTAGAAGTATAACTCAAATGTAATAAATTCAATAAGGGAACTATTTCTACAATATGTAACACAACACTATCAGTAGCTCATAGATACTAGATTTGTAAAATTTGGTAGTTTTTGGCTTTAATTTTTTTTGTAGTCCTTAATGTATTAAGCAGAATACTGTTTTTTTTTTATATATTCCATAAAATATGTGTTTAAAAGATATATTTCTACACATGAGCAGGCTTCTGTTTTCTATAAAATTAAATAATTTTTATGTTAAAATCTCCTTCAGTTTTTGTGAAAACCATTTCATTATAATAGTTGTCTAAATTGCTAAACTCCAAACCGTGTGGACTTATTGCCTATTTAAAAGTTTAAGCAAAAAATCTGAGAAACTGGCAATATTTTCGTATAATTATATGAAACTGACAACTTTCATACGACAAAGCTGTAATTTCATAATAATCTATTTATGTCATTTATAATTTTATGGAATACAAAAGTTAGAGTTTACTTATTATTGAATCAGTTCATTCATATTCAAACCATAAATTTCTTAAACAATCTATCCACGCTCAAATCAATTAAGTTAAATATATCAAGCTCTTGAGATACGATCATTTAATAAATTAAATTTTCAAAAGCAGATTAAACTAATGTTATTCAAATCTGAATCTTCCAAACTCGATCCAAATTTAAGATTTAGGATAAGTGTTAAGCAAAACACAAAAGAAATCTCGGTTGAATATTTTACCGGAAAACAACGTGATTTTTTATCAAATAATCATTAAAAATCATTTTTTTCAAAATCCTGTGATTTCTTTATGAATGAAAACCAGTTTTTTTGATTAAACAAAACTTGCAAAATAAACTCATATTCTACTATTCATTTGTAACTTTAATTATAGTCTCCTACCCGAAAATTCCTTGTATTAAAAAAAAATTCTCGAGTCCCAGGAAACGCTTAGAAAATAAGAAAAAGGTGCTAAATTTCTGCCCCTTTACATGACCTAAATCTTTTAATCAGATTGAGCTAGGAAAATGATGGTCCTACTTTGATATTTGGCTCAGACTTAAAAATTTTTTTAACTGGTTAATATTTTGATTTTTATTTAAAAAAATGTATTTTTCGTTCGAAAACTTAGTTTAAGTATCTAGTTATTTTTTCAAACCTACTGCCTAAAAATTTAAAAGTTATCTTCATTTTAATTTATTTTCGGGAGAAGGATCGTCAGATTTTCCGATTCTCAGGAACGCTAAAATGACCGAAAAATGCATACCGTCAAACGGGGCATCATGCAACAGCGGGGTTCGATGCAACATTTATATAACACTACATTGAATCAATTTTTAATTTAATGTATTGTAATAAAGTTATCTTTTAATGATAACAAAATGATGATGACATAATTTCTCGCATTTCAAGCTAGTTGTCTTAAGTTTTTTATTTTTATGTAAAATTTGAAAAATCGAGCAATAAATGTTCAAATTTTAACATTTTTTGATGCCGAAAAAAACTTTACCCAGTATGACGGATCGGCTTGATAAAATTACCTACAAACTTTTTACAGGTTTCCTCATGTTATACCAACATTGTTGGTGTAAAAATATTTTTCGAACAATCACCCAATTTTTTTAAATGAATATTTTTTAAATTCAGTTAGGTGTCTGGGGTTAAATGCAACAAAATGCAAATCAAAGAAATACCTTGTAAATCTCTTTTCCATGTGCTGGAATATGAATGTTTTGCATCACGCGCTTGTAAACATTTAAATTTCATTCATTCAAACATTTATTTTTATGATTTCAGCCAAAACCCGCCCGTTCCTACGGCCATGATAAGGACTGTTATTTAGAATAGAGACATCTTACAAATATGATGGGGGCATACAAAAATACGCTCATATTCCACACTGTATTTATTCATTATTAAACCTTCATAAAAGCTTTGATTGGTTGTATTTTTTTATGTTCATCTGAATAAGAAACGAAAACCACTCAGATTTTTGTTTTAAGCTTCTTTACGTATAATTTAAAAAAGATAAAATATTACATCAATAGGTATCAATACCTTGTATGATTTTTTAGTTTTTTTAAAGTTTGCAAATTGTATAATCTGTTTTTCTTGTAATCACTCTATAAATGATGCAGCCTCTATTTATTTGTCTGTCCAGTCTGTCGGTTAGGGACTTGTGATAGAAGACTGTGTCCATTTGTTTCTAATTCGCGAGACAACTGGTGCCAGAAAACACCTTAATTTTGATCATGTTTATCGCCGACTTAGTTATCAGCGATAATGTGTTAAGAAACTTCGTTGAGGATCGACAGTTCGAAAACCTTTGCCAATCTGGTCAGTAGATATATGTAGAAATACCACGATAAATTTCTACGAGCCGGGCATTCCCTGATTACCATTTACAAAAATGGGTTAAAATTGAAGCAGTTCATAAAATTTGTGTGAAAGTTTATTTAAGTTTAATGAAGGTACATGAAGCTTGAGAATTTGATAGATGACACTGCCTGATCGAATATACCTACATAATTTAGCGAGAGCTTGAATGTATGTTGCCCCAAAGCACCTTCAATCATCTACAGATCGTGGATTTTCATCATACAATATTAATGGTGTTTTGGAAGTTTCTGAGCCTAAAACTCGTCAATGCAATTTTTGACGGTCGCCATGAAACGGGAAGCTCTATTTTTTTCGCTTGATATCTCTTCCAAGAGTACAAAAGTCAACACGAACGACTGTAGTTGCTATTTTTGGTTCACTAGCAGTCTTAAGTGCTCATGTCTTAATACAAACCCGTTTCCACAATTGAATTAAGAAATCGCTTACCGATAACGGAGCAGAAAAAAAGCAAGATGAAACACATGTTTTATTTCACCTTGTAATGAGAAAAGAAACATAACATCATTACTTAGAATTGAAATGTATACTACTATAAGAGGTAGTGTACAAACGTTTCTAACTGTACCGTTTAGCTTGTTGACCTTGTCTGCTCTTTAGCGAAATATGTTATGATTGAAACGAATGAAACGGGTGCTTTGCTTTGATGGTTTGGGGAAAAATCTAAACAATGAGTTTCAGATCTAATTGTTTGTCATAATTTCTAAGATCAAATCGTAATAGGTTCTTATGGGGTGGAGTATTTGACCAAATTCTTTTAAAAGAGCTCGTCAAACTACCACTTGAACCGCGAGTAGTTGGGCAACTATACTTAGTTAGTCGTTGTTTTCACTCTAGCTTGCGTCCAATCGACAGATAACAACGAACCAGTAATGAAAAAAGTACTCCACACTCGCGCATACAATCACGTGCAAATCGCTGGACTGTATAAACCGTATAATGCTCCACATTTGCCCTGGCTCAGCACCAAATCGCACAAGCACCAGAACAGCAAACGAACTCACAGCAAACTCATGCCGGCAACTGAACAAACGAACATCCAACATAAGCGCGGCTGATAAGAACCGGGCGCTTCCGCCCTTTTTGCGCCTCAATTTTTCGCGTGCTTCATCAAGTAGTAGATATACTGAATATGTTGAATCGTATACGCGAACAAACTGACAGCAGCGCAGCCGCCATCATAAGACTTATGCGAGTATACGTGATCCAATCGAGCCGCACGCAATTGATTGCTCGGAAGTTCTTTCACAATTGCAGAACCAGTGCAGTACCACTTGATTTGTTTGAAGGCCTGGAATGCCAATTTGGCACTTCAACATGAAGGCAACAGCAGCTGATTGGAGACGTTGAACGCTTTCGAACCCGTTTAAAAGCTAATAGTTGCATAAACTGTCTCTACAAATGTTTGTTATTATGAATATATGAATACGAGTATCCCAGTTAACATAAAATCGCATTAGCAATGATAGTTAAAATCGTTAACAATGTCAATGAGAATCGCAATTCCTACCAAATCAGTAAACGGTCGTAAAAATCGTTACTTAAAGTCGGTATAGATCGGATATGATGAAAAGTCCGCTATGTTTGCTTATTTGTTCTCCTGCGCGGGATTTAAGTGAGAAAACAACCTTGTTGTTCTCTCTGCGATAAGCAAACAGATTGCTAAAAATCAAAATGGCCCAATGAGAAAAGCAGCAAATATTGTCGCTGGCAACGGTTTAAATGCGTTGAGAGCAAAACTTTCACTCTATCGCATACTTTCAGGATGTACGAATAAGGTGTTGTATATCGTTCAATTTGTGTAATTCTTATCGCTTAAGCCAGAAGTTGAAAATATGTTTATAAATTGCCTCCATTTTGGTAGGTAAAAGCTGTTTTTCGAGTTTTATACGATGATTATATGATGTAAATGAAACGTATAACCAAATAAGTTGAGAAATATACCAACAAAAAAGTTTGCTGGGATGATGATATTCGACAAGATCGATATAGCACTGTTTAATCCAGCTTGATGATTTTCTACGAATATGATCTATACGCTAAATCTATCGCTAAAATCAGCCTAATCGTAGGATTAGGTTACCTAAATTAACCGATAGTTATGTGTTTACACAAATACCTGCTTTCCAAGTTCTATACTGGCTGAGTAAAGGTTACAAATGTGATTTGATTTATTTAGGTTGCTAAATGTGTTCTTCGCGATTTTTCTTTTAATTTTAAGATCGCATGACCAAAACTTCCAATGGAGAAAAGAATCTTCCGCTTTCAAAATCATAAAATAGACGTTGAAGCTCTCCAACCCGTTTAAAACTAACCCGTCATCGTCGGACGAGATGCTTCATGGTCTACGGACTAAGTAAATTGATTGCTGAACCCCTTGCTGCTGCTAGTGGGTACTAGCCAGGCGGCACTGGAAAGAGGGGGTCCTCGGGGAAAATGTAGCGATAATTGTTACGTTATTTAGATCGGCCCCGTGAGATATCGGTCGATTGCCGATGGGAAGGTCTAGCAAAAGCCTAGTTTTACAGCACCTCCACGGCGTTTCGAAAGAACGTTGAACGTTGAACCTTTTATGGCCCCAGTCGGCTGTAGGAAATACCTTGTGGCCCTTTTGACTTGCCGAGCTTATTTGATTGTGACACATCCCGTGCCAAAGGGGGGAAACTCATTAAGTAATTATTGTACGAAACGATTCTTGTTGGAGACTGACGGATTATAAGAGAAAAAAATGTAATTTATAACATAGTTTTTAAATTACTGATTGTGAACTAACCAATGTAATACATTCTACATAATGTTCGCAGAAATATGCTACTTAGGAACATAACTTTCACCTCAAACAAAATTTTATTCAATTTAATGTTTTAGACAAGACGTTAAAAATGAAAGTATGGAAGCAAAACCCTATTCTAGTTCTTTCATCCCATATATCCAAAAGTAGTTTTCGAGTCGTTTGTGAGAAAAAAAAAGGTGTGGCGCTGCTTTCTGGGCCTAGAAAATCGACCAATCACGCAAACCAAACGCGTCTGCCAGACGAATGAGGTGCTACTTTTTTAGGTTATGTTGTGAGGTAGTTGTGCTCCGGTTTTAAGTTCAGAGTTGTTTTGTGTTTTTTTTTTGTTTCTTTGTCGTTGGGCTGGAGAGTAACAAACGAATTAGCCCCGTTTTCACTTTATTTACTCGGAGTTTTTGATGAAATGGGGTAGGCTTATTTATACTATTTATTCATCCATCGAAAGCCGCCAGGAACAGAATTCTGATTATAGCACCTGTCGAAGGTTATCGATTTATGTTTCTGTTATCAACGGGTTGTGGCCCGGTCGTGTTTGGAAATAACTTTGAAATTCCGACAGCATTATTTCCGTATCAATTTACGACTTTTTCAACAAATAATTTTACTTTAACTAAATAAAGATTAATAAAATGTTATTCGAGATAATTTTGATCAGTTTTCACATAACTTCGTCGCCTAGACGAAATTTTGAAAACTATAAAAAACATTTCACATGCGTTTTTGTGCCCATGTAATTTTGATTTACTTTTTAGTTTTAGATGGCACAAATTTGGAACTTCTGTGCATCTTAGTCATTGCATCTTTTCCATTTTAATTCACCTGCTTCTTCATACTTATCCCTAAAACTGGTTAAAACAAAACAATAATAACAAACAGTAAGTCGAGTTATAGAAGTTTTGCCACGGACGTGTTCCAAACGACGGAGTAGGCGTCAACGCCCTGGCCGATACCCAGAATTCCGACAATTGATGAACGCTTTAGGATTGCATCTGCTTTGGACAATAACACGAATGTCCATTTCCTTGATAAAAAAATAATATAATTCGAAACGTTGGATGAAGCAACAAAAAGCCAATACATAACTTATAAATTCTTCCCGGCCGAACAATAAATTCCAACTGAAAAGAAAACGAAAGAAGCTACGTTAAGTACCTACTTGGAGATTTAAAAAGTTTTCTAACTTAAAATCGAGTGTTATTGTATAGAACTCTGACTCTCTGAGTTGTAGTATTTCAAATTTCTGAACAAGCAGGCTGTGAAGTACAGAAGTGTTTTTATTTTTTTAATTTTTGGGTAAGTGATTTGACCTGAAAATAAGAACTTAAAACTTCCTAGAATCAAAAAGAAAGACATTAAACTTACCTTTTTGAATTGATTGTAATTTTAGCCTTTTAATGAATTTTAAGAGTTTTAAATGGAGCCTGTATGGAACTTAGCTTAGTTTTACTCATCTACTTAAAAAAAATTACCAAAATCAACAAAAATGTAAATTTTTCAATAAAAATGTACACAGAGTGTTCAAAAAGTTTGAATACACTTTTTAACATTTTGTTGAGGTTATACCGTAGCAGAGACATCAAATATTTTTTACAGTAATTTTGAAGTATCTTTATATGAACAGGTGTTAAAAGTTTAATTTCAATAGTTGCTTATTTTGTTTGGACTTTTTTACACGGAGGATAGGAATAGAGAGAGAATTCTTTGTTGGAATGGTATCTAATGATCAAATTTCCACAATAACTTCACAATTTGCAAAAATTTGCAACATTTCGCACGTTTCCTTTCTCTCTGAGCACTCCTCTCATTTTAACACAAATTTACTCATTTTCCTGCACAATTATACACAATTTACCAAAGTTACAATCATTTCTGGTCCTGTCGAGACAAAATTAATTACGAAGATACTATAGGAAATAGACAAATGATATATTCAGCAAAAATGCTATTCAAACCATGAACTTTAATCATTATCTTTTTAATGTTGAGATGTTAGGGTGTGTCAAAAATAACAGAATTTTGGCTCTAACTTTTGTGAATGTAATCATACAAGCAATATGTCTTCTAAGCATTCGTATGAAATTAAAATGCGCACATTTTTCTCTCAGAGAGCAAACTTGTATCTGGAGGCGTTCATTAGTTATCAGGTTTTTTTGAACCAAAAACTTGTTCTTTTGAATTTGTGATATCTCGGATTCATGCAAACCAAAAAAAATCATTCAATTATTGTTAAGTTCAAATATCAAATAATCACTTGTGAAATTATAGAAGACAGATTTTATTTTAAAAACTCGAGGCAAAGAATTTAAAAATGTTGTTAGTTTTCTATACAAATTTACATATTCAAAGACCATTCCAAAGAGGACATCCACATTTCTGGGCCAAATTAATATTTTCATCGTTTTATTACTGTCTGAGTCCATAGCAATGCTTGAATATGTGTTTTATCACATTCGGTGAAATAAAAAAAAAATTAATGGTTTTTTTTGCAAATTTTTATGTTTACAAATTTGTCTTAATACGTAGAGTGTCCTACCCGAGTCTTACCGGGAATAAAAAAAATCGGGAATTCCCGAATTTCAGGAAACGCTAAAATATCCCGGAAATTTCCGAAACCAAAAAAAGTGCTAAAATATGAGCTCTGCCTCGATACATGGCATAGACTTTTTTTTCTAATAACTGGTTAATGCATTGAATTTGATAAAGTTTTGACGTTCAAGAATTAAGTGTAAAAGTGAAAAGTGACAAATAATCTATTACAACAATCAATTCTAATAAAAAAACGCTACGAAAAGAATCTGAATGTTCTATTTTACCACACACATCATTTAGAATTTCCTTTTCCTAAACTGTTGACAGTAGCAAAATCATCTGCATAGAAATGACATAGGATAGTTCATATTTTGAAGGACATATTTTGAAACAAAAGATAGTTCATATAAAACTTTTTTTTTAAAAATGATATGTTTCTAACTTGAGTTTTTGTAAAAAAAAGCGTAGACATTTCTTAAATGCTTTTTACTTATTTTCAAACAAAAGTCATTTAAATGACGAAAGCTGATAGAAATATTGCATATTTTGATTCGACTACCTTAAATTAGTCGAAATCACCTTTTAAATTCATTGCATCTAAAAAAATGTAAATTTTGTGGCCTTGTGTAAATTATGTGTTGTGTTCCGCATCTAGAAGAACAAAAAACACGAAATAATATTTAGTCTGAAATTGATTTCTTGAAGAATATTTCAAATCAGCATAACATTTGTAAAGAAATGAACGATTTTTTTTACAAAAAAATTGTTCATTTCAAACTCTGTTCTTATATTGTAAAAACCCATAAAAACCTATTATAAAAACCCATTCTGAAAACGAGGTAGGGTTTTTGTATGTCAAGTTAGTTTTGAGTTCCTATACAAAAGATAAACTGAATTGCAGATTGAAATCTAGAATTTGGTTTCAATTCGTGAACGTCGAATAGTGTCGTAGATCGAAATGTCTCAAGCCAAGGGTTATGTAGATAAGACGTAATTCCGCCGGAGGCGAGAAAAATTTCTGACTTGCTTGTCAAATATATTTTAAGATGAAGTAATTTTCCGTTACTGCGGTGAAAAAATTACTTGGAAAAAATCTTGATGGGGGGGGGGGGGGGGGGGGGGGGGGGTTAAACCCCTAAGCCCCCCCACCCGTTCGTAGGGCCTTGGCTCTATGGTTTTATAATTGCTAATTGATTTTGTGAGGCATTGAAAAAGTTTTAAATGGTTTGCAATAATACTACTTAAAAAAAACCATATTAGTAAGGTTTCGTATGCAGTAGTGTGTTCAATCTTCATTTTTAATTTTTCTAGGAATCCCGAGAATTCCCGGGAAAACAATCGTAAAATTTCCCGAATCCCGGAAACGCAAAAATGGCCGGGAAATTGACAATCTTCAATGCAAAGGAAATGAGCTCAATCGAGATTATTTAAGCGCATGGTATGATGAGCATTTTTGCTGAATACATCATTTGTTTTTCTTTTACAGTATCTTCGTAGTTAATTTTTTCACGATAAAATTCCATCCTCGACCTTAAATTTGCGTGGCGTATCTTCTCTCTCCATTTTTGTCCTTCGTTTTTACACCACAAGTACTGTTACAGGCAAAAGAAATACGATTTTTTGGATCAAAATGAACAGAATTTAGTTCACGAAATATGACTCCTTTGGCCTAATTCTTATGATCATTGATGTTATCGAGAATAAACGAGTACAAAATACCTAAACTTGTCTCATATGAAATTTTATTTTTTCGTATTTCTCTGAAATGTCCAAAAATTAGGTGCGTGCCAGCTGATTTTCATCAAAATGGTGGAAGATTGAATTATTCCACATTATAAAGAAAAAAAACTCAAAATAAGTGCTTGCTCAACTTTTTACTGAAGAATAATTTTGATGATTGTTAATAAAGTTTTAAACCACCAAACTGTCCACAGTTTCGATCTATCGAAAGAAATTGGGTCATAGTCATGCGTAAATAGAAAAAGGGTGGCAAATCAATAAAATCATCATCTGATTTTGCAAACTGATAGAAAAAATGGCCGATTCGGTTGATGTTAACACTGTGCAGAAATTGATGGAAGGTATTCGACGAGAAGTTCGAAAATTCAAAATTGTTTATATATTTTTTTAAGTTCAGTTTAAAACCCCTTCACTAACATATTTTTACCAATTTTGTACGTTATTTTCTCGTGGAGAAATCGGAAATTGTATGCGGCCCGATTTTAAGTGGTATAAGCTTTACTTCTTCAAAAAGAATATAACAGTGATAAAAAGCAGGGGTCTCAAGTTACTCTCCTGAGCCGAATCGATTACACTCGAAGCTGTTAAATTGTTTTAGATCGAAATACTCTTTGATCATCAAACATTATTCACCACGAGTAAGACTAGTAGGATTTTCTATTATGAAACAATGTTTCAACACACCCCTATTCAGTATTTGGCATGCACAATAGATTGAGACGATTTAGGGTCATTTTTGAATTTCTCAAACACTGGGGTCTTAAAAGCTTCGTTTTGGTTCAAAACTCATCCGTGTTTTTTTTTGCAGAATTTTTGAGTAACGTTTACATGAGTAAATTTTAACTTTTTTTAATGGGAGAATTAAATCAACATCTTTCTTTATTCATAGGAATGGAGCCTGCTTGTGGTTTATGTGTCAATTTATAATTTTTTTTTAAAGAAACTTTCCCGCTTAACAACTTTGTCCAAGACCGTCTTTTGGTATTGAAAAACAATTAATTCATTTGACAACACTTCTGGGTGCCTAGCAAAGTATTGCATGATTAATTTTCATGCAATACTTCGCTAGGCACTAGCAGTGTTGTCAATTGAATTTAATGTCGATGTTTAAGTAAAAAATATTAAATTTTCCTAAACAAACTTAGAAGTTCAAATTTACCCATGTAAACGTTTCTTAAAAATTCTGCAAACATTCATGGATGAGTTCTGAACCAAAACAAAGCTTTTAAGACCCCAGGGTTTGAAAAATGCAATTATGACCCCAAATCGACTCAGTCTATTAATACGCTGCTTTTCATAGTATTGACGAAATTTAATATATTAAGATATCTAAGATATATCAGTTTACAACATAAGCCAGGTTCTTGAAGTTGATCCACAACATTTTAAACACGAAACAGACACGTTATTGGTTAATTTCAAGTGTTTTCTTTACGGTACAACGCTTTTAATGTGTCAATTACACGATCGAGATGCTACGTCGGTCTATTAATTCAAATGCTCATTCAACTGTGTGTACTTAATAGCTTTAGACTCTAAAAAAATGACAACAAATCAGACTCGTAAGGTATCAGACATCATGGTACAAATTCTTACACACAAAAATTGAAACAATTGCAATCGGAACCTTCCTGCTTCGCGTTTCAGTTTGCGGTAGATCTCCTCCACCGCCGCAGATGATCTGCCGACTATATCAATGTCATCGGCAAAGCAGATAAGTTGACTGGATCTGTTGAAAATCGTGCCCCGCATTTCGCCCACCGCTCGTCGAATAACACCTTCTAGCGCCACGTTGAACATCATGCAGGATAGACCATCACCTTGTCGAAGCCCCCTGCGCGATTCGAATGAACTCGACAATTCACCCGAAATCCGCACACAGCACTGCGTTCCATCCATCGTCGCCTTGATCAGTCTGATTAGCATCCCGGAAAAGCCGTTCTCGTCCATGATTTTCCATAGCTCGTTACGGTCGATCGTGTCGTATGCGGCTTTGAAGTCGATGAATAGATAGTGCGTAGGGACTTGGTGTGTGGTGAGACGGAATACTATGTAAATAAATAAATAAAAATAAATAATGCAATCGGAACCTGTACAATATGAGCAAAAAAAAAAAAACGGAACGTGTTCTTACGAGTCATCCTGATTCGGGCTCGTAAAGTTTTTTTTTTACACGAGTCAGGCTTGTGGTCAATATCAAAAAGGGTGAGAATTGTTACAATTGTTATCGATTCTCTGGTTCAACAGTTTTTCCTATCATCATCATCCTTGAATGGATTCGTTTTTTCTAGAAAATAAAATGAAAATCATCATTGGTAAATTTTGATTACAATTTCCAATTTCTGACCTCGTTGGCAAAATCGTTCAAACGTTTTGAAGAAGGATGGATTTAACAATTTGGAATAAAATTCACTTTAAAACTTCATTAGAGACTTTCCAGAGCTTCATTCAGGTTAGAAACCTTCAGATTTTTAATCGATCGTGTACCCTCTCACAATGAAGCACGATAGCATAAACAATCTATTCAAATCAAACTTTCTAAAGGCAGAAGTCTTCCGTTCAAGTAAAGAACTCCAGCTAGCAACATAAGTAGGTATAAGAGAAACTAGCCGCTCGGTATCGTTATCTGTTTATGGACATGGATGTGCCCGATGACGTAATTGTTCGCCGCGCCTCATTGATGCTCGCTTTGTATGCACACCCATGAACGACGAGTCCCCGATTAAGGTCGTTTCCTTCCTCTCAGTTGGTGAATGAATGAATGAATGAATACTTAACCGGTAGGTACCTACTTATTTACAGCTTGCTACAGCCAATGTAGCACGGAAAGCCTTCAATTGAGTCCAATCGAGGGAAAGCAAATTTCTTGTAAATTGCTGACTTATCTTTTCGACCAAATTTTTTTTTGAAAAGTTACAAAATAACTTAATAATTGCATGGTTTTCAAATCTGAAGTTTTAATATTTCAGAATTTCCGTGTGATAACGACAAACAATTACAGATAGAATAAAAAATGGCAGTGCTATTTAACCGTGAAACGAAGAACACAAGCTCATCGCGGCTTCAAACGATCGTTTCCAATCGCGGATGCGTTCAGCTGTTGTTGAATGAACTGTGAAGTTCTAGTTGCTCATTGATGATGGTCGAGGAGGGACTCAAGCTACAAACATGATTGGGTGGGTGTATGTAGGATGCTTGTTGCTTAGAGGTGCAGTTTTTTTTTGTGTTATTTTTTTTATCGAGCTACCAAACAGGGCGCGAAGGCGTCCCCGTTGGGTGGAAGGAAACGACTTGTTTGTCTACCAGTAGATTTTTTTTATTACTTCAAGTGCTTACAGTAACAGCGTCAAAATCTAGTCCGAGACTAGTTTAGAGTTTGCACCAGACCTTACAACAAATATCGTGGGCGTTTCAGTCAGTTCCACCAGATGTAATTGAGTAATTGTTAAAGTGTAAGAAGCACCGCGACCAACTAAGTGGAAAATTGAGCCGGGGCAGTCGTAACCAACTCTAGTTGAAATATTTTGTATTGTTCAAGCTGGAGGTTATTTTTTCAGCTGATCAGCTCGAGTTTCAGGCTAGGCGTTTTGAGATCGTAAACTTGACCTTCTAAGCGGAATTTTTAAGGACTGTAATAGAAATATTATTGTCTTTTTGACAGCAAAATACTCCCTCACACCTTGGGTGTGAATTAAGAGAAAAAATTGAAAAAATAAAATTACTACTACACTTTAGTGGGTTTAAAAAGTAAAAGCTTAGTCATATTTTTAGTATTCTAGAAAACTACTTGAATTAGTGTTAGTTTGATAAGAGGCTTGAAGAGCCTGACACCCCAGGCTACCAGAAATTGTATAAACCAGTTCTATGAGAGTCCGTTCAAAGTGCTGATGTTAAATTTTATTCAGTCTAGAATTTAAGTTCTAATCGATACCCTAAAGTTTTAAAATCATGCTTAAGGGAACTCTATTCAGCTCATACTCTGGAAATCTCTGAACTTCCTTATAAAAAAACTAAAACAAACTTCAAACTTTATATTTTATTCCATGTTTTTATTTCCCCATATTTAGTATTTGATTATTGTTAGTTCTATGAAAAACTACTTTTGATCCTCTGTATAATTGTTTTTAGAATTATCCAAACATTAGTCTAAACCCAGGGCTGGAAAACAGAAAAAAATAAAAAAAAAGCGCTCAAACGTCAAATTTGTCTGATTAAATCACCGACCAGTGAGCAGGTAACTAATTTTGTTTCACTAGGAATATCATTATCAATACTTCTATTAAGCCTTTAAGAGTTTTACATTGAATAGGTTTACAAACTATAAAACAAGAGTTTTGTTTATTTTGTTCGGCTCCACCACTAGTTTTTATCTTAAACGATTACAACTCTTTTAAAAAAGTGCTCAGTTTTTCGCCCAAAAGTAAAAAAAATGCTGCATAGAATTTCTGTTTGTCTGACCTAGGTCTAAACTCGTAGTGGCATTCGATAATGACACTCCGAGGTGATTGTTCTTAAACTAAGGTTGCCAGAATTTTTTCGAAACGTATCCGGACCGGACAAACCGGGCAATTTTTATATAAAAACCTGGCAAAATCCGGGCATTCAATTTCAAATTGACGACCATAAATCCGGGCAATATCCGGGCAAATTTTGTCAAAGCTCAGAAATTCCTCAACAAAAATCAAGAAAAAAAATTTGTTTTTCATCAAAACTCATCGATAGATTTTGGACCGTATTTTAGGCTTTAAAAACTTTATGAAAACTGTTTCTTCATCACTGTTTATAACTCAGGATTTTTGGCTTTATAAGTGAGCTACTCATATCAATCTTTTAACAAATACACCAAGGTTTTTTACACGATTTTTTACACGGCTTTTTTACAAGGTTTTCGGGAATTAACACAGGTTTTTTTTAACACGGATTTCGCGAATTAACACGTTTTTTTGAGAGAAAATAAGTCCTTTTCAAAGAAAAACACTTAGAATCTTTTTGAAGTTGCGAAAATCTTAGCACTGAGACTTAAAACATGAAACATGAGACCTGAGACCTGAGACATGAGACTTTGAACCTGAGACCGGAGACAATAGACCTGTCACATAAGACCAGAGTCCTGAGACATAAGACAAGAGACATGATTCTTGAGACCTGAAACAAAAGACATGCGACCTGAGACCTGAGACAAGAAACCTGACACCTGAGATCTGAGACCTGAGACATGAGACATGAGACATAAGACATAAGACATGAGATCTGAGGCATAAGACAAGAGCCATGAAACGTGAGACCTGAGACCTGAGTCATGAGACTTTAGACCTGAGACCTGAGACAAGCTACTAGTGTTAGTACCGCGAGAAATTAATTTGGTTCTGATTTCAACTTGCGACCCCTCTAGCGAAAGAGTTAGACTTGTAGGTGACGAAAAATAGTGTCGCGACTTCGCTAGTATAAGCTACTAGTGTTAATACTCCGAGAAATTAGCTTAGCTACGATTTCAACTTTCAACCGTTCAAGTGAAAGGGTCTCGTGTTTTATGTTTTAGGTTTCTAGTCTCAGGTCTCAGGTCTAATGTCCCATGACTTTGGTCTTATTCTTCAGTTCTCAGGTCTCATGTTTCAGATCTCAGATCCCTGGACTCAGGTCTCAGGTGTCATGTCTAAAGTCTCAAGTCTCAGGTCTCAGATCTCAGGTCTCATGTCTCTAGTCTACATTCTCAAGTCTCAGGTCTCAAGTCTCAGGTCTTAAATGTCAAGTTACATGTCTTATTGTTTCAAATTTCAGAGCTGCAGAATTTGAATGGTCTTTTTTTACACGATTTTCGGGAATTAACACGTTTATCAGTGTAAAAAAAAACCTTACTGAATATGTAATCCACTAAATATGCCCTTTTCCAATGTAGAAAGGGTCTCAAACTGTCATAGTCACTGTCATTAATTTTCTCTATAAGTTTTTTAATTAGTATAAAAATTTTAAGGGTTCCTAAACCAGCAGAAAAAATACATGTCTTGTTTACAAATACGATCCCATGCCATATATGGTTCCATTCTCGATAAGTTCTCAAGTTATTCGAAAAATGGGTGACCGCCTCTCCACTTTATATCTTTCCTCTGGAAGTAAAAGCGGATCTAAAACCATCAAAGAAACATTTTCTGTACAAAAATTTGCTCCCATGCAAATAGTTTTCAAAATATTTAAAAAAATGTATGCGTGACCCCCTTCCCACTTTTTATTATTTTTTTAAATGGACAGAGGGCTCTTAGACCACCGGAGTGCTCAAATATACTGTCAAGCCAAATTTTGTTTAGTTTTCTTTATTAAATCGCGAGTTATGCTTTTCAATTTCTATTGGAACCCCTCCCTCCTACCAGTCCCCTAACTGGAAGGAAGGATAGGTCTCAAATGATCATAGAAATATACCGAGTATGCAAATACATGCCCATGTCAAATTATGTTCCATTTGCTCGATTGCATGGTTGTTTCCATATTATATTAAGCTCCATTTGTTTGATAAGTTCTTGGTTTATGCAAAACAATAGTATGGAAGAGTATGTTAAAACGCTTACGTTCATAAATTTTAAACAAAAAATCCATCGGTTATTTTATTACATTTTTGTTAATTTTGTATGGGACTTGTATGAGACCCCCATTTTTGGACTCGGAGGTGTTTGAGAGTATTAAATAAACCATTACTGGTCTTAAAAACGGCTACTCACTAAATTTCATGTTGAACAGTTCAATAGTTTCCGGAAATTTTTCGAATTGTATCATATTTATAAAAAATTTGTAAGGGAGCCCTCCCTTTCTTAATTTGAAAGGGTTTTAAATCATTATAGAAACCATTTCTGGTCTTAAAGACGTCTAAACGCCAAGTTTTACGTTAATCGGTCAAGTAGTTTGCGGAAATTAATCGAATTGTGTCATATTTTCGTTAATTTTGTATGGGAGCCTCCCCTCCCTTAATTCGGAAGGGTTTGGAAGTATTTCAGGAACCATTTCCATATATATACCAAATTTCATGTTGATCGGTTCAGTAGTTTCCGAAAATTGTTCGAATTGTGTCATATTTTTATTGAAATTGTATGGGAGCTTCACCCCCCTCCACGTCATCAAATCGGAGCGGTTTGAAAATATTTTAGAAACCATCTTCCATTCCAAAAACTCTTTCATCCCAAATTTTGAATTCATTGGTTTAGTAGTTTAAAAGTCTATAGAGAACAGACGGACAGACAGACTAACATTCATTTTTGTATATATAAATCGATGAAAATGGAGTCTCAAATAAGCATATAGCCATTTCTCGTGTACATTTCCATTCGCTCGATTTGTGTTTTGCTAGGATTTTCGCTCGATTAGTTCTGGAGTTGTGTGAAAAATTGCAAAGAAGCCTTCCCTCTCTCTTTCCTATCATCCCACTAGAAGGAGGCAGTAGTATCAAATATAAATAGAAACATTCCTTGTACTCAAATACTATCCCAAGTCAAATTTGGTTCCATTTGCTGGAGTAGTTCTCGAGTGATTTAAAAAATTGTATGGGAGCACCCTCTCCCATTAAAATTTTCCCTCTGGAAAAATCGGAAGTTTTTCAAAATATTTCAGAAATATTTCTGGTATTGAAAAAACTTCCCACGCTAAATTTGGTTTCATTGATTTGAGTAGTTTTCCAGTTATGCTAAAAATTTAAAAGGAGCCTACTCCCAACTTTTTATCTCCTCACTGGCAGGAGGGAGGGGTAACAAATATTCATAGAACCAATTCTCGTACCCAAATATCCTTCCAAGCCAAATTTGGTTCCATTTGCTAGAATAGTCCTCAAGTTATGCAATACAAAAATGTGAGGAAGCCCCCTACCTTCCTTCCTGTATTCCGGGAAGGGTATGGAATAAACATTGATACACTTCTCGTATACCAATACCTTGCAAAATTTGGTTCCATAAGCTTAACTAGTTCTCGAGTAATGAAAAAACTGTAAGGCAGCCACCCTCCCCCTTCCTATCTTTCCACTAGAAGGAGAGAGGGGTTCGAAATATTCATGGAAACGTTCCTCGACTTCGAATACCTTTCCTTGCCAAATTTGGTTTAATTTTCATGATCAGTTCTCGAGCTATGCAAACATCTGTCTTTTATTTGAGGACCCCTCCCCTCTTCCCAGGGAGAGGGGGGGTCTGAAACCATAATAGGAACCTCCCCAGGCGTCACACCCACCTGCTCAATTGCAAATAATTCGGATCAGTTATTTCCGAGTCTATAGAGAACAGACAGACAGACAAACAGACAGCAAAGCATTTAACATTCTCTTTAGGGAACTCTTATTCAGAAGTCGCTTACAACGCACATATAAATCACTTTTGCAACTTTCAAATTCATTATTGAGTACATATAATTCACTCTCGGGAATTTGGCAGAATTTTCTTTTGAATGTCGTTTAAGTGCACATAATGACCCCTTCTGCAACTTTCATGTTCGTTATTGAGTAAATATAATTCACTCGAGTGAATTAGACAGCTGATTCGGTTTGTTTAGCTAAAATTTTAGTCTTTTAGACTTTTTGTCAATTTTCAATTTTTATCAGATTTTCTTGCACTGAAATTCAGTTTTTCACTGGATTTTGAGTATATCAACGCAGAATTTCCACAATAAATTTATATTCTCAGGAAGCCAATTTCATACCGATTCTAAAGGTGTGATTACATTAGGGCTGTGATACTTTACAAAAATATGAAAAATAAAAAATTGAAATACTTTCTGAATATTAGAGATGTATTGGTTTTAGACGAGAGTGTCAAATTGACACTCCAGCGACTGTAACGGGTAAAAATTTCTGGAACAGATGAGGGTTAATTGAATATATGGCTTTTGATTGTTTGAGATAGCAAAAGGTGTTATTCGAAAATATTTCCTACAAAGTGTTTGTAAATTTTCTCTAAAATTGAATACAAACCACATTGGTAGTGACCCACATAGGTACAAGCCAATTTGTGATGTTGTAACACATAAGCTTGGCGATTTCCACCAACCAACCAGTAAATCACTGCTTTGCGCATATTATTTTGGCAAAAACATCACGCTAAAACGCGTCAACAAACTTAGCCTGTCACAACAACAACAATCCACACATGCCAAGAATCCGTTAACCACTTCGTGTCGCCGTTTGAAAGAGCAGATTTTGTTTTGTTTTTTTACCTCTCTCACATTTACACCACGTTTTTTATGTTTTTCCGATCGAGAATCAACCATCAGCCAACCACCCACCCACCTGACAAGAAGCGTGAAGATCATTATGTTTCAAGCGCTTGAAATCGGGACCGGGCCCTCCTCCATCTCATCATTCAAAACATATCGTGGAGCTTTGCGTTTTTTTCTTCAAGTTTTGTTTCTTGTGTTTTTTCTGTATTAATATGATAAGCCTCGGTGCCCGTTCCATGTAACTTGCTTGAATCCGAACGGTTTTGCAGAGCCCTCCTGAGGGTACTTTATATGATAATTTTAGCCCCATTGCGGTGGCGAAGAAAGAAAAAAATCTTAACGTGGGTCTCGACTTCGGTTTTGGGCCTAAGTTGCTGCAAGTTTGTGAAGGTTTGTTTCCGAGTTTTATGACCATCATTGGTGGTTTTAGAAAATTTCCCGCAAGAAACGTTGGGCTGCTGATGAGCTTCTCTAGCTTCTTCCAGCGACTTCCTTGATGAACAAGTTCTTTGGAACAGACTTAAGATACCGGTGTATCTACCTACTTGTTTTGTGCAAGGTGTGGAAAATCGGGTTTGAACTTGCTTGTCTACAATGTTTGCTTGTAGAACCTAAAGTTAGGTAACGTTAAAAAAAGATTCAAATTTACCATCCAAGGAGGAAGATTTTAATTTTCAAAGAAATAAGATGTTAAAACAAAATTTTTGCGAATTCGGGTTTGAGTAAGCTGTAGATATAGTCTTCAGAACGATTTGCTCCTATTTTTTGTAACCTAGAGTGGGTTGAACCACCTTAGTTTAGCAAAAAAAAACCAAACCCTCAAGAAGAAATATTGTCTTCCTGATGGGTAGGTACTTTATCTTTCTGCCGCTGCGTTGATTAGTTTGTAATGCGTGGGTGCGGCAGCCCGCGCGCTACTTTTCTATGAGCTTATGAGTTATCCATATGAGGGATTGATGAGCGAATCGTTTTTTACTTCTTTCTGTTTCAAAAACTGAAGCGTTAAGAAAAATTATGCAACCTATTTGCATACGTGCACCCCCAACGGCTTTGGCTTTGAAGCCGGTTCGATATGCTTCGTTTGGTGGAAGTTGATCTTGCTGCTCAAGAGGGTAACAACCGACTAGATCTGTTTGACTTCTTATGTTTCTCGTCTAGTTCGGATTGGTCTGATGGCCGGGTTTTTGTAGTGCTACTTCGTTGTTATTTTGTGACATAACTAACCAGCCAGGTTGGCTCCAGGGAATTTAGCTATGGACTGCGTATTTGATCTAAGGCTGATCTGTTGTTTGCAGAATGGAATTTTCTAACCAGTAAACTGATTGTTTTGAGCACTTTCACTCACAAGTGGTTTTACATAATTCTCGAGGATATTCTTCCGGGGTGGTTAGTAAACAAATTTCTTCTGGTGGCATATCATTTTGAAAACCAAAGTAGATATGCTAGGCAGTTAAGTTATAATATTTAACATGGAAAATAAGTCTAGGTCATGATTGCTTCATAGGCTTAAAAGTTGACAATCTGTGTGGATAGTTCAAGGATGCACCACGCCCCCTCAATCAAAAAATAGATTAAGCATTTCGTAGAAAATTATAGGTAGGTAACTGGCATGAAAAGATGTGTAATTTGATCCCTTTGGTAAACAACGGTTTCACTGATATAGTGCAACAGTAAGCTGAGTCGATTGAGGGTCATTTTTGAATTTCTCAAACCCTGGAGTCTTAAAAGCTACGTTTAAGTTCAAAACTCATCCATGATTTTTTGCAGAATTTTTCAGTAACGTTTACATGAGTTAATTTGAACTTTCAGGTTTTCATGGGAAATTTAATATTTTGTTTTGAAAAATCAACTTCATTTTTGTTTCTTCTGTGGAACCAAGCCTGCCAATTTATAAATTCTTTAAAAGAAATTTTTTGTTGAACAAATTTGTTGAAGACCGTAACTTCGTATCATATCGACCAAAAAAGTTATTTACCTACTGTTTAACAGGGGTCTTTTTCCAACTATCTAATTTATGTCATATTTTAATCATCAGCAAACTTTTTCTTGGGTTCTTGGATTCCTTTTTTTTCTAAAAATGTAATGTCCTATATGAAAAATCTTCTTGAGTTTTTCGATAAAATTGACATTTTCCTTTTTCAAGATTTTTCTTGTCATTTGACTGGCATGGTCTGGCTGGCAATTTTAACTTATTAACTGCCGTCAAATACGTGAAGAAATTATGCTTAATCTTGAATAACTTTTCAAAAATTTAAAACAAAGTACATAAACGATATTAAAAATTTCCTGCACTTTATATTAACTGACCCTACAGTTGAACGAGTACTATTGCTCGTAAAAATATGCATAGCTGAGATAACACATTTAAGTTTTATCAAAATGCAAATTTTAAAAGTTATTAAAGCTGGTGGCAGTTCTTCCATACGTACTCTCTGTGACAGACTTTCCATTTTTCTTCCAATTGAAAGTATGATAATTCCACTAATAACCAGCTTCTCAAGGAAATCTGTCGTGATACCGTACAATTTTGATCCGTCATTACATTAACATTTTTTTCCTTTTTGGAGCATCATTTTGCAGCGCCCATTACCTACTAGTCTAACCAAAGCTAGTAAAGCTGCTCACTGAGCGACGATGTTCATCGCTTTGTTTTGATTTTCCAACCGGCCTCAAGCAAAATAAATAGGCCATCGTACGGAAATGGCTTGACCGCCTTCCCAAAAGACAACCATCAGCAGCAGACGACCATCTTGGCTCTCAAATCGGCGCAAAACAAAAATAACTGAGTGCTGGTGATGAAAAACACAATTTTCCAAGTACGGCTGAATATTTAGGTTTTGAGAAAATTCATGTCCAAAACGGCCCAACAAAACATTTAGCTTGACGCTTGTTTGCATCAAATCAACCGATCGATCCATATCTTGGAATGCTGAAGTGGCACATCTAATTCGAAGCTGTCGAAAACGCCACTTCGAGGCTCCAACAACCCAACTAATGTCGGTTTATTGTTTCTGTCCTCACCTCAGCTTTAATCTAGTCTAGTCTTGTTTGGTCCATTTCAACAAACTAAGGTGTGATTAAACGGTTTCATCAAGCAAAAAGCACCACTTTGTCAAAGTAGAGCTGCAGCGAGCCATTTCTTCTATGCGAACGCCAGACGTTTCGAAATGGTAAAATAAGGTGTCAGAAAATGCGAAACACACCCCAAGTCCCGTCCCGTCTTCAGCGTTGGAACAAATTTTTCAACACATAACGTTGATATTGACGTTGGGTTTAAGTTTCATTTCCTCGAAATGGAATCCACGACCAGAATCAGCTATCAAAGTGCGTCTTCGAATACACGGATTAAATTTGCCCTACAAAGGTGGACTGCCGATTTGCGATGGGGGAGGATCGTTAAAGACGAGATTGACCGGGTGGCGTCTCTGCGATCGACACAACTTTAAATTTAAATGAATGACGAAAGATGAAGAGGTGTGTTTGGATTATTTAACTACCTCTATAAAAATAAAGACGAGGAAAATATAAAACAAATCTTCGACTCCTGGGGGGCATGAAATGCTATTTTCTTTCGTTTCTGCACTTGGGTAGGGTTCGAACGCATTTTGTTTCAAAGCGGATGGCGCAGTATGGCTGTCGTCGTTTAGAAATGCATAATTATTGATGTATATCTTCTGGGAGGATTAGTTTTCGGCAGGTCGTAAAGTGGCAGTTGAAGTGGCAGTGAAGGTTTTGATTGCCATTTGTTTAATCTTTCATAATTTTCAAATTGATGCTTAATTTGCGTGAATTCCAATTTTTTATATAAATTATCACACTTTGAACAAAAAAAAAGAATACTTAGGCAGATCAAAACAAGTTCTCCTAAAAATAAAATACAAGCTTGACTCCTTAAAAGCTCAAAAATCTGCGCCGTTTCAATTAAAAAAAAAAAAAAAACAAATCGTGATATAAGGTGTCACATTATGTCTTAAGCACGAATTTGATACAATCCTGCTCATTCCGGATGACGGTTAAACAGCTGATTTCCACTGGGTGATGTTGTTGACATTTCAACTCAAAACTCTGCGTGTCACGACACGAGCTCTAGTTTTCACTATTTTCGTGAAAATGAGAAGCATTTTACCGGAGAAGCCAAAAATATCGTGCACAAATTTTCGCTTAGTCAAGCAAGTAGCGATAATGGAAGAATTAAGCTTCGAAGCGGTTCAAAATGCGATTCGGAAGTGTGGAGAAAAAACAGCTTCGTAGACCAAATAAAAATCTGTGCTAAAACCGGGTCCGGTGGACAAAACATTGGACCGGAAAGTCATGCGTGCTAACGCCAGTAAGAAGACTGCCTCTGTTCGGGATGTGGCCAAAAGTAGGATCTTTATCAGCACCGTCCATCGTGCCAAGGTCAGATTGGGTCTTAAGACATATAAGAAGCAGAAGAAGCCGAAGCAGAGTCATAAACAAGCATATTGCATAAACATTGCCGCTGCCGTGGCGTAGATGTCTTGCGTTCTTGTCTTCTAAGCCAACGGTCATGAGATCGAATCCCGGTCACGGCAAACATAGTGCACTTTCTGTGGGTTGGTGGTTTTAGCATTTGAAAGATGCTAGCCATCATATCCTCGAAAAATGTACGCTTAGTGTTAAGTGAATGGAATCTTTTAGAGGAAACATCAAGTTTCATTGAGATCCTTTATGTGTTTGTGTTCGTTTTCAAAGGCTGCTTTTGACAGCTTGTCGCCAAGAGCTCGTAAATTATACGAACAGCTTTCGAGTGACCAGTATTGCTCTGTTCGGGATGCCATAACTGTTGACGAGACGGATACGTCAGTTTTTACCGAAAATTTCGGTAAAACGCTAATGGTTTGGCAAGCCATATATGAGTGTAGCATTCTTTCAGAGCCGTTCGTTGCTACTGACGCAACGAATACAGCTATTTACGTCCGAGAGTGCCTGCAGTGACCGGATTTGGCATCATTCTAATGCTCAAAAGACACGATGGCTTTATACAAATCCAACAAATTCCATACCGTACCTAAGGAGATGAATCAGACAAATTGTCCTCAGACGAGACCAATTGAAACTTTTTAGTCCCTCGCTATAAAATCATATTTTTGTCAAGCATCACGCCACGAATGCGGTTACATTAATAGAACCTGTATGAAATTGCCTTTCTTGTGCATTTACACAAGTTTGTGATCAGCTCCTCAAAAACATGAAAATTTTTATCGGCCATATGGGAATTTTATTTTTATCTGACAATTTGCGCCGGAGGTATCCAGATTTCCTCCAAAATTTAAAATTATGTTCGTTTCAGCACCATAAAAAACCATGTGTTTTAGCAGATTTCTAAAACTTTTATTTTTTGAATTAGATAACGTTTAAGTTTTTCTGAAAAAAAAATTACCTACTTTTCAAATGCCCATAACTGCAATTTTCAACGTAGAATATAAAATAGCACATCAAAACGCATTAAAATGTTACCGGAAATTGTTACCGCATTAAAATGTTAACGAAAAAAAATTATATATTGATTCTCCATTTAAAATATAGGTACTAAATATGTTAAAAACATCATCCAAAAGTACCGTCTGCACTACCAAAAAATTCGAAACATATTCCATTTTATAATCCTATTAGTTTCCCAACTTTCATCTGAAAACACCAAAGTGGGCCAACAATTCCTTTAAGAGTTATGAAAGAAACAGTAACAATAAATCTTTTTTCTAACGTCAAAAACTAACAAATTTCGAACAATTGCACTCACATATATTGACTTAGTCTCTTATCGTGCGCATGTGCACCGGGGGTTAAAAATTTGCAAAAATGCCATTTTATAGTCGAATTAGTTCTGCAACTTTCACCTGAAGACACCAAAATGGGCCAATCACTTCTTCAAGAGTAATGGAAGAAATAATGACCAGTTGTTGGCCCACTTTGGTGTCTTCAGATGAAAGTTTTGAAACTAATAGGACAATAAAATGGAATATGTTCCGAAATTTTTGGTGATGCAGACGGTACTTTTGGACGTTTTTTTAAAACTTAATTTCTATAAACGTTATCTAACTCAAAAAAAAAGTCCAGAAATCTGCAAAACACATGTTTTTTATGGTGCTGAATCGAACATAATTTTAAATTATGGAGAAAAATCGAAGACCCCCGCCGCAAACCCGTCAGATAGTAAAAAAAATCCCCATATCTCAGCCATCTTATAACATATTGGAAATATTTTGATCTCATTCATGAGATCGCATAAGAAATGAATAATTTTGAATAATCTCACTCTGCAAATTTTTATTCTAATGAAATAAAAATGCATGTTTTAGAAGACTGATCCCAAACTTTTGACCGTTACACCATACTACAGGATGATCCCAAACTTTTGGACGAGGACTTAAACAGCTATTTTATATATTTTAAGTACACTGCAGATTTTTCGCACAAAATTAAACAAATGTATTTTAATAAGTAAGAAAAAAGGATTCGAATGCAACTCGAATGATGCAATTCGGTCCACCCCTCTCGGAGATGATCGGGTTTGAATTCAAAATTCGGTTTTTGAAAAATGTCCCAAATCCTAACTCAATATTAAAATTTTGTCAAATACATACAAAGAAGGTTTTGCTCACGATCCCTTGAATGAGATCAAAATAGCCTAAACCTTACGTTAACTAACATACTCTAAATACATTGCAAAACTGAATTTTGTCTCAGAAAGTGCAGATTCGAAAAACAGCTAGCTTTAAAAAATCGTCATAAATTATGTCTTTTGTATTTCAAAAATTTAGAAATGCCAAAATGTGACAAATAACGTCAACTTTTCAATTCAATTTAAAAAAAATTTCTACTGTGACTGAAACAGCTTTGGTAATTTATTGATTGAAAAGTACAGGTTTCACACCACTTTTTCACATTTTTTCTGGTCATGATTTTAGAAAAAAAATTCAAAAAATTTCCATGTGTGCTACATATAGCTCCTAAACTCAGATTTTTCAGACTTTAAGTCATTTTTTTTTCGAGCTCTTAAAAACTGACTTACAGCCTTTTTCCCGAAGTATGTTTTTTTTTTCAAAAACAATTATTCAACTTTGAAATCTTTTAAATAAATGATTGAAGCTTAAAATTGTTTGGGAATCATATTTGAGTCACATTACAAGCTTTTCAAAACTATGAATTTTTTAGGAATCGGTAGAAAAACTAGAGAGTTTTAGCGAAAAAAGTGTTTGTCATCATTTGACCGATCGCGGTATAAAAAGGTATACACAAAGTGTCGGTATATTTAGTGTTAAAATGACTTATAACAAAAACAAAATAATGCTTAGTCCAAATGTATTGTGTGTAAGGACTGTATTCGAAAAAAATGTAACACTTTCTTCAGGGAATGATTTTTATATTCAAGGATGAAAGTTGATGAAATTAACAGCGAAACTATCAAATGTAATGTTTATATGTGCACAATTTTGTAATGATCTGTCAAGTGATTTTTCATCGCCCAAAATTTTAGGCGTGATCGTAGAAAAACCAGGAAAGTTTTAACGCAAGACTACAAAACACGACGAAACCAACTATTGGACAAAATTTATGTTGGGATAAGTCGTTCGAGGACATTTTGAGATTTTTTTTTAATGCTGAATTTTGAATACATTTTGGAGCTTCATATCAATTATATATGAATAGTAATTTCTGTATGTTTATTTGTTTGTTTGCCGTCTTAAGAGCTAGAGAGCTGAAATTTGGCATGGATACTCATTAGGACCAGAAATGATGAAAAATGTTTTTAGATTTTCGGAGTCAAAGGTCGGCCGAAGGGGTCGTCCATATCAACTGTTTAATGTTTTTGCGATATTGGCGTTATTATACATCGGATTTTGATGAATATTAGCACATGAGTGTTTTGAGGGTCGCTCTATTTCTTTCGGGTTTCAAATTTTGAGTTAGGAGTCGGTAAAAGAGTCGTCCATATTATCTGTTCACAGTTCTTGCGATATTATCTTGATTGTGTGTAGGATTGTTATGAAAATTGGCACACGGAAGTTTTACAGTAAAGGTTATTGATCACAGGTATCAAATTTTGGATCGTGATCCAAAAAAGAGGTCTTCCATGTCAGTTGTTCTCTGATTTCTCGATATTGTCGTGATTATGCATCAGATTGAGATCGAATTTAGTAGATGGAACTTTTGAAATACGCAATTCAGGGTTCGAAAAAAGGGGTCATCCATATGAAATATTAACTGCTATCGCGATATTGTCATGATTATACAATAAATTCATGATTATACAATAAATTGTGATGAAAACAAGTACATGGGAGTTTCACAGCACGGGCAATTGGTTTCAGAAGTCTAATTTTGGAGCAAGGGGCAGCAAAAAGGGTCGTTCCTATTAATAATTCAATGTTTTTTCAATAATTACCTTATTATGCACAGTGATTTAAAACTCGAAAAACGTGGTCAGTATGTTCTATCATTTTCAGTTTTTTCAGTATGTTCCATCATTTTCAAATGCGCATATTTTATTGTAAATTTTTCACCTTTAAGTGAGATAATTTTTCTATTTTTTGTATTTATCATTTTATCACTATAATGTCTTCAGAAAAGTTGTAGATCATCAAATTTTAAGAAACTTTGTTCACGACGTCAAAATTCTATTTTTTGAAACAACATGTTTGAATACATTTTTTTTCTTCAAAAACTCACCTCAAAAAATGGAAAATTCGTTTAACTTATTGCGAAGTGAGTTTTGAGACAAACTTTGTATGAAAGAGTTGTGACAATTTAAAAACTACACAACTTCATTGTACGTATCAAGTCACTATTTTGAAGTTTTATGGTAGTTTTTTGGTGATTACTTTAAAAAGCTGCGTCAATATCTCTGAAAGTTGCAAAAATACCAAAACAAAAATATATGCCTGAGAAAGTGCAATTTTTCGACTTTTATGGACATATTGTTTCATTTGTATGCATGAGGTTTTACTGCTAAAATAACTTAACTAAAATATGCCAGTTTTATATTTTTTGCAATAATTTTGCGTGATTAGGCATCCGAACAAGCTAAAAATTTGTTCATGGATGTTTAATACACAATCAAAAGGGTCTTTCAAAAATACCTTATAATATTTTATGCAATATTGTATTCAAAATGCATCCCAATTACCATTTACACACACTCTTCACTTATTTGAAATTAAAAACGAAACGGAGTTCGTACGGGATCAGCTAGTTAGGAATAAAACATTTGAAAGTTATGATTGAGTATTATCGCCTTATTTCAGTACAATTACATAGTGAGATAAGAATGTTCACTAATCAGTGTCGATTTACGGTGTTCATCAGATCAAGTGCAACAACATGAAAACTTTAAACTTCTAATATTGCAAAACTAAAACTTTTGTTTTCTCACATCGTTGTTGAATCAGTAATATGTGTTACATCTAGTTCTGAATCAACAAAGGTTTGTTCTATTTTCTTTGCTTGTTTGGTTCAAATAAGTTTTAACATACTCGCACGAATACGCACTTATTTAT
The DNA here is from genome assembly GCF_029784155.1 of Uranotaenia lowii. Lineage (NCBI taxonomy): Eukaryota > Metazoa > Arthropoda > Insecta > Diptera > Culicidae > Uranotaenia > Uranotaenia lowii. The sequence goes on along the minus strand of NC_073692.1, from coordinate 310,516,604 downwards.
TGTTCTTTTATTTTTTCTTTATATTTCTCCAGTATTATTCAAGTAACGAACAAACATTACAAAGATTTTCATAACATGTAAAGGCACATACTTGTGGTCCCATCGATGCCATCCATCTTCACCTGAACAAGTGTGTTCCACTTCGCGTTACCCACTCGCTTCAGTTAGATTTCCATCATTGAGCGTTCGTACCTTCGCCAGAGGGCCAGGGATTATCTGGTTTGCATATCTTTCCAGTGCAGTGCAGTGCAACAACCGCCATTCTCCGGCACTGCAATCAAGCAGGTACATACCTACATCACTTCTGTCATCAAACCCTTAGCATGAATGTGTTGTAATAAAAGTGATAGTTAAACCGGCCAACGACGGCGACTTAAAAAAAAGTGGCATCAGCAACGTCAACCTGATCCATCTTCGCCAACTACTTAGTGTCTTTTTGGCTGCTCCTAATACGTAACGACTGAGAATGGGCTGAAAATGTTGTTACACAAAGGTTCCCATCAAATAACGCCGGCGTCGTCGTGGGTACATACTCTACAGTCATTGAAGAAGAAGTGCTTCAATTTTTTTTTAGTCTAGTGCGAAACAGTTTAATGTATTTTGTATGTGAGTATAAGTCTATGTGTGCAAAGTCAATTAATCAACTAATTGGGCTCGGTTGGTAAAAGTCCGTCAGCTTATGACGCTACTAAGTAGCTGCTGCCAGAAAGTGAAAACCACCTTTAAGGCGAATAACGTTAGGACCATCAGCTGCTGGTGTAAAATGGAGTTGCCGATTTGTTGGTCGACTTATGACGGACAAAATAATAAGTCAATGGCTGCTGGAAATGGCTGGACATTTGTTACTAGTGGTAGCAGCCCATCATCTTGGACCGATCATCGAGGAGCACTTTCCCAATCGATAATCCACATTGGGCGAAAGGTTTTTGACTTGGTCTCTATGGGGACTGATGTTGCAACATTCCACCCGCTCATATGTTCGTATATACCTATTCGTAACCATATGAATGATTCATTATTGTGCATAAGAGACAAGATAGTGTGCGACACATTCTTTGATCTATCAGCGCAGCGGCCGCAACTAATATGGATGAAGTGTTTTCGCTGATATCTTCCGCGTTATTGTTTTGTTGCTCTGTTACAGTACCTCTAACCAAATTTCCACATCTGTCGCTGTTAAAGGGTTCTTTACGTTCTCTCGCGACATGTAGATACCTAGCAGTAGGTATCAGTTCTGGGCCTAGCATTAGTTGCAACATCAAATGTGAATGTCGACATGATGGCATTTGTGAAATTTGAACGGTGGCTGTTCTCTTCAGCCCGGTTGACGAGATTGATTTGCATAGATTTGAATTATGGTGCGACTCGATCTTGGTGTCAGTATGATGTAGTTGAGATATGGTACAAACATATATTGACTACAATTATTTATTCATTTTGTTTATTTTGTCATTTATGGGTTTTTCTTCTCTGACTTATCGGATATTGTTCAGTGAAGTTTCAGCCACTATGAGGCATTGCTTTTCAGCTAGTAGATCTACTACTCAACATTTTGTAATTTATTAAGGCTTTTAACATAAATCACATTACAGAATGTAAGTTAGGGGAGATGAGGGCATAACGAGCACCCAGGGCATAATGAGCACTTCTTTTTTCTACATAAGTACGTATTTTCTTAAACAAATTTTCATATGGACTTGTTTCGTACTACCCATAGTATAAATTTTTCACCAAAAAAGAAATGTCATTTTCATCTTTACAGAAATATTAAATAATAACCAGATAGGTTCTCAAGTGACGAAAATATTATAATTTTTGAGCACCACCAAATGCTCTTATGACCTTCAAATCATCTTGATCTGAAATGTACGCACTGCAACATGATCTAAATACACATTGTTTCTCAATTTTCAACATCATAGAATTTTTGATTTTTTACTTTAATCAATTTTAAAACGCTTTTTTACTTTAATTTGTTCACTGGAGGCGAACAGAGCACTATTAATGAAGGCATAATGAGCATTTTCTGCCGGGGGATCTAGCAGCGAATTCAACTCGATGAAGTCAACTGAATAATAGAGCTACAGCTTGGCTTGTTTTGTCTATCGATTTGGCCTATCGGTAAGGCGTCGGATTCCGTAACAATTTTAAATCGGGAGCAGTAGGTTGTTAGCCTAAAGTCCCTATCCCGCGATGGGGCTGCCATCTTGGACTTAGCTGGCGGGAGCCGCATTTCATAAATTCAGCCGCTTGCTGCAAGACAGACGCTGTTTGAGCCGCCCCTAACCTGGAGAACAGACGCTCGGTTGTTGTTGCACGCCGGTGCACTACATCGCCGGTGTCATCAAAAGGCGCTAGAAATCGAGATTCGGGAACGTAAGTGGAGATGGATTGGGCACACGCTGCGAAGAGATGAAAACGAGATTTGCAGAGAGGCGCTAGATTGGAATCCAGAAGGTCATCGAAGAAGAGGCAGACCCAAAAATTCGTGGCGGCGAAGCCTAGCCGCTGAAATCCGAACTGTCGACGAGAATCTTGACTGGGACCAGGTGAAGACGCTGGCTCCGGATCGTCAACAGTGGAGGTCTTTTACCACGGCCCTATGCACCGGAGGATCGGCGCGGGATCATTAAGTAAGTAAGTAAGTAAGGCGTCGGAGAGGAAATCAGTAGACTCGAGTTCGATTCCTGTTCGAGGGGATTTGTTTTTTGCACATACCATTCATGATTGATTTTGTTTTTTTGATACTTTATACAGCTAATAGCATCAAAGCATCATCCGCCAAACAAAACACCAGAAACATACTGTATGAGCATGTGTTAATTCTTTGAATTCTACAAACAGACCTAGATTATTTTTTTATTGCTTTGTTTGATGAATCTACGCCTCACCGTTTAGTGAGTTTATCATGAATGATAAATGAAAAAAAATCACCTCGACCAGGAATCGAACTCGAGCCTACTGATTACCTTTCCGACATCTCACCAATAGGCCAAATCGTCAGACGATACAAGTCAAGCTGCAGCTCTATTAGTCAGTTGTCTTCATCGAGTCGAATTCGCTGCTAGAATCCCCGGCAGAAAACGCTCATTCTGCCTTCATTAATGGTGCTCATACTGCCTCGGGGGGTTTCTCATTATGCCTCTACAGTGACTGGTTTTCAGCTTTCGACAAAAATTTTTTAAATGCATTTTTAAACGTTTTTATCTACTTTTTCAAGTTTCATCCAATTAGGCAATAGACTATTTGAGTGTCTGAACACGAAACAATGATGTAATTCACATATTACAGCTGTTCTCTATCGTTAAATAAGCGTTTTCCTTAAGGTGGCCATTATGCCCCCATCTCCCCTACAAGTAAAAGTTATGAACTGTTGAAACCGCGAAAAAAATGAAGATCTTCCCTCCTAAATATATGAACCAAATCTATGAAATTATACATTCCATTAGTTCCTCTGGTGAAAATGATCGGAAAATCGATTGGACATAGTTTCAGACGCCGCGCGAGCATACGAACGGAGATAAAGCCCCTGTTTAGCTCCTAATTCTCCCAATTTTTTTTGTAATCAATCCAGAAAAACACTCATTTGGACTAGAAAATTTAGAACCAAAATAAACCTATTTCGTATGATTTTTTTTTTCCAAAGAATCCAACGCAGGCAGTAAGGCTAACACACGCTTAAGAAAATGGAGATATGGCAGATTGTACCATAAATTTCCACATATTTTTAATTAGGATCATGAAAAAAGGAAGTTCGGACTAAAAAATTTGAACCGAATGGGACCTATCATGTGTGAATTTTTCTGAGAAATCCAATGAAGGCTGTTTGAGTATGCACACATTGGAAAATAGAACAATTGAAGTTTTACTCTCAATTTCCCAAAAGTTTTAATATAGTTTAGAAAAAGCTTGTTCGGACTGATATATTTTGGAGCAAATGAGACCTATCTAGTATGATTTTTTTTTTCAGGGAATTGAATGAAGGCTATTTAAGCGGTGCACACACAGGGGAAAACGATGTAAAAAGGTGATCAAAATTGTTTACGCCTAACCGGAGCGTTTTAGACCCATTGTGTCTTCGGGACATCAATAGTACAGGTTACTCTACTTTTTAAAACTAACACAAACACATACAGGATCTAAATGAAACATGATGTTTCCTCGAAGAGATTCCTTTTTTCTTAACTCTAAGCGTACATCTTTCGAGGATATGATGGCTAGCATCTTACAAATGCTAAAACCACCAACCCACCGAAAGTGTACTATGTATGCCGTGACCGGGATTCGATCTCACACCTCCTGGCTTAGAAGACGTGAAGGCTGTTCTCTACGCCACGGGCGGCGGCGACACTTGTACATTCATTTCCTTGAAACAGTCCACTCAAAGGCATTTTTAGTCAATGAGTCTAAAATCGAGATCGAATTGTTATGAGCGAATAGTTCGCTGCAAACGGGCTGTGCCACGCTACATAGGATGTTAGCCTACATCATACATCATACATTGTGCCTTCGGGACATTTTACCTGAATTTTAAAGTGCTTTTAATTGAGTTTTTGATAAATATGATTCAATCACCCAGCAGTGAGATAGAAAAAATTTTTTTTTTGTGATTTTCATTTTATAGCAATTATGTCTTTGACAAGTTTTTAGATTGTAAAAAATGTAGCAATTTTATTGAAGACGTCAACATCGTAGAAGCTGACCCAAAAAAGTTAGAAGAATTCAACAAAAAAAAATTTATTCCAAATTTTCAGATTTTTAACGATATCTTTTCAGGCCGAGCTTATTCGAGAAAAACAGGTTCGAAAGAGTTTTAGTCACTCAAAATCAAACAGTTTTGTGGAACACACTTTATAAAAATATTCAGACTGAAACGAGTTAGATTGGAAGCACTTAGGAAAAATGGTGGTTTTCGAACACCTCTATCTTTCTAGTTCGGATGAGTTCGGTTCATTTTTTGGTTGCATTAGAATCAGGCAGATTTCACTGTTATAAAAACATTAAGTTTACAACTTTAATTTGTATATTTTGTAGCTTTATAAATGATTTAAGTTAGCATTTTCAAGGATTTTAGGTGCGTTTCATAAAACTGTTTGATTTTGAGTTACTCATAACTCTTCGAACATCTTTTACTTGTATAAGCTTGGCCTGAAAAGATATCGTTAAAAATTTGAAAATTAAATAAATATAAACAATTTTTTTTTATTTTGAACTCTTTTTACTTTTTTGGATAAGCTTCTACGATGTTGTCTTCAAAAAAATTGCTAAATTTTTTACATTCCAAAAACTTGTCAAAGACATAATTGCTATAAAATGAAAATTACAAAAAAAATATTTCTTCTATCTCACTTCTAGGTATTGAATCATTTTTATCAAAAGTTCATTCTTAAGTGCTTTAAATGTAGGTAAAATGTCCCGAAGACACAATGGGTCTAAAACGCTCCGTTTTGGCGTAAACAATTTTGATCACCTTTTTACATCGTTTTCCCCTGTGTGCGATGGCTAAATAGCCTTCGTTCGATTTCGATTTCGTCTCATTTGTTCCAAAATTTGCTTTACAAAATATACGGGAATTTGGGGTTAATAAGGGACTATCTTCGTTTGTAAGCTCGTGCGGCGTTTAATTGATTTTATTGTCATTTTCACTGAAGGAAAGAATTTTTTCAGTGCATACCCGGGTCGGAAAATCCGAGCTATTTAATCTAAAAACCTGGCAAAACCCGGACATTTCATTTCAAAATTGTCGACTAAAAATCCGGGCAATATCCGGGCAAATTTGTTCATTACTCAGGATAAACACAACTAAAATCAAGAAAAAAAAAACATGAAAAAAATTTCTCCAAAACTTGGCAGCATATTTTAAATCGTATTTTAAGCTTCCAAAAAACCTTTCATGATTATTTAAAAACAAAAACATGCTCAAAAAGTTTGGTTCTGAACGCATAAATAATTTTTTTTTTACAAAACAATTTGTTTTTCTTTTGGTTTGATTTGGGATTGGCTAATATAGCGAATAAAATCGAGCATAATCCAGGCTCAATCGGCTCAACGAAATCCGGGCAACCGGACCGGACCGGACTTTTGCCAAACTTTGTGTCAAATATCCGGGCAATCTGGCAACCTTATGCTAGAGGTACTTCAAAATCTGACGTACTTTGGCTTCGAAATTCAGAACGTGGGTTGTGAGCTTAAAAATAATGGGTTTTTTCTTTTGGGCTCATGATCTGTATCCAAATTTGATGCTAACACAAGGCAACGAAATTGCAAAAACTGTAAATGTAAGAGCTAACTTTGACTAATTTTGAGGCGCTGACTCCGAATATTCATTTAGTTTTTTTCCTATTAGCTCAACTTTTCAAAATAAACTTTCAAATTAGATAAAATAAAATTCATTGAACAAATTTGTTCACTTTTTTGGAAAGGCTATAGAGCAGTGGTTTTCAAACTTTTGGGCTCACCGCCCCTTTTGTTAAATTTCAAAGCTAAGTGCTTTCCTGAGGGATTTTTTTTAAATCAATAAAACATTTATGATTGAAATTGTTGGAAAACAATGAACTTTTGGCTTTATGATGCAGACAAATATTTAAACTCGAAAACAATCAGATTGTTTTGAAAACAAAACAAATGTCTCATATTTTGGTAAACAACTTATTTATGATTAATTTGCCGTTATTGAAAAAATAACTAATAACTGTTAAATTGGTTAAATAACGTTAAAAAGAACAGATTAACCTGTATTAGCGAGATTCCACTGTAAGTGAGGGAAATTCGTCAGGTTCCATGTTTTATGGTATAAAAAGTGAGAAGTCAAAAACCTTATAAGCGATAGTTTTCTCACTGGCTCAGCTTCACATTCTTTAAAAGAAATTTTGATACAAATTAATATTTTGGTACGAACATAAACTGTAAAATCGTTAATATGGGATGCTAATAAAAAATTACCTATTGAAACTGGTTTTGAATAACTTCAAACTGGTGCATCTTTTCTATCTTTGAATTGATTTTTATCTGATAAACAAACTTTTTTTATGAAACCTAATATCTGAATTTAAATCCTCTTCAAAATTAAGCAGCATTTACAGATTTGAAACTTCAAAATAGATTATAATAACTGAATTCCGACCATTTTAGTGGTAGCCGAATAAGTTGAAAGTTAATCTGTGGCAAAAAGCACATTTCATTTTTTTTAATCGATTGAATTAAAGATGAACAAATCGGAACTTGAAATAAAAGTACAATATGCTCAAGAATATGAATTCAGTCATTTTTTCCTTCCTAGATATGACGGAATCACAGATTAAGCTTTTTTAAGACAGTTTCTATTCAAAATGGTTTTTTGCTCAGCAATTTTTTCGAGACAAAACATTTGAAAAATACAATAGATACAAAAACTTCCTTTACAGCTCTGGAAAATTATAGATATTTTAGTTTTGAACCTGGCTGCTACTAGATGTTTAGTTCTGTATCTTAATTTCATTGCTGCACATGGCACTAACTAGCTGTCATTTCAAATCTTCGTTGTTTCGTTTTTTGTAAAAATGGTGATTTTTATATGACCTCACTCCCCTCCTGAGCCATTTTAACGCCGCCCAAATCTCAAAGTTGAGCTCACCGTCCCTCTGGAAGCTTTCAACGCCCCTCAGGGGTTTTGAGACTTTGACTTTGAAAACCACTGCTATAGAAAAATATCATTTTTTTTTTTAAATTAAGGTTTTAGCTCAATGATCAACTTTTCCGAAGACCACGAGTAATTTTGACTTCTGACAAAAAAGTTATTGGAGTTTGTTTTGTTACTTTTTTCCAAATCTGCAAAAAACCGCAATTTTCATGAAACTTTAAAGAAAATTTAAGCTAAATTAAATCATTGATATCATAAAAACCATAAGTCAAATAGTTTCGCAGTCCTCAACAAAGTTGTCAAAGTCTTTAAGATCAAATTTCAACGACCTTTTGGTATGGTGTCATAAAAACTTGCAACCTGGTCTATTGGAATTTCTTCAAAATTGTAGAAACAAGAATATCTAGGCCCAATCTGGATATTTAATTGAATGAAGGATAACAAATTGATTCAAAACCAGCTTTTAATATACATGTAGCTTTACCAGTTGATCAGTTATAAAAGATCGATTTTACCCAAAGCTAACCAATTTAATAAATTTCCTACGCCACAAAGCTTTTAACAGGCTCTGTTCAACAGAAGAAACAATAATGATGTTGATTTTTCTATTCAATATATCCAATTTTCCTATACAAACATAAAAGTTCAAATTTACTCATGTAAAAGTCACTTAAAAATTCTGCAAAAAATCATGAATGAGTTTTGAATGAAAACGCAGCTTTTAAGATTCCAGGGTTTGAGAAATTCAAAAATGACCCCAAATCGACTCAGTGTACATTAGAGTGCCCCAAATGACCCGACTTTTGAAAAAGTTATGCGCTGCAGGCTAAAATTGATCCTAGGCCTAGTACAAGATCTCATGCCAAATTTGAGCCAGATCGGATGACGGGAAGGGGTCGCTCAACGAGCCTGAAGATTGTATGGGATTTTGAGACATTTTGTTCGGGAGAAACATGAAAAACCAGTTTTTCATCAATAACTTTGGTTCCCGTCGGCCGATTACTTTCAAAAACGGGTTTTCTTAAAGCCTAAATTATGAAAAACATTTCATCCGAAGACTGCATATCGATAAAAGTTAAGACAAAAAAGTTATTAGACATCCAAAATGGGCTAACTTTTTTTACGGTGGTATTCATCACTGCTAATGAGGCGTCAATAAGTTCGACCGCCCCGACTCATTTACAATGATGAATACCATCCTTAAAAAAGTTAGCCCAATTTGGAAGCCTAATAACTTTTTTGTCTTAACTCTTATCGATATGCAGTCTTCGGATGACATGTGTTTCATAATTTAGGCTTTAAGAAAACCCGTTTTCGAAAGAAATCGGCCGACGGGAACCAAAGTTATTGATGAAAAACTGGTTTTTCATGTTCCTCCCGAACAAAATGTCTCAAAATCCCATACAAACTTCAGGCTCGTTGAGCGACCCCTTCCCGTGATCCGATCTGGCCCAAATTTGGCATGAGATCTAGTACTAGGCCTAGGATCAATTTTAGCCTGCAGCGCATAACATTTCACAGGTTTTGAATTTCCCATACAAATTTGGGGCAGTCTAGTGTACATGCTACAGTCTACAGTCACATGCTACATTTTCATATTTTTAACTTGTGATATTTGTCGATTTACAGATTGAACCAAATGAAAAAAGTTTGATCTAGAGCAAAACTTTTCATATAATTTTTCGTTCTGTGTTCGTGTTCAGTTGAATTTATGAAAAATTTTAGGAAACTATAAAATGAATCCTTCATTTTTTATCTTCACTAGAATTTCAAATTTACTAGCGTTACTAGATACTTTCGGAAAAAAGCAGGACATTTCACGAAAAAAACTGGGACATCGCCGAAAATAGCGGGACATTTTAGAAATTCTTAAAAACCTCATTTTTATGACCATTCTTATACATACATATGTACATATATGTTCCTTCAGGTAAAATAGTTAATAGAAAGGAATAAAATATGGATGGATGCAATTTGTGTAAAGAATTTTATTCTCAAGAAATCTTCCATCTTTGTATACTGCGAACAATTATGTCGAAAATGTTGTAATTCAAAGCTAGTTTGCCGAAATTCACAAAAAAAATATCTATGTGATTTCACAAAGTTTCGAGCCAGAATCTGTGTCACAGAAAACAAAATTTTAGGAATATTTACAGATTACAAAGATTTTTTTCCAATTTGATACATGTTTTAATTTTTGAAGTCAATATAAATTTCTGATTTCTAATTGCAAAAATTAGGTTAATTGAAATTGCACAAGTAAAATGTAAAAAAGACCCAATTTTCCATAAATATTCGATCAAACATAAGGAAACAGAAACTTCGAGTAAATTCAAGGAAAGTCAATTTTTTTTTGCCAAAACACAGAATTGTTTTTTTTTTCGGGAAACTTGGTTCAGAGTACTTCTGAAACCGAAATTTGAAGAAAGGTTTTGTATTGCAGCTTGTAGCAGCTGTATTTGATCATCTAATAAGTTTATTCAATTTATCTCGTCCATTCCTTCTTTGTTTTATTGAAATTTTTTTTTCGCTCGGTCGTCCTGTTCTATTTTATCCGGTATTCGACTTTTTCCTTAAGTTTTACATTCAAGGGATTCTGCGAGGATTCCGGAGAAACATCTGGAGCCATTATCATTTGGAAGCAACTTAAAGAATATTTCCTACAAAATTCGTTTTAGCCCGATTGCCCGAATTTCGTATAAAAACGCCTGGATTTGGCACAGATTTATTCACTTTATTTCCAGAATTGAACAACAAAAAACTTAAATTACTTTATTGTAAAACGGTTGTATTTTTAGCAAGTTTAATCAAAATAACGATGTACAGTTTTTCGGTAGCCTTTAATACGATTTAAAATCTGATGATGTGTTTTTATGCAAAAATATATTTTCAAGTGTATTCTTTTTTTTATTTTTATTGAATAATTCCGTGGTTTAGATAAAATTCGTCCGAATATTGCCCGGATTTTGAGTTAAAAATTTTGAAATCAGAAACCCGAATTTTGCCAGTTTTTTAAAATAAAATTTCCCGGATTCGCCCAGTCCGGATATGTTTGAAAAATATTCTAGCAACCTTAAATGCTAAGAACTGAACAAGTTATTTAATTTTGTCTTATATTAACTTTGAAAAAATGTTGCTTATTAAAAAAACACAAACAAAAATATCAATATGTGTTAGTGTTAGTCAATGAAACTTTATAGAAGTGTAACCTATTTAATTTTTACATCTTCATCGAATATCATGTTCTGCAAGTAAGAAAATTTCCTTTTTTGAAAATCATAAATGGATAAAAGAAGATTAGAAAATATATAATTGAATCTGATCGAAGAGAAATTTTATAAGAAGCGTTTTCATCAAGAATCCACCACAAAAGTTTTGTCAGAAAAAAGCGGGACGGCAGGGCATTTTCTAATAACGCGGGACAAGCCCCGCTTTTGCCATCTCTAATATACACATCCATAAATCAGACTCTACTCCAATAATGAACTTCCTTGGAGGTCGCATTATCGATATAAGATTCTATGCCGGACCGGCATTAACAAGCTTTGTATACTAATTGAAGAAGTTGCAAAAATCCAAAGCCTATTTAACAAATCTCTGTGCCGAATATGCGCTGAAAAGTATACTGTACCAAAGATGATGTGATTTTGAAAAGCACTAATGGCATAAAGACTAGAGCCACCAACCAAAATGATGAAAAACATTCGAGACACCAAATTAAAAAAAAAATAAAAACATTTTATGGGATTTTCTTCCCATTGGATAACTCATCCCAAAAACAAAAATATATAGTGAGAATCGAACTCACTGCAACATTCTCATCTCGGCTTGGTAGTCCGCTATCATACCCAGTGCACCATCTGAGTTGGTTAGCAAACGAAGATTTATTGTCATAGTATTTCTTTTACCAATAATGACACCTCCAAGGAAGTTCATAATTTGAGTAGAGTCCGTTTTGTGGGTGTGTCAAAATAGAACGATAAAAGATTCGAATTATTTCTATTTACCGATTGTTTTTATAACCAATCACTTGAGGAGTATTTTGTAATATTTTGCTCCAGATACTCAAGTAGATTTAAAAAGTGATTATTCTAAATGGTGATCGTTTTTAAAACCAGGTAAGCTGGACGGCTTTTATCGCAGCTCAGTTGCTGGAATGGTATTTTTGTGTCATAAAACATGATAAATTGTCATGAAGAATTCGATATGAAAAAAATATATCTCGAGTAAAACCATTTTACAGACGTTAGTTGAAAAATTCAAATCTATTCTTTTTGGATTCTAACGTACATTTTGTGCACATTTTTTTTAAAATCTGACGGTTCTGAAAATTTCATTCAGTTTTTCTATATTCCTCTAGTGCAAACGATTCAAACGAACTCAAAAAAACGGGACCCATAAATCCAAATCGCCATCATTGTGGGCCATCATGAAACCGTATCGAACGCCCCCATAAATCATTCCCGATCGACAGACAGAAGTTTCGTTGTTGCAACCCGCCAGTTGTTTCGTCCGAAGAACACCGAACAACCAAATGCATTCAACTATTACAAAATACCTAACTCGCGCGCTCTCTCTCTCTTGCTTTCTGTAGATGGATAGCATCGTTGCACCCAACTCGATTCAAATGCATTCGACGGCCACCATTCTCGAAGTCTTTATTGAATGGGAGCTAGCTTTTTTTTCTTCCTTTCGAGTTTTGTTCAGATTTGTTCATTCAATGCTAACAGGAAGCCATATTGTACTGTCACCCTGGCTACAACAAAAATCTTTGGCCGTCCCCCATCATTGCATTGCACCGTGCAGTTGGGTGCTCTATTTTTTATGCTAGACTTTATGGCTTAGTTTTGTTTTTTTTTTGTGTAGTATGTTAGTAGGTAACATAAGTCATGGTCTGTCACATGTAAAGCACGACGCACTGTTGAACCTTCGGCTTATGAGGAATAAATTCTTCGGATGTTTTGGATTAATCTTCTATTTTCATTCCTCTTAAAAAGATTTTCGCCGAAACTTTTTCGTAGTCATTCCACTATTATGGGTATCTTTTGACGTAACTCCTAGATCAATTCAAGAAGCCGAATAGTGAAAAGAGGGTGCCAAACAGATTCAAGTTGCACGACCCAAAAAGCCCATGGGATGCACGATCAACTAACAGTCCGGCTTTAAAAACCTTTCACAGACATGTCTAGGGTCTGAGCTGCCGCATTTCTGTCTGATGGTCGGTTTTGTTAACTTTAGTAGGAACCTACCAGAAAAGGTCATTCTTGTTTCGATCGACCTCCCTGGGCCATGTTTGCTATCTGCTGTTGATTGGGCCCGGCGTCTGACTAGGTTGGAAGGTGTAAACCTTAACTAGTAGGTACCTACTCCATTCTATCGACAATTGATTGGTACTACACTTGAAGGGGCTTCTACACCTCAAATCAATCGATATTGAGCATGAACTTTATACCCAGCCATAGAGCCAATTCATTGGCGTGATCACTAGTCGATGATGATCATTAAAAGCAACCGAGCAAACTTCGCCAACCATCGCCGTCTTGAATAGTGGTGATCGATTGTTTGATCGAACTTCGATCGCCTAGAAACCTAAATTCTTGAGAAACCTTCATGAAAACGCTCGATATCTCCGGCTGCCGAGGGTTAACATGACTTAACCGGATAAATTAATGAACCATGTACTCCCAACCGGGCGGGGCAGCTACTTCTACTGTTTACTATAGTTACCAGCAACAACCATGGAATCTAATTCGGTCGTTTTTTTGCCTTCTTCAAAGGCTTGGGCAGTGCCGTAATTAGTTGGGTTTATCGACGGGAGATTTCTTTTTCGGGAGCTTCATCAAACTACCTGCCCCCCTATTTATATTGAAGAATTGGCGATCGTTATGATAACTGTTTTCGATTTTCATTCAACAACAAGTGAATGGCGGCGGCGATTCAGTTCAGTTGAGTTTCTCGAAACTTAATTCGATTCCATACAAAAAGGCTTTATTGACTGTTTTTTTTTGTTTGGTTGTTATTGTCTCGATAAAGGCGATTCACGTTTGCTGTCCATCAAAAGTCAAATTTATGCTTCGATTGCTTCCAGGTAAATAGATCAACTTATCGAGGAATATTAACTACACGTTGAAAGAGTCAAATCAGTCTCATGGCTCTAATTGATCATAATTCGTAAATTTTTATTGCCAAATGCCGAATAATAGCTTTATTTGTGGACTTGACGCTCATTAAGTTTCGCTTTTAACTTATTAACTTCCATGTGTATTGTTTTTTGCACAACTGTGGAATACTCATCGCTGGATATAACTCTGAGTTTCTTCTGTAAAACGAAAAAAAATCATAATTAGTAGTTTCGCAGTGCCAGATTTCTTCCTCGGAGAGCCCTACAAATTGTTTACAGATGTCATTTGAACTACTTAAAAGTTACTTCATCCAGTAGCGAAAGATGAATCATCCAGCTGAAGCGAGCAGTTTGATCTATTACAGAGAACAGACGTGTAAGCTAGCCCACGAAACTTGTGAAAAAATTCCAACGACCTCCTTGAACAAACATTTGGTTTTGTTAGGGCCACCAGATGTTTCCAAACACACCAAAATGAACTGTCAAAGCAAAGCAGAGAAAAAATAACATGTTTCAGTCAGTTTTGAATTGCTGTTGAAGTTTCGTAACACATTGTTGCAAAGTAAAATAATTGAAACGTGTTATCAATTTCCTTATTTCCCCTTTGAGATACCTAAATCAGTGCTGTTTGTTCCTAAAAATTAGTTCATTTAGAAATAGGATAGATAGGAGTGCGTGTATCTAAAAAATCATCCGTTAGAGCGAAATACTTTGTATGAAGGAAATAAAAGTAAATCAAAAATTTGGAAAAAAAATATTTCTACTTTATTTTCGGTATCTTCTATCGGCCGGCGCCCATTTTTTTGTCGTAGAGTAATTTGCCAACCCATATAAACCGTCCAATGCACAATTGGAAAATTCGGATCTAAAATCTAAAAAACCACAAAGCCGCCGGTTTGAGTGTCTGGAATTGCATTTATCACACGTGAAGTTTTCTCAGCAACTCAAATTTTCCTTTGAATTAAATCAAAGCCATTTGAATGGAGTGTTATTTGACATAATTTGTCCAGTGTTGAGCTTTTTTTTATATGTCCTACCATCATCAAATTTTATGTCTTTGAAATCCCATAGAATTAACTAAAAGGGATTTAAAGATTAATTTTTAGGTGCCTATTTACAGGTGAAAAGATTAAAGAATGTGATCTGTTTGCTCCCTTTTACCCCTATGAAGAAGATGTGATTTTATTACACAATTGCTTTTGGACTCAAAAGTTAATTGATTTAAATATCTTTTTCGTGAAAGTGGGTTATTTGTAATAATTTTAACCTCTGTAGCATTCCATCAATCTTCAGGAAATAATCACATCACATTGATATGTTTCCCAAGAGTTTTCCGACTGAAAACCCGTTTTGATCAAATCAAATTTCACAAAGTTTTGACTGTTTATTTTTCTGAATGATAAATAAAGCTTCACTTAGATGTTTCCAGTCTAACTCGACAGCAGATTCGAATTTTTGAAAAAAATGCACATCAGATAAGTAATATTCCAGGTCCAGGCTTCGATTTTTTGCGATTAAGGGTCGTAGTTTTTATACTGTACAATATTTTGACAATATTATCAAAATCAAGGGGTTCGCAGTTGACATGGAATACAATTCCTTAAGATTTATCGTCTCAAAATTTGAGAAACAGATTTTTCAGAACAATTTTTGGATTCTTTGCATAAAATGTTGAGTAAATGGTCGGGATAAATAAATCGGACAAAAAACTAGTCTCTCAAAGCCAAAGCAGTTGAGGACTTTCATACATACCTACATATGTTTTTCTACGAGTTTGATTATTTAAAAACTTCAATTTTAAGATTTTACGGTAGAAAAAATATAAAGTGAAATATGAAGTGTTTTTGAATTATTGAATAAATTATTGAAAATCTACATTGAGTGCAAAAAATATGAAAATTCTTCGTGGAAGATAATTGATTAGAGCATAGAAATTACTAAAACTACTAGTAAACGTAAATATCCACTTATTCATAAAATTGTCATATCAATACATAATCGAAGTTTTTTAGTTGAATGTAGTCAATGAACATTGAACACGTTTTGTATGGCAATTTGTATGAAAGAAGAAATTTTCGCATATACAAGAAATTCAAATAAGTTTAAAAGGAAGTTAGTCTTGAATCATTGATTTAGCATATTCTTAAGCTTAATTTTTCGCCAACATGAGAAGAAGCAAAGTATTTCATGAAAAAAGTTATAACTTTTTCAAAATTAATTTCGGATCCATTGAAAAGTATTGTAAAATTGTAGAATTTGCTTTCTGGAGCTTTCAATAATTTCATAACATGTTTTTGCGAAAGTTTGAAATTAACTGACTGTGCAAGCAGTATAATGCGATTCTTATTTTCATCCTACGGTTAGCAAGCTTTCAAATTAGCTGTCAAAACACTAAAATTAAAAAATTTAACTGTCCAACAAATGTTTCGTCAAGAAAACCGATACGAAATATGTTTTGTTCTAACGTAAAACCTTATTTGCCGTAGAAGGAATGTTAAGGTTTTTGTTAACAATTAGCACAAAAACCACGCGAAAAAACATGGAAAATTAAAACTGTCGTAAGATACATATTTACTGCAGAAAATATCTCAAAAGACTCATGTCATCAGAAAACATTTCGAATTACATGATTCAGCATTATTTTTGAGAAAAATTTGAAAAAAACCTTACATATTGACAATTAAAGTCATTCTGTGCCACAATGGGTTAGGGGACAAAGATTGACAAATCACCCTGTTATTGATCAGTTTCCCCACTTTTATTTCGTCAAATCTGTATTTGGGGTGGCTGCATCCTCCTTCTTCATTTTCCGCTACCTTTTGGCCCATTATTCGCTTTTGATAGAAAGTCAGGGCAATTTGGTGGATTCAACTGTTTTGAAATTGACAAAACTTGATTAAGATCGTGTAGGTCTTGAAATATACATATAAGAGAACTTTTTTATGCTTTCAAAAACAGCGAGAACCAAAGATTTGAAAATTTATGGTTTTTTTTCGACAGGATCAGAGTCTTGGCAAATCTTTTTTTTTTTTTTCAAAACAACCAGCAAATACATACCTACTTTTTTCTGTGAGGAAGAATGACCTTAATGGGTTAAATTCCTATAAAAAGGAAAAAAAAACTATAATCTGCATGGGAAATTGCTACGACCAGAAATGTTATAGGGTTAAACTGCTGGAATTTGTTTGAATGGGGTTTTTGATAAGTTTTGTCGTCCATCAGAAATCACCTGTCTCATTGCCTCGGTACTGGCTATACAGCTTACAAGCTCTGGAACTAGAAAAAATTTGTTGTTCGAGGTTAGGTTTAAATTACTCATAAATAGCTAGGCAACACTTTCAGCTTATCGGAAGTACTCGGATAGTGCTTTCTACAAGAAACAAAATGCTGTAAAATTGTGTATGTCCAGTGACCTAGAAAAAAGCTATCAGCAAAAGAAAGTGTTCCATTTCTAAAGAAACTAAGCTTTATTTGAGCCTTTTCAAAATCTGGCCATTTTAAAGTTAAAGTTTCAAGTAAAGTTTGAACATATTTTTTTGTGAGAGAATTTGAAATTTTACTCACTTTTCAGAAGATTTTTTGTGAGAGCTTGTACATCTGTTCTCTGTGAATCAGGTGATCTTACACAGCCAATTTTATTTTGCTGGAAATCAGCAAAATTTTGCTGAATTTTGTCCCGCTGGCTTTCCAGCCAACTAAATTACTGGAAATCCAGCAATATCAATTGCTGGAAACCAGTTATCTCAATTGATGGAAATCATCGTTTTTTTTCATAAAACAACCGGATTTTTTTTGGCTTCTAAATTTGATTTTAAATTTAAAACCCCATGCCCCATGGTAGTCATATTTATAAAATTAAATTTAATTTAAATAATGAACAAAAACAAAAAAACAAATTCGAGTTTGACAAATCGAATGCTGGTTTTCAGCAATGCAGATCAAATGCTGGAAAAATCAGCAAGACGGAGAATGTTTGCTGGTTTGCCAGAAATTGAGGCCAAAATTTACTGTGTATAATTTTTTGATTCATTCTATCAATTTTTGCCAGTGTTCTGTGCTCAAAAACCATGACTGAGTAACACTTTTAGTTCTTTATAAAAAGTCATTATTAATCAGCAAATTGAAAAGCAAATAGAAGTGACATTCTAAATTTTGGAGCCATAAGGTGATATGAAAATAAGCTATAGATATTGATTTTTCCATTTTTCCTAGAAGTTTCGTGAGGCAAATACTTTGATTGTCACGAATATTTTCTCCTGTAGCAGGTGTTCAGTAAAGGTTTGCTTTTTCCATACTTTGGTGGAGCAAATGCTTCCAAATTATGATATTTCTTTACACGAGCTAAGTGGAAACTAGCAAAAGAAACTACCACCTATTGTTTTGGAATCAATTTTAAAATCGAGTGATCCTGTGTGCTAAGTGACATTTTTTCTATCTGGGTTTTACTATTTTAAGAATGAGGAATGATGTCTTACGAATTAATAGTTGCATTCATTCATTGAGTAATTCATTTCCAAAAAAATATATCTTTAGAACTAGCGCGTTTTCTTCTCATCGAATGATTTTCATGTGTAATAAACACTAATAGAATTGCCTTCAAATTTAAATTTTAAACTGAATGAAAAATATCACAAAAAATTGTTATAAGCAACAAGAACTTCCTCGAAAAAAACATTTTAGATATGCTTTTAGACTGAAAAACTTTTGCAAAAACCTCAAGGGGAATAAATTGTGATAGAGATTTTATTGGACTCTAAAAATTTGACGGAAAGGAGCTCAATATAGCTTGTATGGAGATTTTTTCATATCTAAATTTTCTATAGGATTGATTATAATCTTGAAATTTAAACCGCTCATAATTATTTTTAATTGCTTTAAGAAAATGAAAACTTTCTAATTTTTTGACACATAACTTGCTTACGTTGCAAAATTTGCTTTCAAAATATGTCTGAATTTAAATAGGAACGATACATTGCCAAAAATGGTTCATTTACCATTTTCCATTTGTCATAAAAACAAAAACAGATAACTTTGAACTGAGACTTCTGCTTGTTGGAAAATGGAACAATTAAGCAAAATAACATTGCTTAGGTTAGTTACATGTTTCAAAGCGAATTGAGACTTCCGCTTATATGACTTATTTCAGTTGATTGAGACCATATCTAGCTGAAATTGTTCTGTAGGTATTGAGATTTTTTCTGGTGGATATAAACTGTAACAACGAAGTTTTTTTTACCGGAGCAGTGAATCAATGTTGAAAGATGTAGAACTTTACGAAATAACAATACAGAATTTTATATCTTTTTGAAACATTTTTTTAAAATAACTCTTCATACGAATTTTTAACTCTACTCTTTTAAAAAATTGCAGGAATTCCAAACAACTGTTATATTCGAATTGGTCATATGATCAGAAGCTTCAAATTTGCAAAGACTGAATATTCAATATTTACCTTAAGCTACTCTAAAAAAAATTATTTCCGCTGCACATACGCTCCTCTCAAAGCTACCGTAAGGCGATGCGAAATTTAAATTAAACAAAATAAAAACCTATTCCGCACTAAGCATCGCACTAGGGCACGCAGCTCCTCAGCAAACCAATAAATCATGCTAATCTGCAACGGTTATAAATTCAAAGATTCTCACACGCGAATCAAAACAACAGTGGCTTACGCAAATCGCCATAATGGTACGGCTAGGCTTGTTTTCTTTCTGGATATAGTTTCCTTAAATACTGCCGAGCTCTTTCTACGACACGGTAACCAGAAGCCTCACCGAAAGTGGAGAAATGGAAACTAAACCGACTACTAAAACCAGCTTCTGCTATAGTTGCCGATTGTTATCAATGCCATCACGATTATCTAATCCAAAAGCGCCGTTTTTATTCGCAAACCCTATATCTATAAAAAAAAGCGGACCCGCAGGGAAAAAACTTGAAACCTCACGCTTTTCTGCTGAAGCATAGGAGGGAAAAAAATTCGCAACAACAATCATAACTGCACAAATTTATTGCAGTAGCATAGACCTCACTAAAAATGGGAAAAAGTGCAATGATGCTGGCTTCCCCAAGCCCAATACGGACTGCTGCTGACGGACTTACGGAGAAGTAACTAGGCATAGGTATCGTTTGCGAGTTCCCTTTTCAGACAGAGTGGCCCCGGCCGATATGGTTGTTCCCACGATTACGTGAAGATATTCCGAGATACTGAGATGGATTTGGTGTGCTTTTGAAGTTTTTTTCTCTCTATTTATTTTCTCCAGTTTCCATGATTCACAGTACCCAATGGGTATGGAAAAAAACTCGATTTCAATTCGATGTGAATTGTCATTGATAGTGCAAAATTGCTTTAACTTCCGAGAAGTTTGAACCATATATGTATAGCGCTGGTGAATGATAGATAGTCTATTATTGAATTGTGATTGAAGTTTCATTGAATCGTTGCATCATTGCATTTTTCAAAGAGAGACTGCGGAAATAAATACTCCAACCATAATTGAGCACCCAATATCAAGAATTTATTTCAAAGAATGCATAAACAAAAAAATACTTACATAAGTATACGGTCAAGCTCATGTTTGGAAAAAGTCGAATATGATGCTCGTAATATTCGGCTATCCATGGGTTTTTTTATCGTCGCTAAGTTGTTCAAGTGTCACTTATACTATCATTAGTATTTGGAATCGTATTATTATCAGTTATGTATGTTAGTAGCGACAACAGATTCCGGGAACTATTTGAGCAATATTTTATACCTATTTAAATTTCAGTTGATATCTTGAAACCCCAACATAAGAGAGCTTTGTTTTTTATCAGATATATTCAACATTAAACGTTGCATCTGTCAGATAACTAAGCCTTGATTTCTAATTCTAAAATAATGTTTTCTTGAACATAAACTCAAAACCGTTTGCCAGTTCGCGCCCATTTTTCGGGGCCCCTTTTGAGTTGTTTACGAATCGAATTAACGCTGACAGCAAACTCGAACAGTGGAATGCAAACAAAATTAGCAGCGCAACAATGGAGGTGGCTAATCGATTACTTCCTAGCGCATTCCGATCAAACAACAACCAAGTGACGACGCCCCAGTACAGCTGTAAAACTCTGTGTCTTTTCCGAGAGCGGAGGAAAATAAAGCGAAGGAAAAAAACTCACAACAAATATGATTCGACAGTAGTGTTGGGTCTCCCCAAAAAGGGGTTTTTGGGAAATCATGTGCCAACATGCCAACATTTTTGCATAAACCGTCCTCCCCCTAGAAAACAAAGAGGAAGCCAACGCGCTAATCTTTTTTCGGTGCAGATCCAACAAAAATAGTCGCATTTAGGGGTTGGTTTAAAACAGTCTGGCGGCGGAATGTCGATTAGGTGATCTGGTGCCAATGGACAAGCAGGCAAGCTTGCTTTGGATTTGTTGTTTTGGACCTACCGCGCCGCCGATCACGCTTTCCGTGTGGTTTTCCGACACCAATTTCATGTCCAGTCTGTTGGCAATTTTGGACGAACAGGGTGTTTTCGGAGGATTTTTTCCTTTCGCTCTGTACATTTACCAACTGTTGAGTGATCTTTGTGTGGTTTTACAGTAGAGTGAAAATTTGTGGATTTATTGTATTATTTTTTAAGATCAAACGATACTCCGACATAATAAATGTCAGATATTGCTAAAACGAAACAGCAGTTCAACTCATCTTGTTTTCAGAACTAACTGACTGTGAAATTAGAATGAGTCAATTGGGGCTCATTTTTGAATTTCTCAAAACCTGGGCTCTAAAAAGCTTCGTTTTGGTTCAAAAATCATTAATATTATCGATTTTGGTTGAAATTTTTCGGTGAAAAGTAAGTCAAACCCAAACAATTTCTTTAAGTTTCGGCTTACTATTTTGTTTCGGCCATCTTCAGTAAAACTGTATTTCAAAATGTTTTGAAAAAGTAGAAAACAAAAAATAAGAATGCAAGTTTTACACAATTTTCTGTCACTTTTATCTACACTACACTTTCCTACACTACACTTTCCAACTAACTTTGAGTCAGAGTTGTAACCGCTTCTACCGCTCCTTTATTTTAACTCAAAATTAAGTACGACCAAGGTTCAAAACATAGTTCGATTCTATGAATTTAAAGTTAAGTTCCCTTTTTCATCTTTGCGATGCTTCAAAACGGAGTTCGAACTGCGAACTCAAAATTGATCTCTTATTTTCCTTCGGCGAGGGATCAAAGCTGAGTTCGACCTTATGAACTAAAAATTGGACTCTTCTTGTTGGACTGAAAACACTTAGCGAGTTCACTTCGAACCGGAACAGCAACCAACAAACTCGACGCAAATTTTTGTCGTTCCGGAACAATTACCGGTAGACTATGAAGGAACTTCATAATGGAATGTCCACCGTATCAGCGTAACATTCTGTCCGTCATTGTCATCATATGGTCAGCGGCTTGAAACGTCCGGAAACTTTCGGATGTTATTTACTTCCCGTGGGAAGTAACATCTGGAAGTTTTCTTTCGCCGGAAGTGTCAAAACTATCCACCGCTCTGTAATTGCAATGCAATGTACCGGAATAGCACCATCCGGGTACAAAAATTTTTAACCATCCTTTAATTCTCTGAAAATAAACAACCCTCGAATAAAAAGGATAAATTTGAGTTCGGCTGCCGAACTTAGTATAGAGTAGACCTATCAAATCTTAGTTTTGCGATTGCCCAGTCCAACTCAAAGTTGAAGGCTGCCACTGGAGTGCTGTTTTAAGCCAAAATTATTGAATTTTGAGTTTAAAAAATGGAGCGTGTAGTAGCTTACGTCTTGCGTTCTTGGTGACGTCGTGAAGTCGGTTGTTGTTTTCGTGTTTGGGATCGTCGTTTTTTAATTCTTTCTTGAAAACTGTGGCGTCGCTATTAGATTTTTTATTGTTGAGCTGTATATATTAGAGATCTCGATAGCGTCTTGTTTTATGTTAGCTGTATTTCCTTTTTTCAGTTTCATATGTAATGTTTCAGCAGTCTTTCTTTTTCCTTCTTTGTTCACTCTCTCTAAAATATAAGCCTTTCCAAAATTAAATTTGTGGTTTTGTTCAAGAGCATGTTGTGTCAATCCTGTGGCCCTGGAGTTTGGTTTAATACTTGTTTTATGTTTTTTCTGCGTTTTTACAGTGTGCGATGTTTGACCACAGTATTCCTTTCGGCATTCACACAGAATCGAGTAAACTACATTTGTTTTTTCAAGTTTTGGGATCTGATCCTTCGTTTTTTTGAACCAACAGTTTTTTATTTTGTTTATTAATTTCGAAGATACAATGACATCATGTTTTCTTAGTAGTTTACTGACTTTTTCCTGGGATATATGCTAGTGAGATATATTTGCCGTTATTTTCAGTGGGTTTGTTACTTAGCGAATTGTAAATGACATCTACTCTCCTATTTATAATGTAGTTGATGAATTCATCTGGGTAATTATTTTGGTGCAATATTCTTTTAACTTTTTTGTATGCTCATTTGCCGTTTGTCTATGTCACTAAGTTTAAGCTCTCGATCAATTAGTGCAATTGCGGTGTTCTTTTTATGTACGTATGGACTTTCTGAGTAAAAATCTAAGTATCTCCCGTTTTCCTGTTTTGTGTACCAATTTTCCCAACTTTTCCTTGATTTCTGGAGAGATTGAGATCTAAGAATCGAAAAGTATTATCTATTTCTTGTTCAAGAGTGAATTTTATGCTGCTGCATTGGTTGTTGAATTCAGCCAGCACGTGATCTATGTCATTCTCCTTGCCAATGATCACATCACATCACGAGATTGACGTCTCTATCTCGTAGATTTTGGATGGCTCTTTCCTAGAGTTGCTCCTGATGGAACAGCTGGATGAAGCTACTACAGGAGATAGAGGAGAGTCAATAGGTGTACCAAACGTTTGCTCAAATATTTTACCATTGTACTGAAAAAACGACGCTCCTAGAATTGGTTGAAGGGCGCGTTTGAATTCAGTCCATGGTATCGGCGTGTATTCGCACTTTTGCTCTATTAGGGGGAAATGTTCTTAAATGCGCATATTAGGTAATATGCGCATACAGCCAAATGATGTTATGGTTGGAGGTTTAATGCATCTAATCATTGTCGTTTGAAGGAAATATGCTTTTGAAAAATGGCATGAATAAATATACCTAATTGTTATATAAAGTTAAAAAAAATTAAAAATGCAAACAAGATTTTTTTCAGTTTTGTTAAAATATATTGAACTTTAATTATCAAGCGTACAGAATCTGTAAACAAAAATGTTAATGGTTTTTTTTCCTATTCATCTAGAAATTTAAAAATTAAAGCTTTTGGCCAAGTTGTAAATGATAAGATATTGGAGTAAGAGACAGGTTTTAAATGCCCATATCAGGCAGGTTAAATGCCTATATCAAGAAAAAAATAGATTAGTCTTACAAATTTATTACTTTATATCATTAGAATATAAAATCTACACTCAAAGCACAATCCTACAGTGAAAAAAGATGAGCTTTTCACTGATCCTATAAAAATACGATATGAACAAAATGTTAACCTGAAATATGGCCATAACTATGGCATACCTAACTATGTTTCATGCAATAGAGCTTGTGAAATTTCAGCCTTGACGTATGCTTAACATCCGTTTCTACCTTTTTCAATTAAATAATATAAAAAAATTTCAAGTGTAAATGAAATATATCTAAAAACATAAATATGCGCATTTAGCCCGCTGATTTCAAAAATCGGATATTTTGACTACTTTAATATTAAAATTATTTTCGCAAAAACTGTAAGAGATTTTAACAAAAAAAAAATGCTCTTACGTACATAAAACAGATATCCGCTCATATGCATATAGTTTTTAGACTCCTATCTATTGGAATATGGGAAATAATGAGTACTTTCCTTAATATGCGCTTAAAGCCCGCCTCTTCGCTATTCCATACACATTTTGGACGTTGTCGGCAAAACTGAACACCATGCGCTCAGTAGCTTCGACTTTGCGTCGAAGATTACCTACATTCGGGTCTCCGAACACGTTCGGCCATATTGAACCATTAATGCTTGAAAAATAACCATAATCGAAGTTTTGTGGATTAAGTGAAGTGAAAACTCATGAAATGAGATTTCGAGGAGAACTTGGAATATGGTTAATTTTTAACCGTTTGCTAAAGGTAGAAAACGGTTAAAACCCCCGTTTCGAGCAAAAGTGAATGAGATTCTTTCTTTGAAGTATTAGAAGGAACAATTTTGATGGAAAACGGATATTATTAAAATATTTATGGCAATCAAACATATGTACTTTATTATGCTTTGTCCTAATATGTACCCAGATTACGTGCCATTGTTTTATTGAAATTTATAAAAAGAAGCACCCATAATGTTCAGTCTATCAGGGCTATTTTTTTTGTTTCGATTATAGTCGTTTTACCATCTTTATGGCATTCGCGACTTTATCAACGGTGCAGTTGGCGGATCGTTATTGAAAAACTTATCCGGTACAACTGTGTTCGATGTTTGCTCTTGGGCTCGAACTCACGGACATCGGCTCAGAAGACAACAGACTTGCCAACTGAGCTATATCACAAGCCCGCCATCAGGGCTGTTTGTTAGTGTACTTATGGTTCTTTGGAGGCCGAGAAGTAAATTGGAGCACAACTTCCAGCACGAAATATTCCATGAATCTTTCCATTTGCTCAAGCAAATGTGTACAGCGAGCGGATCGTTTTTTCTGAAGCAATCAAAAGAAAAAATTAAAATTTCGTTTACAAATTTTTACCTAGTTCACCGACCGGAAGGTAAATTAGAATCGCAAAGGAACACAATGCAAAACCACGATAGGAGCAACTCAGTCAGTTAAATGAAAATATTTAACTTGGAGGAAATATTTCGTAAGTACAGCTTGAGCCATAGGAAACATCGGATGTATGTTATCTCCCAGCATTTCATCAGAAGATTCTACTTGATGAGATTATCTGTAATGAAAAAAAAAACATGTATGAGTATAGCCAATATGTAAACAATGTTTGAAAAAACAATTTACCGTTGATTTTTGGTTTCAAATGGTTTCCTTTCTTGTCCTTGTTATTCTAAAAAGTCCCTTTCAAGTTTTCGTGCAAAAATCGTCGGCATCAGATACAATTTGCACCGAATTAATCAAAAGAAAACTGAAGTATAATCGTCCAAGTCGATTTGAAAAAATGAACCATTATTATGGTTTTCCGCTGAAACTCTGAAAACGCTTGAAATTTAACAATTCATTCCGTTTGAAAAACAACAATTTTCGAAGTTTCCAAAGGAAAATCAGATAACGGTTGAAAAAAACTCGAAAATGGTTATAAAAAAATGAGCAAATCATTTACTCATTGGACGTCGTGTCGCTCTAGACGAATGTGCCACTGAATAGAAATTGCTTCTTTAGCGTTTTTCAGATATGTCAATCTGTGTATATAAGCAAACATTTTTTAAATTCTAGAGTTATTTTTGATTACGTCGTATAACCATTGTCAACAATATTGAGCTATGGGCTGCGAACGATTGATAAACATGTAATCTGTGTTAGTTAAAAACTTTGTTTTATTTGTTCAATAAATAGCGTTAATAACATGCTTTGAATTTAAGACGCATGATGACTTTTTCATTTTTGAGTGCAACTTGGTTTTAACGACCTTTTGCGTTGTCCCAAATTGGAGTGAATGCAAAACCTCGCAAAATCAAATTTTGGCGAGTTGGTTTATAGGTATTTTTGCATCTTCGCAGGATAATAGTGAAAGTGAAAGTTAATGAAAAAATTTTACAATATAGAACATCATTGTTTGTAAGAGTGAATTGATGTATCTGAACTGGCTTAAATTGATCGACGGGTAAGTAATATGAAGGCTACTTTTTACTTGTTGAACCACTCAGAAATTTTTCATCCTACGACAGATGCGTCCAACTTCTTGATCGGTTAACGGAGTTACAGCCTACTTAAGTAGAGTAACAAACAGTGTATGTATAGTCCAATTGAAACATTCCGGATGGACAACCCCGCGCAACAGCGATTCGAGGAACATTTGAATGGGTTCTTTCCTCTTATTATTTGCGTTTCGATTGTCATGAGCTTTATTTCATGCAACCTACGGAACTAATAGGAACTGAATTGCGAGGTTTTATACAGATGCAATGAAGTTTTAAGATAAATCTAATCGATTTGCAAAATGGCGTTTGAGCCAAATAATCAAAGCAAAAGGACGAAAGAACATTTACACTAGTTAAAAACTGAAATATTGCCCGTATCGAATACACCTACATATTTGTCGTGTATTTTTGCATTGGATGACGAGTTTCCAAACAATTCCGACCGCTATTTTTTAAACGAGAATTTAAAAAGTGCATCTAAACTTCCATAGCGATTTTCTCGAGACTCGCTAAGTGGCTCATACGACCTAATCAAAACAAACGAATTTAATGCGCTGCATGGGCAACGTACCAAACGTAATTAACTGCCGTCAATAGGTCGACAAATTACATTAAAATAGGGAAGGGTGGAGTATCATGCGCCACTTTTTTTTTCTTTGCTCCATTATATCTTTGTGATAAAAGATAAAATGCACAAGATAACCTTTAGACTTTCTTTTTACTTTTTAATAAAATATTTTCCTCGAGTTCTGACTTAAAAAAAAAGATTTTTTTAGGATTTTGAAAAATGGTGGGGAACCGTGGGTCACAAAATCCAAATGTGGCCATGATTAGCCACAAGCTATGGCTTGCAAATTGGTTACGTTTGAATGACTTTCTGATAATTCTAAGATAATAAGCAAATGAGCATATTTTTGTTTCAAACTTTAAGATTCCCACCGATGCAATTCGCGGGTGCTTGTATTATTATATTAGTAAAAAAAAAATCTGGCTAGTATAATAAAATAAGCATATGACGCGTACATAAGCTAAACATTTAAAAATATATTCTTACGCAAAGGGACAACACAGATCTGAGATATTTAGAGTGGTCCACGTTTCGCCATGGCCCACTCTCTCCTATCATAAAAGCTTTGGTTTTCGAATGTTGCATTCTATAGAATTTAAACAATTGTTGTAATGTCATGATAAAATTCTGTCCAGTTAAAAATGCACCAAAAACAAGTTCATCAAGTTATTTTTAGTAACAAAATGGCTACAAGAGATGGTGAAACATATTTTCAAGACCAAAAAACGTGACCGCTGTGTGTCATCTTCTCATCACCATTTAGCGTCTAACTTCCCAGCTGGCGTTTGAAGGTTTCAGTTAATCCGAATCTGCTCATCTTAATGCCCGAAGCCAAAAAACCGCACCGAGACTTATCGTTTGCGACGATTTAATTAAGTGAAAACTCACTTCCAACACTTTCTGCCCCTTAAAACGAAGAGATTTTAAAAAGATTTCTTTTTTTTGGCTTTCATTAGTTTGATCTATCAGCTCCACCGAAAAAAAGTTTGATAAATTCGCCAACCATTGCATGAAGGGGGTGAGAAAACTGGCACCAAACAAGTGTAATCGACCGACCGCTGTTCCTCATTCATTCATGGTCTTTCAAAAACGGAAACCCGTTCATTGCTGCCCAATTCCGAGGAAATGTAAAAACCCAAAGAAGCAGTCACTTAAGTAGACAGCTGTTCATCACGCTAGAGGTCTTCAGATGGACCTCTGCTGCCTAGTAAGACTGATTAATTGCAATATTATGCGCACGAACTTTTCTTGGGTGAGTGTACCTATTCGATGAGGACGAGACACTTTCCACTGTGTTTGATGCGATATGATTAATGATTCTAATTATCAGGTATTTAATCTTTTTTTGTACTTTCATTGTTTGATGAGTTATGAAATTCATAACTTCGTAGAAGCTATTAACCAAATCTAATAGCACTGTTTATTGATTTATATTCACTTCACTTCAATCAAGTAGTAAAGACGTCTCATAAACAGCGAGACAAGTTTACTTCTGGTTAGTAATCTGAACCCAAAAACCAGACATCCAAGAGTAACTGCCACTTTTATACAGTTACTTGGTGAAGGTGCCTCCAGCTTGTTGTGGTTTGATTTTTTCTCGAATGTATGCTACATCCGAAAACAGGAATGTTTCCAGAAATGGCAATAAAACGTAAACGAAACGAAAACCAACAGAAAAAAACAACACCTTATAAACTTGCACTTTGATGTTGCTGTTGTGTTTGTTGTTGTTCCATGGGGTGTATTACCGCATTATTCCGTTGTTGATATAATGAAGCTGGCCGGTGTTACTTCTGGTCCGATACCGCTTTTTATTTGGTGAATGGTAAATATGAACCAGTTGGAGCTGTTGGCCCGTTCAATGGGCCAGCAATTATTTGTTGACCAACCAAGAAGGGTTTTGAACTCTGAACCAGTTATTTTTTTACTTTTGGTATTCTGTTACGAGAAAGACCCTTAACTTGAGAAAGTTTTAAGAACAATCATCCAATTTAAACTGATTCATAAGATTTGAAAAATAAACACACCATACCAAGCGCTTACAAACCGGTAATTGGTATTTTGAAAGGCACCAACCGAACCATACACCCACCCACTTTTCGCGAGAGGGTGTCCGCCCGTTAGTGGTAGCGTTTCCTTTTTGTCGAAAGCTCTTAAAAATTACCTCCTCACAAAACGCAGCTAACTATTAACCAGCAAACAACCATTATTGCATGTGTTTTTCGTGGTGCTGGTGTGGTGTGTAGATTCGCCACTTCCATATATGATGAAAACATTCAATTACTGGGTTTGGCAAGGAGGGTCTCCCTTTCAAAGATTGTGTGAGAAGAAATAAAAACAAACCTTTGGGGCAGAAGTGAATTCGGAACATAGGTACTCATTTGCTGTTACGGGATTGGTGAAGGTTCTCGATTTGCTACTAAGATACTGGTCTTAGCGTAGATAGTAGTGGAGATCTTGTGAATTTTTATTTCGGAGGGTGTTGAGAAATACCACTTCCCCATACGGTTTGAGGGCAAAACTGTAACGTGCATAGAGATATTAGCCAGCACCTATGTTCACATAAATAATATACTAGAATACAGTGCTGTGTAAATTGATGAATGTTTACTAACATAGGGCTTGGCGAAAATGATGAATTGGACAGCGTTTGATTGCTGCCACAAGACTTAAAATCATTACCGTAGTAAAACATATGCTTTCATAATCCAAAATTTCATTGATTTGAAATTTTAAGGAATTTTGAATTTCTAATAGGGGTGTCGAAAGGAAATCTGAGCTCAGCTAATGTCATCGCTAATAACGGAGAAAACAGTTCTAGATTTATGCTTTTTTTTCTATTCGTAGGGAAAAGCTCGGTAAATTTAAATTTATTTATTTGAAGTCCTTGACTGTGAGACTATGAGTAAATATAACATACAAAACTGTAATGACTGTTGTTGGTAAATTTTGAAAAAATAATTGGCTTTCATTCAAATTATTTAAGAAAAACAGCGATTTCCTATTTCATCCTACGTTTCGGCGTAATGTATTTTGCTTTCTTCAGGGTTTTGCTGTAATTTGTCAGTGTAACAATATATCAAAAGCATGTTCGTTCATGAAACTTCAACTTCTTTCCAATCGATTGTTAAAGTTGAATTTAAGGTTTGACAAACTCATATTTTTTACTTTTGTCCACTGGTCACCGCACTGTGCGATGGATTCAAATCGAATCACCGCCGCTGTCGTTCACATCTTAAGCCAATGGCGTTTACATAATGAGAACTTATGAGTGTAAGGCTAAAGTAATGGTTGCTATGGCAACTTATAGCCTATTAATAGGCTTCTGGTCAGTAATGTAAGAGTAACGTTTTCATGAGTAAATTCTTACTGTTAGTATTGTAAGGGAGAAATTAAAATTTTGTTCTAATAAGTATTTAAATAAACTATTCTTTTTTGGTCAGATTAACATCCCAGCAAACATAAAATCGCATTAGAAATGATAGCTCAAGTCGTAAACAATGTTAATGCGAATCGCAATTCCTACCAAATGAGTAAACGGTCGTAAAAATAGTCACTCGAAGTCGGTATAAATCGGATATGATAAAAAGTGCGTCATGTTTGCAAATTTGCTCTCCTGCGCAGAATTCAAGTGAAAAAACAACCTTGATGTTCTCTCTGCGATAAGCAGTGCAACCAGATTGCAAAAAATCGGATGGTTCATTTGGAAAAAATGAGATATGCAGAAAAGATTGCCACTGGCAACGTTTTGCATGCATTGAGAGCAAAACTTAAGCTCTTTCGCATTATTTGAGGGTGTGCGAATAAAGTGTTGAATATCGCTCAATTTGTATAATTATTATCGCTTGAGCTAGAAATAAAAAAAATTGTATGCATATTGCCTCCACATTGGTAGGTAAATGCTGTTTTTCGAGTTTTATGCGATGATTCTCTAATGTATATGAAACGTATAAAATTTTGGTTGCGAAATATACCTACAAAAATACTTTTTACACTTATTGATATTCCTCACCGAGAATTATCAATAAGTGTAAAAAGTATAACGACAACCGGTGATTAATTTTGTTTCACCTACAAAAATGTTTGCTGGGATTTTTAAGTTTTTTTTTTAATTTTTCTCAAGCTTTCAAACGTTTAAAAAAAAAGGTGATTGACTTCCTGATTCGATTACCATATGCGATGAAAACTGATATAACATAAACTAACAGCTAATTTGTGCATCAGAAGTGTTGATTTGGAAGCGAAAAAGCGCCAGGTGCTAG
The DNA here is from genome assembly GCF_029784155.1 of Uranotaenia lowii. Lineage (NCBI taxonomy): Eukaryota > Metazoa > Arthropoda > Insecta > Diptera > Culicidae > Uranotaenia > Uranotaenia lowii. The sequence goes on along the minus strand of NC_073692.1, from coordinate 310,485,155 downwards.
AAACAATTATTTCCGTGATATAATACTCTGTTCTTCCCATATCAATTAGCCTGCCAAATCATGGCAATCAAACCATCTTCATACGTTATGCGGGTTCTCTCGTTCGTTTCACGTTCCCCAAGGTGAAATTTTGTTCCAACGAAAGGAAAATTAATAATAGTTCTTTCGGTGTGGCTCCGCCATAAGATTGCAGACCAGTCGTATGATTCTTCTAATTAAAGTTCAAACAGTTACACTAAAGTTTGGTGGTTGCGTACCACCGATTCGGCAAGTTGTTTTATCATCATCGGCGAAAGGGTACGGCGATGCGTAACACCGCTGAATCGTCTTCTCGGAAGTTTGGTCAATCATAATGTTTAGGTAACTTAAGGCTTCATTGATTTTTGATCGTTAATTTTTTTTTCTGCTCCTTCTGTATCTCTGATTGTTTCACAATCGTCTTCGCTCGGAGAAGGTTTTCAGCGGTTCGAGACAAATGGGAGGCACCTTTCGATAATGCTTCATGATCCGTGAATTGGGCCCAACCACCACCCCATATGGGTGATAATCGCAACAAAACAAGGTTATAATGACCTGGTCAGCAGCCGAGGAAAATTGTCTTCCAATTCGAAACATCACTCGATTGATTTTCGCAATGCCAATCATAAATTGCTCCGGCTCCTCTCTTCTCGTCTTCATTTACATCACCCAGGTTTATCGAATTTGTTTTTATTTGTAGTGCAATTCAATTTTCGCACCGCGCTCCTCATTCGAATGGTCTTGGATGCACTTTTTCGGGGTTCGAAATTGGTTAGGATTTCATCTCCAACAGATTTTGCCATTTGTTTTTTCGCTTATCTGAATATTTGTTTTGTTTCGAAAAATAATTGAATGTAATGACTCGACTTCGACTTCGGTGGGGGCTCGATTGAAAATTGTTTTCCAATTTCGAAGTAAGCCATCAGCAACAATTTGAACGATTGATTTTGAAATTGCCCGGCGACACGGTTTTGTTTTTACTGTTTGGTTCACTGTTTTGCGTTTTTTTTTTCTAAATTCTTTACTTCGGTCACGTCCGATGGCTTTGGAATTGTTCAATTTGGTCAATCATTTGAAAACCTGAATATGGGGATGCATAATTTGTCTGATTTCACCTTCGTTTGGAAGGTAACTGGAAATGACACTGACGTGAAAAAATTGCCCCATATAAGGAACTCAAGATGGATAAAATTGACTTTTAGCATAGTTTCTATTCGGCCTAGAGACGTTTTAATTAAGCACTTTTTGGCTTTTTGAACCTCAACATTTCTACACATTTGGTCCACCTAAATTGGTCAAGAGACTTCAAACCGAACGATCGGACTATTTGAAATATCATAGTAAAACTGCCTGTTTGGTGCCTAGGTTTAAAAAATTGATTTCGATAGAATCAAGCGCTCTGAATTCAATTTTTTTCCTCAGAGTTTGCCAATGTTTCGATAATTATATTCAAACAAAAAACAGTCAATGATAACTCTTAAACGAACAAACGTATATCATAAACAAAAACTTATTTTATATAATTTTATAATTCTCCATCCAAAGCAGATATAAGATACTTCGAAGATATCCTGGTATTTGAATTATAACAATTCAAAAACTATCATTTTAATCTTTTTTAGAATATACAATTCCAAAATTAATAACTTTTTTTGACATCACTAGAGGACATTTTTGAAAATTAATGTTAAGAAAAAGGGAAATTTTTGTTATGATTTCTAATTTTTTTCAAAATTATTTGAAATTTTTATATTTTACCGGACAGGGCATTAAAACAGAAATAATACAAATGGATTTTTTTTTTATCATTTGACAGTAGAATTATTCAGAAAAAAGGCAAAACGTAACTGACAAGCAACGTGAAAGAAAAATAATTTCAAATTACAAAGTAGGTACATGTTTTCACCGACTTCAAATTTAATTCATTTTTGAGACTCAAAAAACACTTGATTTTTTGCAGATTTGTATTTTTTTTTCGAGAATATGTCCTTAAAAAATTAAAAATATTTATGATCCACATAACTTTGTCCTTGTTTTGATAACTGATTTTGAAAGATTTAATCTTTTATATATTTGTCAGATTTGGTCGTCATTACATTTGTCAAATTTTGTCAATTATCTTTAGTTTAGATATTATGCCATGTGGAAATTTTAAAATTATTGAGTTTTCTGGTAAAGTATTAAATCTGCATGAAAACTTGAAGTTAATTTTAGATAAATTAACTATCCTCCATTTCAATAATGGATTCAGATTTTATAGAAATTGTTTCAGAGATACATCGCTTAAAAATATTCTACAATTTGCAGTAGTTTGATATAATATGATTACAACTATTCATGACATTATTCAAGAAAGTCTTTGAGTATTTGATATTTAAGATTCAACTCATTTAACAACTTGATTGAAGACTGCAATACGATTTGTGATATGATTGTAAATAGTTTTATTGAGTTTTTTTTTTAATTTCGTAGACATGCCCGTTTCTTTTTTGCAGATTTGGGAAAAATTAATGATTTTTTTTAATTTTCAGAAGTAAAAATCACTCGAGATCTTCGGGAAAGATGATTATTGAGTTAAACCCTTTATTTGCAAAATATTTGTGATACTCTTAAGTTTTTTTTTTAAAAGTGCACAAATTTATTTGATTGCTTTCTACTTATTTTCTAAAGTTATCTAGAAAAACACGAACTGATAGAAAAAAACTACTTTAAGGTTTGGAATCAGCGTGCCGAAAAAAATCAAAATATGCTCTTATATTTTTTGCATCTCGAAAAAAAAAATAAATGGGTCCCCCTCTTTTGAGAGTTATGAAAGAAATAATTACAATAATTTCATCAAAAACTCACAATTTTCAAACACCTGTTCTCAAAAATGCAGGTAGCGCGCGCCTTTAGAAAGTTTATAAGAATAGTTTATAGCATTTTTAAAATTGTTTAGCTGAAAAAAATTTTTTAATATAAAATCGGCCCCAAATCGAAAATTTAGATTTAATAAAAATGTTATAAGAAAAGTTTTTAAATTTCATAAAATCATCTAATTTTGTCAGAAGAAAAAGTACTTATAAATAAATTAAAATAAATAATATCAATTTTTATTTTGTTCATGGTGGAGGTGAAGAAATGAGCCATCGATAAAAAATGCATTATTTGAAAATTTTGAAACTCACATCAGCTGATTTTTAAGATTTTTAAGCGATTTTTGACCCGTAATAAATTTTTGTTATAGCTTGTTATCGCTATAGTTTGTAAATATCCCCTTGAATTCTCTGATTTAAATAGACTTGAAGTTCTACCGGTCTCAATTTTTTTTAAATGCTTAATTTAGTTTGAAAATTATTTATTATCAAAGATACGATAATCTTTCATGATAATTAAGTTCAGATGATCGATTGCGTATTTATTCACCAGAATTAAAAAACGAATAATAAAATGTACACTGCAAAAAATAAAAAATTATCCACAATGCAGTGGCAAATTTCGCCAATGTCAATCACTATACCTTTTTTTTCATCAATCAAGGTGAAAACTTTTGATTTATAAAAAAAATTATGTAAAACGATAACAATGATATTCATGATTTTCTTTTATATATTCAGTTAGCTGACTCGATGTGTTCTGCTACCTTGTAAAATTGATGGAAATTTGAATAATAATTTAAATTCAATTTGTTAGTTCTATATTTTTTATTTAAATTTCAACATCATTATATATCAACCCCTTGAAATGAAAGTTGTAAATTGAGCGAAATTCAAGTTCGATACCAAAGAAGAAAAATTCTAATTTTTTCAAGAATTTTTGTTTTTTTTGTAAATTCTTTATTTGAAACGGCTCATACCTTCAGGCTTTAAGGAGCCAAACACGTTTTGTTTGATTACAATTGTGTGCTAATATCTAGTTCACTTTAAAAGAAAACAGAAGATAGATAGGGAAATATGAAAATATAAAGAATTATAGACGAAGATCAATAGCTTTTAAAAAAGGTCTATTTCAAACATGTAGTCCATGTCTTTGACAGGCAGCACATCTCAAAGAATTTTTGTTCTCAATATCTGACCTATAATTTGTTTTCCAATCATTGATTTGTGTTTAAAATTAGGCCTCTGTATTAATTTATTTATAAGTTCCCAAATTCTGCCAAAAAAATGTTTTAATTATACAATATTTCTCTCCCATGCCAAATTTGGTACCATCTGCTTGATCCGTTTCTGGGGCATTTAAAAAATATAAAAGTCCTCCTGTTACATAATCAAGAAAATATTTCTCGTACCCAAATCCGTTCTATGCTAAATATGCTCGATAATTTCTCGTGTTAATAAAAAAAAGGATGGTTGCACTCCTCTCGCTTTTCTATCCCCCCTGAAAAGAAAGAAAGATTTTGAAACTCTCATTTCCATATACATATTTTCCTTTGACAAATTTGCCCCAGTTGCTTAAAATGTAATCCAGTTTTTCAAAAAATGTTTAAGAGCCCCCCCTTTTTCTATTCACCCCCCACTAAGATGAGGGAGGGTTGTCGAATCAGCACAGTAACATTTCTAAATCTCAAATTTCCTCCCCTTCAAAAGTTTTTTTTTTCCTGTGACTTATTCTATAAATATAATGTATGGGGCTCCCGTCTCCTTTTCCTACCTCACTCCATGAATGAAGGGAAGCGCCTCAAATAATTAAAGAGACATTACTCGTATCAAAATAAAATCCCACACAAAATTCGGTGCATTTCAACTGAAGACGTCGGTACTTTTAAGACCCCTCTTCCTATTTGTTTATCGGGATCAAAGAGATATCTCAAACAACCATAAAATCTTTTTCCGTATCCAAATATGCTCCCATGCCAAATTTAGTTCCATTTGCTCGTTTTTGTCCAGTTTAACAAAAAATTGTATGGAAGCCCCGCTCCGCCCTTTCCGTTTCTCCAATGGAAGGTGAAAAGAGCTTCAAACCATCTCAGGAAAATTTCGTTCACTAAATACCGTTACATTCTTAATTTGATTCCTCTCGCTTGAACAGTTATCGAGTATTGCAAAAAAAAAATATGGGCTTCTTCCCCTCTTTCTATCCTCCCAATCAGAGTAGAGAGGGGTCTCAAACAATCATAGAACCTATTCCCATATAGAAATATTTCACCATGCCAATGTTATTCCATTTTCTCGAATAGTTATCGAATTATGCATTGAAAATTGTATGGATGCCCCCTTCCTCCATTCTTTCTCCTCACTGAAAATAGAGATGAATCAATATGCATTGAAATATTTCTAGCATCCAAATATCAACGCATGCCAAATCTTGTTCCAATTGTTTGATTAATTCTTGAGTTATGTTAAAAATTTATAAGAGAGCCTCCCTCGTTCCTTTCTCCCCATTGGAAGAAGGGAGGGCTACCAAATTTGCATGGAAAAATTTCTCGTACCAAAATACTCTGCCATGCCAAATTAAGTACCATTTGCTCGAATGGTTCTCAAATTATGCAAAAAAAATTCTTTTGCTTGGGAGACCCCCTCCCCAATTCTAGTAAGAGGGAGGGGTCTCAAACCATAATTGGAATCTTCTCCGGCCTCAAAAGCACCCGTTTGCTAAGTTTCAAGCAAATCGGTTCAATAGTTTCCGTGTCTATAGGGAATAGACAGACAGATATTCATTTTTTAAATATGTATAGATAAACTAGTATTGGTGATTTAAAATCCTATTTTTTATATCTAAGATAAATTGTTTAGTATTGTCAGGAATATTGAAAAAAATTTTGAATGATTTTTTTTTTCAAATACAAATCCCTGGATCTCAAGGGCAGTTGGAAAAACTGAGTGCATTTGGATTCATAACCATTTAATTAGGAAAATTTAGCTCTAAATGTATAGAGCTCCTCAACTTGGCAAATATGGCTTAATAGCGTTGTGCAGCCAGATTTTGAAAACATAGTCTCGTCACAATCAAAATGTGATTTTGCAGACCCATATTATCAAATTTTTGGAACCAAGAATCAGTATATACAGATTACAGATTTTTGGATATTCAGACACTTTCCACTGTTTACTATTACTGATTATGCTCGCGTTCAAAAAAGTATTAGACTGTTAAGGACCACCGAATGTATTAACACATATTTTTAATCAATTCAAAGGCATTTCCAGGATGTGAAATTTCCATATATAAAACCGTATTCTGCTGTCCACAAGCTTCAACATAATGATTATTTTATGAAAATTTTGGCTACTCTTACATGAGAGGGCCATTCAAGTGTATGAAGTTGGCCAATGAAAACCAAACCAGCTTTAAAACAATGAATATAGTCAGCTTTTTGTGATAAAATGCTTTTAAAATTTAAATAAGAAACCTTCTAAGTACATGAACTATGAACTAATAACTGTAAATTGAATTAAAAGTTCAAATTTCAATGAGTTTATCAATTATTTCTACCTTTTTGAAGCATTCTGCATCCAAATGAGCGATACAGATTTCAATAAAGATTTTTGAGATTCTACACAGATTCAGCAGATTTTCATGCTTAAAATACAGATTTGTATGTGTCAACGCTGGTCATTGATCTGTTCTTGTGGGTGATAGACGTGTCTGAGCGAATCTCAGAGTTGAGATTCATAAGAATCGTACAGTCACGAAAATGGCGTAGTTAGTAAGATGAGCACAGATTTGGTTCCGGGTCCTGTAAATAAGACGGAGAGGTTAGAAAGTACAGATCGTTTAGGCTACAGCTTTAATTGTTTGTTCCTCCGGTAAATAAAACGGAATGATTTCAAAGCGGAGATGGTTAAGGCTGCTGCTATGATTATTTGTTTTGATTTGGCTTTCCGGTGAAAAAGACGGATTGGCTTAAGAGGCGTAGATTTTAAAGGCTGCTGTTGCTGACTATTTGTTTTGATTTGGGCAGGGAAAAAGCGCAGATTTTTCAGACTGCTGCTGATGATTGTTTGCTTTGAACTAACCTTCCGGTGGAAAAAGACGGAATTGGCTTAGAAAGCGCAGATTTTCCAACCTGTTGCTGCTGATTGTTTATTTTGATTTGGCCTTCCCTTTTTAAAAGACGAAATGGCTTAGGAAGCGCAGATTTTAAAGGCTGCTGCTGCTGCTGATTGTTTATTTTGGTTTGGCCTCCTAGTTAGGAAGGAAGTTTCCTCGAATTATTTCGGATTATACCGGCTCTGGTAAGGAAAGACAGAGCTACAGGAAAAGCACTGATTAGGAAGACTGTTGCTAAAAATATTTTCAAAGAATATATTGGATGAAGAATATGCAGAAAATAAATAAAATTTTAAAATTTGAAAAGCCTTTGCTGAGAATGGAATGTCTCGTACCTATTTGGTCCGCAAGGTGTTAATGTTGCTGAACTATGTCTATAATTTAGGGTAAATCTTTCGTTAATACCTTCACCGAACCAATAAGGAAGGAAGTGAAACAAAGTCTTTAGTATTTTTTTTTCACACCAAATTGACACCTAGATTAGCTGGCGCGAATCGAGTTGTTGTCGAGGAGACAAGTGTACACTTACTTACTTAGTAGGGTATATAATTCAAGCTCATCCGTGCTAATTTTCTTCCTTGCTTTTGAGAAAGCCCGCGCAGCCGTCATGGCAGTTTGTCGTCTCGTCTCTGTTGATGAAATTTCTTTGCAGCTCAATCGACCGGCGTACGTGTGTATCTAATTTGACGAATGGGTAGGTTTATTGTGAAAAATTTAACCACTGTCTCAGGAGATTCATTAGATCCTTAATTACTGATTTCGATCTCGTTTATGGTAATGGATCGGGGTTTGCGTTTTGAAAGCTCTTGCCGGCGCTTTGATCGACTACATACCATCAATTGATTTGAACTAGGGCAAATGGAACAGAAATAATTCAAATGAGTTTTTTAAAATCTGTTTCTGTTTTGGGCGAAGCTTCAAAAGAAAGAAACATACACTAATCACTAATCACTAATCGTACTTCCACAGCCAGAACTTATGTCTGAGTCCCAAAGAATAATACAAATGTGTATTTATTCTTCTTGTCTTTGATTATGTTTTTGATTATTTTAACATAAAAACATTAAAATGATTAAAAACATAAAGTGGTTGGGCCTACCATGGAGCAGAGAACGCAGAGACATCTGGAACACAGGAACAAGGAAGAAACGTGGACCACCAGTACCATACGTTTCAAATGGGCAGTATTGTTGGAAGCCTGCTAAGAAAATGCTCCTTGATGCAGAAACCATGCGTAATTTGAGTAAACTTCGTCAATCACCAAGACCATCATAAAGGGGCTGGAAATGATTCATTTAGTACACAGAAATCACAAAACCTGAGAAAAGAAACATTGTGAAGAATTTGATGCTATGAAAGAATGATGATTTTAAAATTCCAATCTTATTTTTCCTGTTTTGGATTTCAGTGTACAATCATATCTGGTCATCGACCAAGGATAAAGCGCCTTCACTCGCTCTTGAAAATAAAAAAGAGAAACGGAAAATATTAGTAGAAAATAAAACCTCTCGAGGTCTGTTTGAGCTCGAAAGGTTTTTTTTTAATTTACCCTTATAATAAAATTTACTCATAAGATTACCTCAAAAGATTTCATCATCATAGAAAGCACATAAGCTTCCAGTTCTTTACCTGTTCGAACCTTCAAATACTTTGTTATTCACACACATACTTCTTATATTTTGATATAATGTTTCAAAAATCATGTAATAATTTAAATGAAAAATATGTGTTTTGACAATGTTCAATAATATAGTTCATGACATGCAATTCTATTTCGCAAGTAGGATTTATGGAGAATGAAATTATCAATAAATAAATTTATATTACTATTTTTCTAAAAAATACTTATCGTGTGTCCGTTTCTCCTCCGGCAGAATTTCTCGGTAATTCTCAAAGCGTACACGAATTACAAAACCACATTTGCATGGCAAGCACATGATCCCATAAAACCCTTGTTTTTTTTTTCTGAGCGCCCCTTTTTCACGTTAGAGCTGAACCGCTCCATTTAACAAGACTTCGGATGTATTTAATTTTCATTTTTTTCTTCGATTTGTCGAGCCGTATGCAGGATTCTTGTAAGTTGAACAAAATCTCAGCAACCTGGAAATTTAATATCACAAGTTCGGCCCTCGCGAACTCTTTCTTCGTTTACTTATGGCTACAAGTGAAACCCAAAATACGCCACGTAGCTGTTTACGAGTTTTACGAGAGATCGCACACATTTTCCGTTAAGCTTCTTTATCGCACTAAATCAATTTTCATCTCGCTTCAAAAGAAAGAAACATACGAAAAAAAACTTTTTGAGTAACTTTGAATGAAATTAGTTATTTGGATAACCCAGAAATGAACAAATTTCTACGTTCAATTTATTTTTGACAAACTTATGAATTTTTTGTCAAAGCCACAATGCACCTTAATCAAAGTTGAAGTACTCTCGATCACCTTAGCTTTTGTTCGACTGCCGCCGTCATCATTTGCAGCTGGTTGAATTCACTTTTTGCTTCCTTCCGCTAATTTGATGGACGTTTTTTTTCGTGTAGCCTACCTATTTAATATTCACTGACTGTGTACGGTTATGCATTATGGATGCAGGAGCCTTGCGCGAAAACTGGGTTAATAGCCTTTGAAATTAATCTTTCTCCGGTACAAATCCTCCAGAGGGGGTTGTAAAATAAATTAAACATTGAACGTCTTCCCCGGGCCATCATCGGCTTCATCGTCCATAACCGATTGTGAACTACCTATAAGCGCAGTTCAAACGATCATAAAAAGGAAAACCCCCAAGCGTCAACGATTGATAAATTTATTAACCTTAAAACCGCCAAGTTCACGAATGTAATTAGCGTAAAGATACCCAAAAAAAGGCTCCCCAACTGAATTCATAAACTTTCTTTCACGGCAGCAGCCAGCTGACAAGTGGCGAAGCGCCTTTTTGACGGGTGGCCACTCAAAGAGGAGGTGCCTTTAGATGACTCGGGCCTTGAATGCTTGCTGCTGCTTCTCAATTACACTTTTGCATTAATGGGGGGCTCGCTCTGGGGGGATAATCCGGTGAGATGATGATGCTTTTTGAAAAGGAAAACCTCCCCGCCAACACGGTTGGTCGTGCAGAAATAGTTGATACTTTCGATCTCACTCGCGGAATGATCGTCGCTCGACTGATGCTGCAGTGAATTCATACACGCGTGGTCAGACGCGAGAGATTCGCGAGGGGAGCGAGGGTCTTGGCCGGATTTCATGGAAAATGCCTCATTAGCTGGCGCTATTTTAAATGTTTTTAATTTTTTTTTTTGCTTTACCAGATTCGCTGGACCACTTATTGGTATCCGAAGATGGCAACTGTTGTGACGGTACAGTGGGAATAATTTTTCAAATGAAATTTTTTTCAAAATACTTTCTACATTGCGAATAACATACATATTTCATAAAATAAATTAACACTACCCCTTCAAATTGTCCAATTTTGATTTATATTGCAAGAATAACGTGCTACAACCATAGAAAAGGTTTCAAAAAATTCAATGCCCATTTAGCAAATCTTTGTGCTAGAAATGTGCTAAAAAGTGAACTATTCCAAAGATGGTATGATTGGAAATGCACTGCTGGCATGAAGACTCGAGCTCCCAAGCAAAATGATGCATAACCACTACTTTCAAGCGAAAAAAATTGGATAATTTATCCCAAAAAAAAATAAGAATCGAACTCACTGCCACATCTTATCTCGGCTTGCCTGTCCGATATCTTACCCAGTGCACCATCTAAGTCGGTTAGCAAACGAAAGTTTGGTGTCATAGTCTTTCTTATACCGATAATTTCACATTCAAAGAAGGTTCATTATTAGAGTAGAGTCTGATTTGGGGGTGTAAATATGAAATCAGGCACTCTGACGATGGAAAGTTTTGGGCTCGAAAGACTTTTTTTTCGGTTTTTTTCAACGACATATCTCAAATGATCTGATGTAAGTCAGTTGAAATGTTTCAAATGTTTTCAAAGGAGATTTTTCTCTGTTCTATTTTATTGATCTAGACCTATCGCTATAATTGGACTGATGAACATATTAGACACACTTCGTAGGAATCTTGAGTAATTCAATTTTTCAAAAAGTAAAACAAAATGGAATTGAGGAGAGGTCGACTGGATAATTTGATGCGTTTGTTATTCGACAGTCGAGTCAAAAAAGTTCGAAAACGATTTTTCGATTATTCCGACGTTTCGATGCTGTTTAGCATCATCTTCAGGGAATTAATCGGATCGTATCACGTAAAACTTGATTGGTTATGTGAAGCTTATTGTCCACTTTTTTTCCCCATTTCCCTATTGTTTTAGATTTTTTTAAATTATACCGCTTCGATCAGACCTTGTTGATCGTAAGAATTTAAAAAAAAACTTAACTGCAACACAAAAAACAATAGGGAAATAGGGGAAAAGAGTGGAAAATAAGCTTCACATAACCAATCAATTTTTAAGTGATACGATCCGATTAATTGTATCCGATTGTACGTCTCGGTGGTCGAGTGGTTAGCGTGGTAAGACGGTAATCGCTGGGTCCACTGATGGCATGGGTTCGATTCCCATCTCGGTACTGGGTGTTAAATGTTAATTTAAGTTGTCCACGTCATTTATTCAGTCTGTAAAGCCCTAAATCGGCTAAGACGGTGTATGTCTTTATAATTCCCTGAAGATGATGCTAAACAGCATCGAAACGTCGGAATAATCGAAAAATCGTTTTCGAAATTTTCTGACTGAACTGCCGAATAACAAACGCGTAAAACAAAATTTTTAAAAATTTGTAAAATTTTCATTCCTTAAGGTCTTAATCATTATTTATTAAGAAGCTGAAAATTTGAATTTGCTATGCATTTGTTTAGCAGTAGTAGTCTTAATACGTTGTTTTTATTTTTCATGATCCGACTGAACTGAATGATGTTTAAAATGGACCATTTAACATAAACAGCTTCAAATCGCAAAATTTTATCTGCATATAGCATTTTAAAAGTCAGTTCAAGAATCTTAAAAAAAATCTCACGAACAACAGGGAATTTAAACGGAGCAGATCAGATAACCTAGGAGAGTGTGATCCATCTAAAGAGTCCAGAAACTTATGTTAATAAAAGTTTTTATGCTAACATTTACTCCTAAAAACCAAAAGTATCAATCATTGATGCTTGACTTGAAGGTTTTTAACTATGTGTAGTATTATATTACTTTTCACCTGTTTTCCTTCTGAAGTTGATGAATTTATCCCCTGATGAGCAATACAATTACTTACCTACTTTTTTCCAACGCTAATCTGGTGATGAGAAATAAAATGGCTTTCACACATGTGTCAACTTGGTTTTTTTGAATGAAAAATAATTTCATGGTAATTTTGAAGGACTGCAAAAAGGTCCAGTCGATTATTTCATATGAGATCCATTTCATACGGAAAATTAGCAAAATTATGGTGAAAATTATTCATGATCACTAATTTTTGTGTTTTATATCAGTTACCTCAATCTGCGCTTACAATTTACAATAAGTCACGGTCATTATCATAAATTTTATATTTCCCCTCTCGATCTGTTTGAACACTTTTAGTTGAAGTCTTAACACACTAAGGTTAAAAGAATTTGTTCTCTTCAAAATTTTCTAGCAAAAATATTTTTTTACTATTTTTTATCAACAAAAGTTTTAATCCTTTAGAAGTTTTTTTGATTTGTTTGGTTAAATAATGTACTTTATTCTTTTACGATTTGATTTACTATTATTTTTCAATAATGATCAGCTGTACAATTGAATATTTTATAAATTTATTAACTTTTCAATACAATAGAATATGGTGGGGTAAAAGTACGACCTTAGTGCTATCCTATTGTAATGTTGTTGAATTTTATCGACGTTTTTCGGAGAGTTTTACAAATTAAAAACGTTCTTTTATCAGACGTTTCGAGCTACTTTGGCATTCGCTCTTCTTCAGCAGGCACTAAAATATATTTCAAATTACAACTTAACACTACAATTACAATTTTTGATTTCAAACCTACAAATTACTGGCTTTCGTCCATACTAATTTGTTCTGGCTCAGTTTGTTTTGTTTTTCGTTTACATTTGTGTGTAATAACTGTGTGAGATATTTTTTTTATTTTTTGTATTTTTCGTTTTATCACTTTGACGTCTCCAGTAAAGTTGGAGATCATCAAATTTTAAGAAACTTTGTTGAAAACGTTAAAGCTCTATCTTTTGAACCAACATGTTTAAAAGACATTATTTCAAAAACTTACCTCGAAAAACGACAAATTCTCACATGCCAACAAATGAAACTATCTGTCCATTAAAGTTGAAAGATTTCTCTTTCTAATGAGTTTATTTTCATTTTGGTATGTTTGCAACTTCTGGAGATATTGAGCAATGAAAACATGCAATTTTTAAAATAAATCACCCAAAAAGTACCATTAAATTACAAAATACTGCCTTGATGCTTTGAATGCAATTGTGTAGTTTTACAATTGTCGCAACTCTCTCATACAAAATTTGTCTCAAAACTCGCTTCGAAAAAAGATAAACGAATTTTTTATTTTTTGAAGTTAGTTTTTGCCAAAAATGTCTTTTAAACATGTTGTTTCGAAAGATAGAGCTTTGACGTCTTCAACAAAGTTTCTTAAAATCTGATGATTTACAACTTTTCTGAAAACGTCATAGTGATAAAATGAAAAATATCTCACTTATAGATGGATTGATCAGGAAAAATTTACAAAAAAATATGCGCATTCAAAAGTTATGAAATATTGTAGAACAAACCAGAAAGCTATTTTGACATTGACGCCTTCAAAAAGCCCATGATCACGTTTTTTGAGTTTTAAACCACTATGCTCTGGGGCAAAAGCTAGTTCGAATGATGTGGAGTAGAAGTACGACCATTAAAAATTCCACATTTCTGCACGAAGTGAAGTAGAAAATTATTTTTATTTCAATCTTTCAATCAAATGCTGCAGAAAGCATCTTCTGTGTTTGCTTCTGATACAAATCCTATACATAGGAGAACACAAGCGAATTCGGAGTTTTTCACTTGTCCATATTTAACAGGTTGACGAAATCCATTTCTCAGCCTATTTCAGCAATTTTTCGCGCGAGCTGGTTTTTGTAGAATCAAAAATATGCTCTGATGTTGAAAGCATTTGAAAAAAAAAATGTAAAAACTTTCCGTTTATATTAACTTTGGTGGACCCTGTATATAGTACGTACTTTTGCCCCATTTTCACTTCGTACTTTTACCCCTTCTAGGTTTCTTATTTCTGAATTTATCCTTTCAAGATCATTACCAATCCACGCCAAACGGTGGTCAAAGAACGTAGAAAAGGTGTATATTAGATGCTACAGCAGAAGTCTAGACTCTCCTCTAGCAGCTTCAAATTTTTAAATCAATTTTATTCCATTATCAATGGAGTTCTACGCAATATTATCATTTTCATTTTTTTTGCGGGTAAATTCCTCTATAGGTTTTATTTTTCAAATCAAAACCGAAAAAGTACCTATGCTTTGTATTTTTCATGGGAGGCCTGCCTGTCTCCAATCTACATAGGACCGAGTAAACTTAACTTCTCATCGGCTTGTTGTTCCCACGTTCAATTTTTACCAGCAAACACTACCCCCAAAATAAAATCAACTTTCTTAAATGAATGCTAACCCAATACTCACATTGTGGGGGTTTCATGCGATTCTCAGTCATTTACAGTATTTTTAAGTTTAGCGGATGCCGCCATGTTGGATTTCAATATCACGTCGGACAACAAAATTTGACTTCTATTCGTTTAGCCCTTTAACCCAATACCAATACAATACTATACAATTGTGGGGGTTTCATGCGACTTTCAGAGATTCACAGCATTTTCCAAGTTAATCGGAAGCCGCCATCTTGGATTTTAAGATGGCGTCAGATTGCGAAATTTGACTTCTACTCGTTGAGCCCTTTCACCCAATAACCAAATTCTGCGGGTTTCATGCGATTTTCAGTCACTTACAGTATTTTCAAGTTGAGCAGATCCCGCCATCTTGGACTTCAAGATGGCGTCGGACAGCAAAATTCATCTACTACTTGCCCTTTCACCCATAAAAACAATTGCCAGTATTTCAGTTATTTATTATTGAATTCAAGATTTTTTTTTTACAAATGTAGCCCTTTTTTCATACTTTTTAGAAAATATTCGGATTAAATTATTCGTCACGGTTCGAAGGAATTCTCGATTTTTCTCTCTAATACGGCTTATTGGCACATCTTCTTTGTCCATCATTTTAGCTATCTTTTTCCACCAGGTCTTCATCTGAGTGATGTCTTTGACAACCTTTCTCTTTGCCTTGAGTTTCTTCTTCATGGTTGCCCAGGGAGGGCTAAGGTTTTTTTTTGAACAAACTGGACCCCTTTCTCGGTATACCATTCTTGAACGACTTTGCTGTAATGAAAGCTTGCCAAATCTAGTCAAAACATTACGGGATGGTCGTGGGATCGAATGAAGGGGAAAATTCGTTTTTGGAGACACTCTATAGCTCCGACGTCATTGTCTTATTTATAACGAGAACGTTTAACCACAGCTGCAAATGCCCTGCCAAATCATAAATTTTCGTGCAAAATTGTCGGCAAAAACAAATTTAAATTGATAATTTGATAATGCGCCATACGATATTTCTGGGCAATTTCAACTGTTTAGCTAGCCTAGATGGATTTTCCAAATGACTGTGCACAATTTTTTCCCTTATTTAAGTTTCCATTTTGATTGTTTATAAAGTACAGTCGATTTGCGGAATGTCAAAGAATCATAATTGAAGCTGACAACATTCCCGACAAGAACTTCCAAATCCGTAAACCGGGAGCGCCACAAATTGTGAAAAAGTTAGTTCCAAATCTAAATGAAGCAAGCTTTACATACGTACAAGATTACTTTGTTATTATACTTATGTACTATGCGACATGGGGTGATCTACTTGCCCCACATAGAGGTGCTGGTTCTGCCCCTTAAATAAGTTGAAGAAAAAAACCGAGAATTATTGTAAAAACTTAAGTGAGAAATCAAAATCCAATGAGGGGAAAACTTGAGTAACAATGTGTAAGTACCTCATGTACCCCAATAGTTTTCGATGAGAAAACAAATCGGATGCTGTGTTAACGAATCATCTCAAAATAACTTTTAATTTCTCTTAAACTCCCAAGTCGTCGTCGTTACCGTCACAAAACAGATATTAATATTGTTTTACTTCGTTAAGGCCAATTTGTTGTTAAGCCGCAGCACGGCAACGAGGTGGTTCGCGTGTGGCACGTGATTCGCACAGCAGCGCTCTCTTTCCCAATTTACGACACCTGATGGCTAATATTTTTACCCGGGTGGTTTTTTTTCGTTCGTTTGGTTGTTTTTTTTATATCTTGCATAGTCGCCACCGATTGCACCGATTTATTTTTTTTTGTTTCTCTCGTTTTCGAAGGTCCGCTAATTAAATTGCACTGGCCAGGCCACGGTTTGCAAATTGACGAACACATATGGCGGAGGCCTGTATTTTAACGAGAGCTCTGTCCGATGAGCTGTAACTATTAATTATGATTTTTCCATTTTTCATAATTGGCTAAACGGATGAAACCGACAAAAAAGAATGGATTCATTTGTTATTGGAATAATCCTTTCGAATGGTTTTGAGTTTTTTTTCTACGTTGAAGGCTTTGAAGAACTTTGTATACTGTTGACAGTAAGGAAGTGCCATTGCTGCAGGCGATTCAATCGTTCCGTTTAGTAGTTGACCTTTTGTGGAATATCATTGAGCAAATTTCGTATTCAGTTAAAGTTAACATGCAAGCGTAAACTAAGGAGCTTTCCTGTTTATTATATTGAGTACCTTGGGTTGGAAAAGAATCGTTTAAAAACTCGTCATATGTTGTATTGTGAAACTATACCTCGGATCAGAACAATTAATTATTTTTCGATTTGGTAAAACTGGTCAAGGATGGGTTCTGTTTTTTTGTGGAAGTTGGTTTTTTTCCTTCAATACGACTCGATTAACCAAAAGACGTTAAGAAAAAAGTTGAAAAGTGACCTACTTTAGCAAAAAGTAAAAAGCAGATATGGAAATCCTACCTCTCAGCGTTGGTTTCGGAAAGAAATCGGAAATATGTTTAATTCATCCTAAATCCTTCAACAGATTGATGTGTGACAGAAATCAAACGATAAACAATCAAGTGAAGTTCCTAAAGTGCCTTTAAAGAATACTAGAAACCAGTGCCTTAGAATCTACCTCACCTTCCTAGAGTGCCCTCAAACGATGGTCGGTTCCGGTCGGCCCGATGAATTGGCACCGACTTAGCGACAAGCTTTCGCCACTCAAAATGATGACCTCGGTCACGAGCAAGAAGGTCGACTATCTGGCCTCGTCCACGCCGACCTCGACGGCCACTCCGGCCTCGACGAGTCAGCCGGACAGTCTGGACCTGGACTACGACATGTGGCAGGGCCAGTTCGAGTTCGTCGGACCTACGGTAGTCGATCCTTCCGGGCCCATGAGGGTCCAGGATTCCAACCTCATCTCATCGCACACCGCTTCATCTAGTCTGGAAGATCTGCGGCTGAAGGATTACATCCCTCCCGATCAGCCGGTGCTGATCGACGAGGAAACCTTCCTCAGCCTGCATCCGAACGATTTTCCATCCTCCGGGCCTCATTCCGGGCTCTTTCTGGACGAGTACAACATCGGAGAAACGCAACAACAACAGCCGTTGAACAATAACAACAACAACAGTCTGATCACAAACATCAACAACAACAATAATATACTCAACAACAAGTTGCTGAACAACAAAACCAACAACTTGATAAGCTGCTCGGTCATTATCGAGGAGAAGAATGCCAAAAACAATCTGATCAACAACAACCTTAAGTTGATCGGAGACAATCCGGAGCTGGGCGGAAACAAATTCATTCTGAAGTCCAATCACGCGACCAATCACAACAACAAGATGGGCGGTCTCATCAAGACGGATCTGTGTGATAATTTGAACGAACAGGTAAGTGACAGGGATTTCTGGGATCCCAAAAACCTCAATCACGTTGAATGATTTAAATGAATAATGACGGTCGCCATGTAGAACACATTTGTTTAATGATGTGTGGGTTGTTTTCTTACAAAGTTTCAGAAAAAACTGTTGTAGTCCAAAGCAAAAGTTTGATTTCCAGATTAAGAGATATATAACACGTTATGATGAGTAAATTTCAATTTGAGAATCAAATAGAAAAAATGATTATCGTACGTGCAAAAAGGATTATGGCTAGAAATAAAAGTCAAAATAAAAATTTAGTATTTTTACTCATATTCTTTTCCATATTTCTTGATCGCTTTTCTATTATTTCTGTTGAACAATTTTTTTCAAAGAGCAAATAATCCATTTCAATTTTTCAATTTTATTATAGGGTTGCTATTTACAAAATTCAATTTCTAAAAACATGTTAGAACTGGCTTATTTGAATGGATTCCAACATTTTCCAGTAAACTATTCAGCAGAAATTTTCTTCAAAGGATTTACTTGCCATAAAGCTCTTATGAATAGCGAATCCAATTTAAGTACTAAATTTTTCAGTTTTATTTGACACTCCTATACTCCTAAACAATGCAGAAGTTAAATTTATTTTGAATGGAAATTCTATTAAAATGCATCTGTAATTTTTAGATTTTTTGTAGAATTTTATGTCTAAATATGATGAATCGAAACTTTTGATAATCCTCTGATGCACTCACAGTGTCTTTTTTAAAAACTGTGAAACAATCAAATCAGCATTTTTGAAAATTTTACAGTAGAATGGAAATTCACCCTTATTGATTGCACTACTCTACATCAAAAATTTTTTTTCAGGAATTTAACTCTTATGAATTTCCCAAAAGGCTTTGTATTTCAAAATTCAAGCTGTCTTAGTGTTCACTTCTTTTAGAGGCATCCTAGCACATTCCACCTTAATGAATGACTTTATTTTAAATGAGAACAGCAATTATTGAGTCAGATAAATAATAGCATTTTAATTCGAATGACGCAACTGAACAGGTTTGAAGCCCTTTTTTTAGTCTTAAGTACAAGAGATATAGCCCATCATAGATGAAAAATAATTTTTGAAATCGTTGATTTATTTCGATACGATTTGGAAAATTTCTTTCAAACATTGTTCATTAGGTGTTGAAAGATGTTTGTAATTGATTGAGATTAAAACATTTGTTAGAATTTCCGAATTTGATGAAACAACAGCGATTTTTCGAAAACTACGCATTACAAACAAAAAAAATAAATTTTTTGCACACTTTCTTTGAAATCTTTAGTAATCAAAAAGGGTTGGAATTGGTCATTATTTGACGAAATGGCATGCATTTCTAATTGAATGTTCATTAGGTTGGCCTAAAATTGCACCATGTCAGGAATTCTGGGTGCTCAACCTTCAAATGATAGCTTTTCGGGTGTAAGAAACATACTTTCATATGGCGGTGACTAAGAAAAGCGATGTTTAGAGGTCGAACTGGTTCAGTTTTGGTAAAAAGGTCATTTTTCGACAATTTCGCCTAATAAAATTCTCAGATCTTGAAAAGGTATCAAACATGATCCTCTTTTATTATTTTTTTTTTTTCATAACGTAAGATTTAAACTAAAAATTTGTTATGACTAGTTTGGACTCTCAATTTGTATGTATGATATTTCAAATTACGCAATATGATGTTAAAAAAACATATTTATACCCACTTTAAAGTGTACTTAAGATAAGGGCTTTCAACTTAAAACATACTCAGAAGCATACGCAATGTTATTAAATACAGCTTTGCAGAAGAAAGTGTATAGATATAACGCGTCGTTTTAAAGTTATTCAAGTTTTATTGTGGGAAAATGTCACAATTTTTAAATTTTTGTTGGAAATTGCTTTGGATTTTGATGTGGATGAGTTTCGAGCAATCTAAGATCCAAATAAACTCCTGATATCAAAATTTTTCATTTTTTTTTTTCGATTCTTGAATCAACAGGAAGAACCATTTGCAAACACTCAAGCAATTTCTAACAAAAATTTTAAAACTTGTGCCTTTTTGCTACAGTAAAACATGAATAACTTTACAATGACGAGTTATATCTTTACACTTTCTTCTGCAAAGTTGCATTTCATAATACTGCGCATCTTTTGAGTGCGTTGAGGGTTGAAAACAGTAATGTAAAGTACACTTTTTTGTGGATTTAAAACTTGCATTATAGAAAAGATTACAAAATTTAAGAGACACATTTTTTATGCTTTTTGAAGATCTGAGAGTATTTTTTAGAAAAAATTTACAAAAAAAAACATTTTTTTTTTAAAATCGAATCAGTGAGACCTCTATACATCGTTTTTTAAAGTTGCAGCGATATGAAAGTTTGTTACTTACTCCCAAAGCTATCATTTGAAGGTTGAGCCGAAAATCGCAAAAACTTCGTCGATAAACGCACGGGCAGGTTTTTGTTTTCAAAAGTCTCCAAGAGTAACGATATCGACAAGCGACATTAGGTAAAGCTAAGATTATAAGGTGGAGAGTCCTTAAACTTTGAAGCTTTATGTTGAATCATCAAAACCTCAAAAATGTTTTTTGTCAGAAGGGGGCAAGTTTTTTTCTTGACAGTAATCAGTTTGCTGGTTATCCACAAAAAGCAATTAAACTATGATTTTGTTTCATAATTATCCTTTTCAAACCTCTTAGGGGTCAACCAATCAAAAATTTTACTAAAGCTCAGTTCCTTTAGAAATGGGACAGTTTTAAATGCACCTATCTTGAAAACTATTCATATGATCGAAAAACTTCCCGAGAAAGAAATGCAGGTAGTGTTATGATTATTTTAGGAAAAGTATGAAAGAAAATTGTTTTTTTTTGTAGAAATAATCATAATTTTTTTAGTATCTCCCATCGATTAGCGCACACTTTTTTTCAATAATGATATTGATCACAGTTTTCTAGAAAAACTTCATATAATCGATGATTTGGGTAACTGCTCCATCTTCTTAAATTTTTGCTACTGTTTTGACCAATGCTTCTTATAAAAACTGGAGACAATTTGGTGAATTTAGCAGTTTTAAATTTACCAAAATGAAATACGTTTTTATGGAATTTTCAGCTGGAAAATTCAGAAAAAAAACATAAAAGAATCATCACAAGAACAAATTAAAATTAAAATCGATTAGTTGAAATCGTAAATTGCACAGTTTTCAATCAAGACTTCTAGTTTTAGGCTTTTGAAATCATCGAAATCTCATGTTTTCGACACCAAAATTTTATTTTTCTCCACGGGAGCAGAATGTTGCCGAATTATGATATTTTTTCTAAAACAATCAGCAAACATAAACTTTATTCTGCTAGACACCTTATCAGAAGCAGACTGCCGTTACTAGTAAAACATTGAATATTTCACAAGTTTTGTCGTCCATCAAAACTTATCTGTTGCATTGGCTCGGCACCGGCTAACCAGCTTACTAACTCTTCAACTTTCTTTTGAACTGTCTTTTGAAGTTTTGTTTACCTGGTTGATTGGTGGGCAAAACTTCTGGCCTCAGGGACTAATTTCCTGGAAATTTCAGAGATCTACACAGAGTTTTTTGCTTATTCATAATTTAAAATGCCTTTAGTTCCCTGATCATCTTTAACAGTAGTTTCCGATCATGTGCTTCACTTTCACACTTGGCTTGAACTTTTTTGACATTCTTGATTGTTTTTTAATAATAATTTTTCACCACTTCAAGCATAGTGATTTTCAGTACATACAACGGTTTTGTCAGCTCTCGATTTCATTATGATGGTTTTTGAAGAAAACTGTGCACAATTATTTTTGTCCTCTTGCATCCTAAATATCTCGAAAGTGCGTAAGTTTTGTATTTAAAAAAAATAGGCTGGGTAGTATTTTTATAGGCAAAAAAAGTTTCCAAAATTTTGCATGTCTGCACAGCAAAAATTATTTCCTGTAAAATTACGCAAATTTCCTGTAACAAAAAGGAGCAGGACATTTATCGTAATTTTACAGGTCGAAAAACAAATTACGTGACATTTAATTTTCAGTGTACAACTTTTTTACATGACATTTGCTGTAATAATAAATAAATCTTCGTTAACTTTCAAGGAAAACGATTTAAAATTACAGGTTTTCAGGGTTAATTACAGGTTGATTTATTTTACAGGTTACAGTTTCAGTGACACGTAATAGTCAAAAAAAATTTTCTGTGTGATAACTTGGAACATACCCTTCGTTTCATAATGTATTTGAAACAGTTATTATATGAGATAAAAAATAAAATAGTATTTTGTCTTACTTTCTTTCTTGATGTAGACATCATTTCCAACTGTTTGAACTATTGAGAATTTTAAAAAATCATAAAATTTCGGGCAACCTTACTTTAAATGGTTTGTGAATTTTACATAATATATGATATGAGTAGGTTTAGTGAAATGTTCCCTATCTTAGCTCTTGAAATTTTCGAGCTCTGCTCTAATTTCATAACAAGGGGGTAGGAAGACTGCATTCTACATTTTTCGTTGGACAATCATTTATCATTCTACTCAAATAGATTTTAAATACCTTCAATAAATGGAACTATGACAATTTATTCATGTTTAAGGATAAATCAGTTGTTTCCGTACTGTTTCCTTGGATTTTAAAGTAAAAAATCTGTATTTTAAATATTTTATTAATATTTTAAGGCGTTAGAGATACTTATTCATATTTTAAAACGTGTGAAAAAGTTTCTAAAATGGTTTAAAGCAGTGGTTTTCAAACTTTTTTCACTCATCGCCCCCTTTTACCAAATTTTCGAGCTCAACGCCCCCATGGGCCAATTTTTAGAAAATCTATTTAAAAAATTCAAAATCTGGATCGTTGAAAAACCATTAGCTTTCGGCTTGATGTTGTTGTAAGGTTTAACTTAAAACTCATTCAAATTTATATGTGGGTGCCTAATCGGGGTAGCGCACGGCCCCCTTCGAAATAAACAAATTTCAAATTATCAAATTTAAATGAGCCCTCAGAGACAAAGGGGTATTATAAGGTGTTATAAGTGTAAAAATGGTCGATCTTGATTCAATAATGTCAAACGATTCTTTATATTTCGAACTATATTTCATGATTTTTCAGATTTTTAGAATTTGTTTGTAATACTATTTTGTTCCAAAGAGAAAAGCGTATTTTTTGAAAATAACCAAACATAACAAATTAAAAGCGTGTTTTCTCGAAATAAGCTTTTATGTATTTATACACTTTTGGCTCCAAGGGCCTCATATTGCTTTAAACCTGCAGTAAACACTTAATCCTAAGAAAAGTTTCATGGAAACTTACTTATACTGGTTAATTAGTTTGTTTTGATATCAAATCAAATATCCCAAATTTCGGTAAACAAAATTTTCTATTCACCATTTAAATTTGCATTAGTGTTGAATACTAAATTGCATTATGGAAAACAAATTAAATGCTGTCAAGCCGGTAAAATAACGTAAGAATAGTATTACTTCTTGATATCTGAATTCGAGTCCTGTTCAAAGTTATGCAGCAAATTTATATGAATTTACAAGTCTTAAAGTTAAAATTAGATTCTAATAACTGAATCCAGGCAATGTTAGTGATAACCAAATAGATTAAAAGTTTATCCATGGCAAATGGCACAATTGATTTTTTAATCGATTGAAATAGAGATGAACAAATAGGAACTAAATAATTATTACATATTGGCTGATATGAATAAAGCTCTAGTAATTATTTTTGATATTTTCGAGCAGTTTTGTGAGTCAAATACTTCGAATGGCATACATATTTTTTATCCGGAACTGGTTGAAAGTAAATGTTCTACTCTGCTTTTTCATATCTAGTTGAGCAAATGCTTTCAAATTTTGCCATTCTAAAGTTCGAGCTAAGTAAAATCTATCAAAGTAATTGCTATTTTCTTATTCATACCACCTATTTTCTTTCTAGAAAATCTGTCACTAAATCATAGATGACGCCTTTTTATACAAATATTTTCAAAGGTTTTTTTTCTGTTCAGCAGATTTTTTGAGACAATACAATTTAAAGATTATCAAGCATTGCTATCCAAAATTATTCTTGTTTAAGTATAACCCAAAATAATCTTACAAAACATGATGAACATGAAGAGCGTATACAAAACCAGTGACAATTGAAAAAAAATCTTGTTGTTACATTTAAAAATAATTATTGAGATACTGGAACAAAAATTTGTTTGCAGCTCTGTGAAATTACAGTTTTTTCAGTCTTGAACCTGATGTCTAGTTTTGTAACGTAATTTCATTTTTTGCGTCGAGCTTTCTCGTTGTTCTTTCAAATCTACGTTGTTTCGTGATTTGTGAAAATGTGAATTACGACCTCACCGCCCCCCTGAGCCCTTCCAACGCCCCCCAAATTTCAACATTGAGCTCACCGCCCCCCTGGAAGCTCTCAACGCCCCCAAGGGGGCGGTAGGGACCACTTTGAAAACCACTGGTTTAAAGTATTTCTATGTTAAAAACAAAAGTGTTATATGTGATAAAACGTAACAAGAACTACGAAAACTTCAACAAAATACTACAAAATGTCGATTTCAACAAAATATCGAATACTTATGTCCATCAATGTGTGTAACGATTTTTATTTAGAAACCAGCATATCTATTCAATTTCTTCTCAAAGCTTTAAATCGAACTTGATACATTAAAAATAAATTGTGTTTGAACGGAAATTGAATAAAAATCAATTTACAAGTTCAGTATGATAATTATTTAAACCTCATT
Source organism: Uranotaenia lowii (assembly GCF_029784155.1). Classification (NCBI taxonomy): domain Eukaryota; kingdom Metazoa; phylum Arthropoda; class Insecta; order Diptera; family Culicidae; genus Uranotaenia; species Uranotaenia lowii. The sequence goes on along the minus strand of NC_073692.1, from coordinate 310,460,406 downwards.
TTTGGAAACCGCATACATACAGTGAGCGAAATAAGAATAGCACCACTATGTTTTTTGCTTGTTAAAATATCAATGCTTGAAAAATACGAAAATTTTCTTCCACAGTTTGTTCTGAATTGCCTAACGGATAAATCAAGCATAAGTTTACTTTTTTTGGACGTAGCAATTGGCGTTGAGGACCAAAAATGTGAAAAAAGGGTGCGAAATAAGAATAGCACCACTTGAGTTTTTCAACAAAAACAAAATTATTTTTCAAAATTTACTGTGTAAAAGTGAATAATAATGCTTCTACGAATTATTTGAATAGATAACTGCATTTTTATGAGTTTTCCAGAATTCCAAAGGTTTTCAAAGGTTTTAAAAGGGGGTTTTGAGAGATGCTCCTCTAGCGTTAGGGAATTTGGTATTTCAGCTGTAATTCTTTATCAAACTACTTACTTTCTTCATAAAAATGACGTAAAATAATGAAACAAACATTCAGGATTATGTTTGAATCAGAAAAAAATAGGTTGGAAATCAAAAACTTTGATTTTGTTCAGTAAACACAGTAAGCACTATCTTGCAGTTAAAACCATAATTTAGTCTCAATATTGATTTTCCTGGTTTATTTAGGCCCATATTCATCATTTTGAGGTATTTTCCCATCACAGTTTTGTAGAAGTTCACGCTGCAGAAAGCTTTTCCGGATTTGCAAAAAATCACCAGCACAAAAATGTACAACCGGAAAAATTCCTGCTCATCTCAACTTCCGATTCAATTGCAAATCATACCAATAATACTGCTAGCCGTCTGCTCCATCAAGCTCCATCAAGCTCCATCGCAAAGTATAACTTTATTCTGATAATCGGTCCAAAAAATTCACTTTTAGTGACCTTGATGCAATTCTAATTTTTTTGGATTTAGTGATCTTAGAATTTTTAAAGCGTTCACACGGTACATGTATTTATTTCTTGACCAAAATCATCCAGCACTCCGTAATTAATCCCGGATAATCGAAAATGTGCAAGAATTTGGTTATATGGCAAGATAGTGCTGCCATCTATGACTTAAAACTAGAGAAATAAAGTTTGATTATTATAAAATATTAGTATTTTTGAATTCCAACCTGCTTTTTGGATTTAAACTCAGCCTCAAATCTTTGTTTCATCATTTTGCATCATACTTATGAATGTTTATGAAGAAATCAAGCAGTTTGATAAAGTTTTAAGGCTCTTATATCAAATTCTTTAACGCTAGAGGAGCATCTTTTAAAACTCCCTTTTAAAACCTTTGAAAACCTTTGGAATTCTGGAAAACTCATAAAAATGCAGTTATCTATTCAAATAATTCGTAAAAGCATTATTATTCACTTTTACACAGTAAATTTTGAAAAATAATTTTGTTTTTGTTGAAAAACTCAAGTGGTGCTATTCTTATTTCGCACCCTTTTTTCACATTTTTGGTCCTCAACGCCAATTGCTACGTCCAAAAAAAGTAAACTTATCCTTGATTTATCCGTTAGGCAATTCAGAACAAACTGTGGAAGAAAATTTTCGTATTTTTCAAGTATTCATATTTTAACAAGCAAAAAACATAGTGGTGCTATTCTTATTTCGCTCACTGTATTGAAGAAAAAGATCTGTTTTTTGGAACAGTTCTAATTCGTGCTTATTTCCAAAGAAGCTCTCACGCAAAAAAATGTTCATCGTTGAAGGTGACATTAATTTGCAAGCAAAGCCATTTTCCGACTGGTTTTGGACCTCAAACCAGTCATAAATAAAAGAATGCCGCGTTCGACAGCTAAGTGTCAAAAATAATTATGCAATGTACAGACCTACAGACGAACACTTTAGCTATTCTGGCACGGTTTTTCTCTAAAATTTATCTTCAAAGCCTTACGCAACAGTTCAGTGGACCACCAACACCTTCTCCAAGTATTTGATGTGAAATAGTTGTCGTCGCCAGTGCCACCCACAGGTGTTGTTCTTATAGAAATAAATTCACCTTTTGTGGAGTGGAGAAAAATTACTCTCGTCTTGGAACAATCAAAACCATCAGCAGCGACTAAAATGCTTTGGCGTGTGGAAAATCGTCCTACAAACTATTTGGGTCAAACGTTTGCTGATGATGTTTAGCATCTTTGAAACACTATTTTTAAACAAATTTGAACATGATTTATTTCTAGGAAAAAAAAGTTGGTGAAAACTTTTTCTGATTAATGATATTGAACCTTTCCCGTTCGTTAGTCACTTCAAGATTGGTACAAAGTGGTGAATTTCTGCCTCGACGTCACCTATTTCCTAGTAGCTGAACTCTATAAATCTGTCCCTATAAAACAGGAAATTACAGCACCCCACTAAGCAAATAATTGAACGACTTCAACCCGTCACGGTGCCCCCCGACGATGTGATGTGATGTGATTCGTTCGCCACGTTATTTGTTCAATTTGATTCACGGCACGAATCAACCAAAAGCCACCCATTTTTTTTGCCATCCGAACATTTCGCCCGCAATCAAACCGGAGCAAAATGATATAACTCGAGAGCTCGAGACGGTAAAAATAAGTGTTTTTAATGGTGAATTTGTTTGTATTACAGCTGGAGATTCTGCAGCGGCAAGTGACGAACCTGGCCGATACGCAGAACAATGTCGAGGACCGGACCAGTCGGACCAAGGCGGAATATGCGGTGCTGCAGGCCCGATACCACATGCTGGAAGAACAGCTGAGGGAGGTAAGTTTACTCGGAGAATATGTTTTGCTTTTTTTTTTATTTATTTATTTTTAATAAGGGAAAAATCTCCTGAAGTTTCTTGTAAGTCTAAATCCTTTCTATTTTTTAACTTCGAGAATAGTAGGTATCAAAACATAAATATCTATAAATCAAAAACTGATTCCAACATATCTTTCAAGTTATAACTTTTTTCATAAAAGTATCAGAAAGAAGTATCAAGAAGGAAATCTTTGTGTAGCTAAATAGTTCACGGATTTGAGATAAAGTTTGCCTCCTAAAAATTCAAGTGGTCTTAAATTTTTGTAAGCGATTTTTTAAATTTTTTTTTATGAATTTTGGAATGTTGTTAACTATTCAGACCGCTTCAGAACTCGGTTGTTCCAAATGTCTCAGTTAATCCTCATACTGACAAGAGACCAAAATATATCAATTTGTAACTAACCCATGTGACAAATTAGGATTTTTATGGGATTTCAAGTAAACTTTGAACTTAAGCTATATTCGGTTATGTATGAATCTATAAAACGTAAATATAACAATAGGAAACAAAAAATATAATAAATATATTTAAACCTACAAATAATTTTGTAACCTTGATTTTAATAATAATTTTTCAATCAAATGAATTTTATTCAAATCAAATAAATAATAAAAAACAAGGCACAAAGCTTCAATTTTTTGTCATCATTCTGTTAAGAAGTTCAATTTTATTTTTATTTTCAGTGGCGATGAAAATTAGATAGCAAATACTTTTGAGAAAATTCTTATTCTATGCAATTTATGAGTCTTTCCTACAAAGCTGCTATAGACGGATTTCGCGCCAACTCGACACAGTATTTGGCAAGACCGAATTGAATGAAACTTTGTATGTGTATAGTCCTTAAGTAGTTACGTAGGCACTACTACAGGCATACTTAGTTTTCTCAAGAAAGATCTAGATTAAAATTTGAAAGGGCCAAACTTTCCAGGCCTATTTTTTATTAAAATTTTAAGCTATGAAATTACAATTCCTACAAAAATGTGTTCTACGGAAGAGTTTTAGAAAAATTAAGATAGTCTTAGAAAAAAATATTGACAACAAATATTTTAAAACACCATACTGAGAAAAATGCATGTTAAAAACTAAAACTCAATTTCCCAAAAAACGCCATTTCAAAATTTGATGGTTTTTTTTAAGAAGGGTGATGGTTTTTGTACGAAGTATACACATTCATTTTAAATTTTCGTTTTTAGGTAGACAATAATAATATTTTCAATTTCCCAAACTCTCTCATGAACCACACAAAACGTTCATACATTTTTTTCTGAAAAGTTTGGCCCTTTTCAAATGTTAGTCTAGATAATTTTTGGGAAACTAAGTATGCCCAGCTGATTTACTAGGTAAGATCTATGTACCCACAAAGTTTCATTGAATTCTGAAAGGGTCACGCCAACTTCGTGTCGATTTGGCGTAAAACTCGTTTATAGTCTAAATCATTAAAAGGAATTTTATAAATTCAAAAAGTCTAGGAGTCATCTAAAGAACAATCTCAAAAAACGTTAAATATACCTTGTTTCTAGCTTTAAAGATGCTGGCGGTAGAGTATTAAATAAATTAATGAAATTTTCGAAAAAATTTTTAAATTTTTTTAGTTGGACATTATTTCAAAATTTCAAACTTTTTTTTATTTTAGCACACATTGAACTTTTAATGGATTATTTTTCTTTCGAAAAATAAAAATTTATTGCTTCTTAGAGCAAAAAAAATCATTTAAGATTCCATAGCAATGCTACATATTCTCAGCAGATAATGAACTACACAGCATACGGTTGAATTTTTGGGACGCTCTAAGAAGTGTATTTTGTTCTTTTTTTATGCCGATTGCTAAAGCTTCTTGCGCTTTACTAAATTCTTATTTACTGGTAATGATCTTTCATGAACACGAATGCTATTAATTAGTTAGAAAGGGCATTTAAGATCCGAAAAAGTTTATGGTAAGGTTGCCAAATTGCCCGGTTTTTTCCGGGTTTGCACAGAAGTTTAAAACAAAATTAGGGATTATTTAGTCCGGTCCGGCCAGGTTGCCCGAATTTTGCCAGATTTATTCTTTTTTTTTTGGAAAATCATCTAAAGATTGCATGTGAGCACATACTTAGGCAGAAACTGCTGTGAATCCGTGGTGGATTACCAACATACATACATACAATTGTGATTGAAAATTTGAAGTTATTATTTGTACATACTTTAATTATCTACCAGCACTAGTAGATAATTAAAGCATGTACTAATTCATAGAGATAACTCTATTACTCTCTCTCTCTTAACCTCTTACTCTCTTAATCTATTACTCCCTTACTCTCTTACTCTCTTAATCTCTTACTCTCTTACTCTTTTACTCTCGTACTCTCTTATTTTCTAACTCTTTTACTATTTTACTCTCTTACTCTCTCACTTTCATACTTTCTTACTCTCTTATTCTGTGATTCTCTTACTCTCTTTCTATTTTACTCTCGTACTCTCTTACTCTCATACTCTTTTACTTTCTAACTCCCTTACTCTCTTATTATCTTACTCTTTTACTTGGTTACTGTCTTACTCTCTTACTCTCTTACTCTCTTACTCTCTTACTCTCTTATTCTCTTACTCTCTTACTCTCTTGCTCTCTTACTCTCTTACTCTCTTACTCTCTTATTCTCTTACTCTCTAACTCTCTTATTCTCTTACTCTCTTACTCTCTTACTCTCTTACTCTCTTACTCTCTTACTCTCTTACTCTCTTACTCTCTCACTCTCTTACTCACTTATTTTCTTACTCTTTTACTCTCTTACTTTCTTACTCACTCACTCTCTTACTCACTTATTTTCTTACTCTCTTACTCTCTTATTATCTTACTCTTTTACTCTCTTACTCTCTCACTCTCTTATTATCTTACTCTTTTACTCTCTTACTGTTTTACTCTCTTTCTCTCTTACTCTTTTATTCTCTTACTCTCTTACTCTCTTGCTCTCTTATTCTCTTACGCTCTTACTCTATTGCTCTCTTACTCTTTTACTTTCTCACTCTCTTACTCTCTTACTTTCTTACTCTCTTACTCTCTTACTCTCTTACTCTCTTACTCTCTTACTCTCTTATTCTCTTACTCTCTCACTCTCTTACTCACTTATTTTCTCACTCTCTTACTTTCTTACTCTCTTACTCTGTTACTCTCTTACTCTCTTACTCTCTTACCCTCTTACCCACTTACTCTCTTACTCTCTTACCCTCTTACCCTCTTACCCTCTTACCCTCTTACTCTCTTACTCTTTTACCCTCTTACTCTCTTATTCTCTTACTCTCTTACTCTCTTACTCTCTTACTCTCTTACTCTCTTACTCTCTTACTCTCTTACTCTCTTACTCTCTTACTCTCCTACTCTCTTACTTCCTTACTCTCTTATCCTTTTACTCTCTTATTTTTAACGCCATTAATCTCTTTTTCTCCTTACTTGTAAGGCACTTAAAAAAGATGGTCAAAAAAAATCTTTTTCATCTGTTTAATTTTAACTTTAATTTCTTGTTAGCACGTTTGTCGCAATGGAACCTATATTCGGGTAACGGGTGTATTTCCTGGGAGGCTCGGTCACATCAAAAACGTGTGTCGCTCTTTTACTCAAGTTATCTGCTCAGTTTAGCCACACGTTGCAAATCTAGATTCTCCCTCTTTTCTTTCTCGCTCCGAGAATTTCGGCGACGAACGTGTTAAATCTGTTCCATGTTAGAAATCATCATGCTGAAAACTTTGTAATTTGTTAGATATATTTTTAAGCAACTCGTAGCGAGACCTCGCTTAGTAAATTTGTTCATTGTTAAACAAATATTTGACAGAAGGAAAAGAAGTTACAATCCAACCAAACAAAAAAAAATGACACAAGGAAACCATTTTGTAATCACACATACAAGCAATTTCAATCGTCCAACAAGTCATGATCCTTAGACAAAAACATCTCCTCAGTTTACCTATTTTATTAGATGCTGACATACAAAGGTGATATATGTTCAGTTTTTTTTACAGCATAAACAACAAATCAGCTGTCTATTATGGTAATGGAGGCTCACCTACCGAATCACGAGTAACAGTCATTAACAGCATTTTGGACAAGTGCTCACGACGTGAATCTTCAACCCGATCTATCATCATTTAAAAAATGAACATCAATAAAGACAAAATATCAAGGTAGCCCCACGACGATCATTACGTGTCGGTTGAACGCATCTTTCTTTCACTTTTAATTTAAGCCGCTCATCTCGACAGATGATGCATCTTTGACTGGGTATTATGGTTTCATCTGCCGGCTTTAAGCTTTGGCAAATCGTTAAAATATAAACGTTTTGCTCTCCCAAGAAGGCAGGTAGCTCAGCTAAAGGGTGTAAATTTGAACAAAACGTTTCTAATATGCGTGAGAGATCGCCGGAGTGCCACCCACAGAGCGTGGGGCATAGATTTTTTTGCGCGCCAAAGGTTTTAAAGTTGTTTGCTATTTAATTTTCGTTCACCGAGTACCAGCAGCGGTTAGATGATTGGCATTGTTAGGGGAGTTTTCATAATTGAAATGCGTGAGGGGGTCCACATGCCGTCTCGTTGCTGTTACACCTTTTGGAGCCCACCTCTTTTGGAGCCCATCAGGTTTTGCTGCACCTGACATGGTGAGATAATTATGTGACATAATACACCATATGAAACAAGACAATCGCGATTGTTAACACTGATTAGTGACACATTCGGCGCTAAACAAGATGTGTGTATGTTTATTACGAACTAACCTTTCACAATAACGAATTTTTCTCGGTATAGAAATAAGCGGAAAATTTTTGATAAAAACCTTAACAACCATTCAAAATTCAGCCATGTTATTAATGTATCATGTGTGTGACATAAATGTTTGATCTACATATGTATGGAAGTATTATAAACATAATGAATTTGATGGTTATGTTCAGTTCATCAATTGATCTTTGCATAAGGCTATGATCATTTAGTATCCGGGCACTTCATTTCGGTGATAGCTACGTTACTAGAGCTTGGATATGCAAATCTTTAGTATCGTTGTGTTGGTTATGAAAAGGACTATCTTGTCTATCTTTCCAAAAAAATTTAGTTAACATGTGTTTGAGATATTTACGATGCAAAAAACATGGTAAAAACAATGTTCCACAATCGCGTCGACTTGACAACTCTTGAGCTGCTGTTTTTTTTTTTTTGAATATTTTTTAGTCCAAATGGTTTAAGGGTAATACGGTCAAAATTGGGTCAAGGGAAAACGCGTGTAGATCAGTGAAATCGCCAGATTTTGTACAGCCACATTGTCCACCTTCTTCGCCACAGAAAGCCAGTTTGCATTGAACTGCTGCTCATCTTTAGCAGTCTTTTTGTCTTCTTTAGGTTCCGCTTGACAATAGCCCAGTATTTCTCAATTGGGCGGAGCTCAGGCGTGTTGGGAAGGTTCTTGTCCTTGGGAACCACCTGCACGTTGTTTGCGGCGTACCACTCCATGGCCTTTTTACCGTAATGGCAAAATGCCAAATCCGGCCAAAACAGTACGGAACAACCGTGTTTCTTCAGGAAAGCCAGCAGACGTTTATTCAAACACTCTTTCACGTAAATTTCTTGGTTGACAGTCCCGGAAGCTGTGAAAATTCTGAACTTTGACAGTTTCATGTGCTTGAAAATATCTGCTACCTTTTTCTTTTCTTTTGCCGTATGAAACTCCTGTCCCGGAAGCTGCTTGTAGTCGGCTTTGACGTAGGTTTCGTCGTCCATTACCACGCAGTCAAACTTCGTCAGCATCGTTCGTGTACAGCCTCCGGGATCGCGCTTTGGCCGTCGTATTTTGTTTATCATCGCGATTTGGAGTCACTACCTTCTTGTAAGTCGATAGTCCGGCTCGTTTCTTGGCTCGATGCACGGTTGTAGACGATACACCCAGCTTATTTGCGGCATCTCGGAGAGAGAGGTTAGGATTTCGCTTGAAACTACCAGCAACTCTCTTTGTCGTCCCAGCGGCTTCCGGTTTTCGATTTCCCCCCGATCCAGACTTCCTGGCTGTCGACAAACGTTCCCCAAACACTTTAATTACATTTGTAACGGTTGATTTGGCAACTTTTAGCGATTTTGCCAGCTTTGCGTGCGAGTAGCTCGGATTTTCGCGATGCGCGAGCGAAATTTTGATACGCTGCTCTTCTTTCTTGGACGGCATTTTGACAACTGAAGAGTGAATTCCAAAATCAAAATAGGAGCAACATTCTACACACACACACCTTCAAATTGAGGGGTGTTCAGGTTTTTTTAAATGCAAAATTAAAAGAATTACGTCAAGTTGATATTGACCAAATTTTTGACCGTATCACCCATTATTGACATTAACTATGCTTTACAATGATCTTTGATCGAAAAGTGAATAAGTTATGTAGTATATGTATGATCAGGCTGAAAAAGCAACATTCCCATTATTGGTTATATCACATTAACAATATGACTCTTTGATTATTGGCTTAATTTTAAAGTAAGTTTCGCTGCAAACACTCTACAAAGCACCTAAAATAGTGTTTTTACCTGCTTTGATAAGGTTTTTTGTTTCCATGTTATTAGAAGTGCGCGCTACCTCCATATGTGAGTGCAGTTGTTCGACCATTGTTTGCTTTCGATGCAAAAAAAGAGATTTATTGTCATTATTTCTTTCATAACTCTTCAAGGAGTTTTTGGCCCACTTTGGTGTCTTCGGATGAAAGTTGCATCATAAACTCAGCTATATAATGATAGTTTTTGCAAAATATTCGGTAATACAGACGGTACTTTTAGACGCCATTTAAAGTTTGTAAACAATTTTTCATGCTGAAGGTTGTTAATTATTTTTTCAAAAGTATTTTGATTGGAAAGCTAATAAAATTTCAATGCATTTCGATGTGCTATTTTAAAATTTTTAATAAAAAAGGACAGAGTTATGTACCTTTGAAATATGGTTATTTACAAAAAAATCTAACCGAGACTTACTCAAAAACTAAAAATGTTAGAAATCTGAAAAAATACATGAATATTTAAAGTCGTAAAAATGAACCGAATTTTCAATTTTGGGGAAGATCTGAAGACCCCCGGCGCAAATTGTCAGATAATAAAAAAAATCCTCTTAACTGTCCCTTTTCTAAAAGCTTTAGAATGAACCAGATCCGTTTTTACCTAATTTCACGCTTTATTCCGCTGAAATTCTTTAACAACAAATTTTGAATGTTTTTATCCTTTTTTCAATCGTTTTTACCAAAAGTTTGACTATTTTTAATGCCATTTATTATGAATAATTGGATTTGATATCGACATTTTCGGCTAGACTTATTCGTGCATTAAAAAATATGTAGAATAAGGGCTTGCTTCAGAAAATTTAGAAAAAACAGGATATTTTTGCCAAAATTCGGTTTTAACGTTTACAAAGTTTAATAGTGGTTCAATGTTTCGTAGTGTTTAATAGAAAGAAAGTGGATTTTCGGCGTTCGAATCAGAGGAATAAGTTTTTTAGAAGCTGCAGTAAAAGGGTCTGGTGCTACGCCTTCCGGACCAACTCAAAAAGACTGAAGTCAGCCTTTTCCGTAAATCCGAGGACGTTCAAAAGCTAAGTACATTGCAAATTTATGCATTACTAGCTGATCCCATACGAACTCCGTTTCGCTTTTAACTTGGAATATGTCATGAAAAGTTTGTATGAAAGTCAATTGCCAAGCATTATCCAGATGCACTTCTGAATTCATTGTTAAGTAATAATTGCAAAAATATTCGATAATCACTTTGTATGTCGTCTGCTACTAAATTTGAAATCAGTTATCAATTGACCGTGCCAAAAAACCACGTGTATAAATTTCGACTGAATCATTGCATAACAACTTAATTATTGCCGAAAAGCTAAACCCCTTTCGGCGGCTTTTATATAATCTTTGATATCTGAAATCGATTGCCCTTCTTTCAAAACCCCCGTGTGCAAATTTTCAAAGCAATCCATTGTAAAATAACGTCAATATTGCTATAAATAGTAAAAAAAATAACTTAAATGGACGACCCCTTTCATCGACCCCTGGCCAAACATTTGACATCTGAAAACTACCGTGTGCCAATTTTCATCCCAATCCGATGTTTAATAATGCAAAAATATTTGAAGGTTTATATGGACAACCCCTTTTGCCGGCCCCTCACACTGAATTTAATACCTGAAATCCATTGCTCATCTCTCAAAACCCTCGTGTACCAATTTTCGTCTGAATCCGATGATAATAACGAAAATATCGCATTAACAATGAATAGTTAATATGGACGACCCCTTTGGCCGACCCCTGATTTTAGTTTGAATAAAATCAGTTGCTTGTCCCTAATAACTCATATGTGCAAATTTTCATCCCAATCTGATGCATAAAACCGTCAATATCACTAAGATACTGAAAATTCAATATGGACGACCCCTTTTGCCGGCCCCTTACACTGAATTTGATACCTCAAATCGATTGCACGTCACTCAAAACTATCATGTACCAATTTTCATATGAATATGATGTATAATAACGTCAATATCTCAAAAACAGCGAACAGTTAATATGGACGACCCCTTTGGCTGACCCCTTACACAAAATTTGACACCTGAAATCGGTTTTTCGTCTTTCAAAACACTCATGTGCAAATTTTTAACACGATCCGACGAAAAATAACGTCAATATCGCGAAAAGCATATTTGTCTCCTATGGACGACCCCCTTCAGAAGGGGTCATCCGAAAATCTAAAAACATTTTTCATCATTCCTGGTCCTAATGACCATCCATGCTAAATTTCAGACCTCTAGCTCTTAAGACGGCTGAGTCTATAGAGGACAAACAAACAAACAAACAAACAAACATACAGAAATTGCTTTTTATATATATACAGTACCGTTCATCTTATATATAAAAATGGAGGCGTTTTCTTTGTGATAACATCACGTATGAATGGTCGGTCGGAATGAAGTGAAATTTGGTATCCGAGGGTTTTTTGGGTCAGAGATGGTTTGTATAATACTTTCAAGAATCTCACTTTTAATGAAAGGGGGGTCCCCATACAAAGTTATCTCTTCTTCACATCTTCTTATATATAAAAATGGAGGCGTTTTCTTTGTGATAACATCACGTATGAATGGTCGGTCGGAATGAAGTGAAATTTGGTATCCGAGGGTTTTTTGGGTCAGAGATGGTTTGTATAATACTTTCAAGAATCTCACTTTTTATGAAAGGGGGGTCCCCATACAAAGTTATCTCTTCTTCACATCTTCTTATATATAAAAATTGAGGCGTTTTCTTTGTGATAACATCACGTATGAATGGTCGGTCGGAATGAAGTGAAATTTGGTATCCGAGGGTTTTTTGGGTCAGAGATGGTTTGTATAATACTTTCAAGAATCTCACTTTTTATGAAAGGGGGGTCCCCATACAAAGTTATCTCTTCTTCACATCTTCTTATATATAAAAATGGAGGCGTTTTCTTTGTGATAACATCACGTATGAATGGTCGGTCGGAATGAAGTGAAATTTGGTATCCGAGGGTTTTTTGGGTCAGAGATGGTTTGTATAATACTTTCAAGAATCTCACTTTTAATGAAAGGGGGGTCCCCATACAAAGTTATCTCTTCTTCACATCTTCTTATATATAAAAATGGAGGCGTTTTCTTTGTGATAACATCACGTATGAATGGTCGGTCGGAATGAAGTGAAATTTGGTATCCGAGGGTTTTTTGGGTCAGAGATGGTTTGTATAATACTTTCAAGAATCTCACTTTTTATGAAAGGGGGGTCCCCATACAAAGTTATCTCTTCTTCACATCTTCTTATATATAAAAATTGAGGCGTTTTCTTTGTGATAACATCACGTATGAATGGTCGGTCGGAATGAAGTGAAATTTGGTATCCGAGGGTTTTTTGGGTCAGAGATGGTTTGTATAATACTTTCAAGAATCTCACTTTTTATGAAAGGGGGGTCCCCATACAAAGTTATCTCTTCTTCACATCTTCTTATATATAAAAATGGAGGCGTTTTCTTTGTGATAACATCACGTATGAATGGTCGGTCGGAATGAAGTGAAATTTGGTATCCGAGGGTTTTTTGGGTCAGAGATGGTTTGTATAATACTTTCAAGAATCTCACTTTTTATGAAAGGGGGGTCCCTATACAAAATTATCTCTTCACATCTTATATATAAAAATGGAGGCGTTTTCTTTGTGATAACATCACGTATGAATGGTCGGTCGGAATGAAGTGAAATTTGGTATCCGAGGGTTTTTTGGGTCAGAGATGGTTTGTATAATACTTTCAAGAATCTCACTTTTTATGAAAGGGGGGCCCTATACAAAATTATCTCTTCACATCTTCTTATATATAAAAATGGAGGCGTTTTCTTTGTGATAACATCACGTATGAATGGTCGGTCGGAATGAAGTGAAATTTGGTATCCGAGGGTTTTTTGGGTCAGAGATGGTTTGTATAATACTTTCAAGAATCTCACTTTTTATGAAAGGGGGGTCCCCATACAAAGTTATCTCTTCTTCACATCTTCTTATATATAAAAATGGAGGCATTTTCTTTGTAATAACATCACGTATGAATGATCGGTCGGAATGAAGTGAAATTTGGTATCCGAGGGTTTTTTGGGTCAGAGATGGTATGTATAATAGTTTCAAGGATCTCACTTTTGATGATAGGGGGTCCCGATTTCCATAAGAATCTATTGGCGAGCACAATGCAGTTAAGGACGTGTAGATGAAATTAAACATTTATGACGATTTATACTTTAGAAGGTAAAACGAAGTTTACCGGGTCAGCTAGTAATTGTATAGAAATTGGAAGCACGCGCACTGTCACTTCGACTTTGAACTTCCATAACTTCTTACTCTGATGATATTTTTTGATCAATTTTTTTGCGTTGGATAGATCAACTATCACACTATTATATCTCAAAATATGAGCTTTCTGGAGTTTGTGTGGCCTGAGAAACAGTAATTCTACGAAAATCGGACTTTTTTGACTTTTCTCATTCAAACTGCAATATCTCTGAAACCACGCTACATTTTTTATTGAAATTTTTCAGAGTGATTGTTGAAATATAAAGCTAGCATGTCTGAAATTTTCGAAAAGTTCTATCGAAGAGTTCAAAAGTTACGCGAGGTGCAATATTTCAGGCATGAACCTAGAAATGCGATTTCTATAGAATTTTGGACGATTTATGAGAATAATATAGTTTCCTCCACCAATCAGACAAAAAATGTCTGGCAAAAGCAATGAAGAAAAGAAAAAATGGAATAAATGATCCATTTGTGTTTTGAAATCAGAATCTCGCGATATTGTTTTGATTTTTTGGTTGAAACAGAATTTCTGGTTGTTAAACAGAGAGTATGATTTTACTATGGAAACATTCGTCCAAAATTCTATAGAAATCGCATTTCTAGGTTCATGCCTGAAATATGGCACCTCGCGTAACTTTGATCTCATCGGTTGAACTTTTCAAAAACTTCAGACATGCTAGCTTTATATTTCAACAATCACTCTGAAAAATTTCAATAAAAAATGTAGCGTGGTTTCAGCGATATCGCAGTTTGAATGAGAAAAGTCCAAAAATTCCGATTTTCGTAAAATTACTGTTTCTCAGGCCACACAAACTCCAGAAAGCTCAAATTTTCAGATATAATAGTGTGATAGTTGATCTATCTAACGCAAAAAATTTGACCAAAAAATATTTTCAGAGTAAAAAGTTATGGAAGTTCAAAGTCGAAGTGACAGTGCGCGTGCTTCCAATTTCTATACAATTATGAACGGTACTGTATATAGATGTTATCTATATATATAAAAAAATGAATTTCTGTCTGTCTGTCTGCCTGTTCACTATAGACTCGTAAACTACTGAACCGATTTGCGTGAAACTTAGCAGATGGGGGTATTGGAGGGAGAGGAAGGTTCCTATTATGGTTTGAGACCCCTCCCTCTCTCATGAAGGGGCGAGGGTCCACCCAAACAAAAGACAATTGTTTGCATAACTCGAGATCCAATCAAGCAAATGGTATTAAATTTTGCATGGGGTGGTATTTGGATACGAAGAATGTTTCTACGAATATTAGGTACCCCTCCCTTCTCTCAGTGGGGTGTGGGGTGATAGAAAGAGAGGAGGAGGGGCTACCTTACAATTTTTCATATAACTCAAAAACTAATCAAAATATTGGAACCAAATTTGGCATGGGAGAGTATTTGGGAACGTGACATGTTCTAATGATTGTTTGAGACCCCTTCCTTCTTCCAGCGAGGAGAAAGGAAAGAGGGAGGGGAGTTTCAGACAATTTTTGCTGCATAACTAAAGAAGTACAACAGCAAATGGAACCCAATTTGACATGGAACGATATTTGGGTACGAGAAATGCTTCTATGAATATTTGGTATCCCTCACTCCTTCAAAGAGGTGGATGAAAAGGAGGAGGAGAGGTCTCTCTTACAATTTTTAGTATAACTGGAGAGTTGATCGAGTTAATTGAACTAGATTTGGTATTTGATAGTATTTGAATACGAGAAACGTTTCTATTCAAAATTGAAGCCCTACCTTTTTTCAGCGGAAAGATATAAAGAGCGAAAGGTGGGCTTCCATATAATTTTTTGCATAACTCGAGAATTAATCGAGCAAATGAAACCATATTTGGCATCAGAAAGTATTTGAGTACGAACAATACTTTTTCTATGTGAAACAATTCCTTTCTTGCAGTAGGATGATAGAATTGGGAATATTGGAAGGGATGAGGAGACTTACATTTCACTTTTTTTTTTTTACAAAATCCGAGAAATGGATAAAACTTAACATAGAAAATCATTTTGGTATGATTCTATGATTATCTGGCACACCATTCTCCTTTCAGTGAGTAGGTACATAGGAGTAGGGAGGTGAGCCCAATAAAATTTTGTTAGCATAAGTTCTCAATTTATGCTAACGAAGCCAACAAATGGAAACAAATATGGCATGGAAAGGTACTTGGTAGCGAGATATGTTTCTGCGATTGTTATAGACCCTTAGGCTTTACAGTGTAGAGAGGAGAAGAAAGGAGGAGGCTCCATATACATTTTGTTGTAAAGCTTAAAAACTTATCAACCAATGGAACTATAATTGATATAAGAAGATTTTTGGGATCAAAAAAATGGGTATGATTATTAAAGATCACGACCTCTATTCAGCAGGGAGTGAAGGGAAGGACAGGGGAGGACCCAGCAAACATTTTTGTAGGTATATTTCTTAACAACTTTGTTATACGTTTCATATACATTATAGAACGATCGTATAAAACTCGAAAAAACGGCATTTACCTACCAAAGTGGAGGCAATATACATACAAATTTTCAACTTCTGGCTAAAGCAATAAGAATATACGATTTCAACACCATATTCATACATACTGAAAGAATGCGAGAGAGCACAAATTTTTTCCTCTCAACGCATGCGAACCGTTGCCAGCGACAATATTTGCTTTGCTGCAAACATGGCGGACTTTTAATCAAATCCAATTTAAACCATTTAATCCGACTTCGAGTAACGATTTTTACGATATTTTACTTGCGTTAGTTGGAATTACGATTCGCAGTAACGTTTTTAATGACTTGAGTTATCATTTTTAATGCGATTTAATGTTTGCTGGGGAGGCTCTCTTATCAGTTTTTTAGCATAAACCCAGAACATATCAAGCAAAAACAACCATATTTTATAAGTTAGATTGTTTTCGTACGATTAATTTGAGACCCTCCAGACAGATTAAAATTATCAGATCTTCAACAAAAATGTTTAAAGAAAGATTCAGAATATAAGTTTGAACTATCTTTGTGCTGCAATTCGATACTCCAGCTGCAGCATTCATTTTATAGCGTTTGTTTATGAATTATCAATAAAAATTTGAATAATTTTTCAAAATATCATTTGATTTTGAAAGGTGTAGCAAAGAAAAAAAAATGTGTAGAAACCGTAGATTCCATCGCAAATAATCAATAATACATCAAGTGGATCGCAACTTATTTTGCTGCGTATCTCTCCAGATTACAGAGTTATAGTCTGTTGAATGAAGGTAATGACTTTTTGCATTGTGGTCAGATCAATAAAATAAATTTAACGTTTCCTTTCCGTCTGAGTGCAAATTTGGATTAAATACCTACTATATCTGAAATAATAGAGGTTTTAGAAACGTCAAATTTTAACAGACAGCGATGCTTGTTACATGTAGAGAAATTTTTCAATATTGAATTTTAAAGCTTAACAATTATTTGTATACTTTTAAGTTGTAATTTAGATTATTCTTCTTAATTTATTGCGTTGAATATATACATATGAATGTATATAACATACACAGGAAACAGTTCGCTTGAACCACAGATATTAGCGAACCGGAAGAAAAGCTGGGGCAGTTCATGATGTAAATCGACTGTTTTTTTTTTATCTATTTCATTTTACTTTGCTGGGGAGAGTTTCCCATTGAATCAGACAACTATAATTAAAACTTTATATCATTAGGTATATGGGTACTTTTCGCTCGACTCCGCAGATTTGCTGCTACAGATAAAGAAAATTCAGTGCCGCCACGGTGCAATTTAAGCTTTATTGGCAGCAATTGAAGCTTGCCGGAATGAAGGTAATCGAGAAACTTCGTTGAAATATTTTTTGCTGGAGGATTTCCGTTTTAGTCAAATTGAAAGCAACAATTTTAAAATTATTTATAACAAATAAATATTTATTTTAATGGGAAATAAATTGGCAAAACAATTTTGATTCGAATTTGTTTATAAGACATCAGTAACGCAATAACTTGAAAAACAATAATTTCCCGTCAAACTGTGTTCAGTTCAAAGCTGCCTTCTGTTGCCGGTAGTTTACGTTATGATCGTGAAAAATTTGCTCCATTCTTGTCTGGGTCTGGCAGCAGCAATTTCACGCTTCGAAGGACAACCCAAGAAATCAGAATGGCGAAGTTCAATTTGCGTGGAATTGTTTTTCCTTTTTTTTTGTAGTGCTGATTTGATTACAACTCCGCTGACTCTACTCCGATGCTTTTTCGCGTATGTAATGGCACAATTCTAGGCTGAAAAATTAATGCAATTCTTTGTTGGCGCTACATTCGCCTAACCACACACCTGTGGAGCAGCAGTTTCTTGACAAAAGGGTTTATGAATGTTTATTATTTTTTGAGTATTTCCATAATGATGCTATAATGAACCATACCAGCATTCAAATTAAGGAATCTATTCTAGCTTTGTTGAGTTGCTTTGAAAACATCGAACAAAGACAAACTTTAGCGTAAGTTGTCAGATTCTTATGCGTCACTTTAGATTTATTTTTCTTGTGGTGGGTTACTGAACCGGAAGTAATTTATGGTTACACTCACAATTGTCTTTCTTATTCCACCTATCATTTCAGACGGAACTGCGAGCGGAGGAGCGACTGGCAGAGGAACAGAAACGGCACCGGGAGCTGTTGGCACGGGTTGAGCGGGAAGCCAAGTTGCAGAACGAGAACTGCCAAATCCGGATACGAACCATCGAACTGGAGGCGAATCAGCTGCGGGAAGAGGTGGCTCGGTTGAGGCTGCAGGCTGACAAACAGGCTGCCGATCTGCACTCGACGGAGGAGAAGCTGGAACGGACCCGGGATGGACTGATGGTGGCCCAACAGGAGCTGGTCGAAGCCAAGGCCGAGGAGAAGAAGTAAGTTTTAAACCAACACGCTGTCTTGTGTGATCATCGGTACAATCTATGAATTACCGTAAGTTATAATTACGACCTTTAAAATGACCTTAAAATTGAATCAACTGAATCAAAGCAATCGAAAGATTCCTTTTAATTCAACCACGGTAAATGAAAAGTTCATATACCGGTATTTCGATAGCAACTTACTACCTTCTTCAGTGAGCGTTTTCGATCTTATAATTGATTTTCTTATTCAAATTCCACCGGTTTTGAAATGCAAGTTGGTAAAATAACGGCATTATGGGAAGGATAGAAACCCATCACCTGCTGCTATACCTTGATCGAGATTTTCTAAACGCTGGAAAGATTTTCGCTCATATATAAGTCAAAACTTTTTTTTAAGATACTTGTAGGATCTACCTCTTTCAAAGTACCAATCAGTATTCATCCCGAGCAGACTTTTATGGCAAAATTTTAGCAAATTTTGCTATCACGCCCTGAGAGCCAAATGTGCTTTCATTTTGGTTGACATAAGGTGGTACACAGCAAAAATGAGAGCTCAATTTTTTATACATGGTTAGCAAAGTGATGCCTTATTTAGCTAAAACTGAGACCTTAACTACACCTCGTTTTCCGAGAGCTTGGAGAGCACAATAATGCTTATATAAGGCATCAACTAATTTTCATTGAAAGCAAAATTCGACAACAATTTGCTCTCAAAAATTTCGTAAAATTGGGCATTGTTAGGGTCTCAGAATGAGCTAAATTTGATGTTTCTTCGTTATTCACCTGCGAACAATCTACTCATTTATTTTTTGTACCAACTTATGTCAAGTGAAATAATTGTAAACATGACCCTCAAAACGTGATAGCAAAATTTTGCATTATTTTTCTGTAAACGCCTTCTAAAAAAATCAATGTATTTAGAATTACATTTTTGAAACCACTTCATCAACTCTAGGAAAACTGGGCGCAATAAAATCGATGTTCATACTTTAATGGAAAACGGCAAAACATTAATTATTTTAAAAAAAATAAACTACTTACACATACATAAGAGAGCCCCTCTCCGAGTGGTAACGTTGAATCGTTTGATAATTTACGTTCCGATAAGGCGAACTCTCTGCCGGTTTTAAACTTTTGCACACAGGCCATATTTTGCTTATGCTTGGCTGGACTCTGATTGTCATCATATTCCCAACTGTCATTACCTGAGTACCTCCACGAAGTCGTAAACATTCGGCAGCCTAATGCGGAGTCGTTGATCTAAAAAAAGGAAAAAAAAATCAGTACACTATAATCAAATGTGTTAACTTTAATCACCGTTCTTATGTTTAACGTTCTTATGTTCAATGCATATCGCCTCTAAGTATGTAATTGAAAATTATGGTACATTTCAATATTCATAAAATCGCCTGCAGTTATGTAACTACCAAAGGGAATATTTATATTACAACTTACAACGTTATGAATTTAAAAACAATTCTCAATGCTTTAATTTGAGAAAAATTATTCAATGTACTAATATTGTAATCTTACCTTTTAAAGGCGAATTAACAGTTCGCGTTAAAATTAGCAAGAATATCTCATTTCATCAATAGCTCAACAACGCGATATACCTGGATTTTGTAAAGTCGAAGGGGAATGAATGAATTAAAATAAAACCAACTCTAAGAGATTTAAACAAATAGTCAATAAGAATTTCAGATTAAAATAATTTCCCTTCGATTCTATTGTGCTACAAAACCTAGATTTTTTTCTTGTAGACGAAATACGATTGTTTTTCCATTCATTTTCCTGCGATCCGTTTTTTCTGTTTTATGAGTTGGAGAGTTACGTTGTAAATAAAAAAAACTATAAGGAATTTAACATCTTGCAGCGGGCCAGAGATTCCAATAACAATCTGTATGCTGGTCTTGACTAATTATCGATCATCCATGTAGGAAGATGACATAAAGAAAAAAAAATCACCGATTAATCAGCACTTTCGGAAACGATGGCTGGTCAGCCAAGATATTTCGGCATTTCTAGGTTAGGACATGCCCAATTTTTACATACCTGTGATAGCGGGTTGTAGCACTAGATTCTCTCCAGGCTTTATTGTTATTCTCCAGGCCATTCGATTAGAGAGAGAACGAAGGCGGCCAATTTGTTTTCCTCAGGAAGTTCACCATGCTTTAGTGACCAAATTGTAGCCTAGCTCAACTCAATTGAGCGGACTTCCTCGATGGAAAACTACGATTCCTTCGCGGATCGGTTTGTTCGGGCTGATCGGTTGAGGTGCGTTTGGTTCGAGCCGGACGGTTGGTAAGCGGTCGAGGCGTTTTCTCCCGTTTCGGTTTCCCGTTTAAGCTCTGCGCCGTGAAAAATTCACATCGCTGGTCGTCCGACCAGTAAGACACTGGTACCGTGCGCCAAGCTCGATCGACCGGTTGTCTGCACCGTACGCTGCGATTAGTTTGCTAACGCAGTGACTGCAATTTCGCCTCCGATGGGGCCATTGAGCGGGCCTTCAATGATCGAAGAAATCAGGCAGAATATTCAAATAATTTTAAATGTATACAAACATACTACACTAACTCACCTCTGGAAATGATGGAATTTTATGTTCGCATCCGATGATGCTTCTGCCGGAAAACAAAACATCCCGAAAAGATTTGCTGCACTTTGCCACTATAAAAACAGGTGAAAATAAACACAACACAAGTTTGTTTACTTTATGAGCAGTGGTGCCAGGTGTCCCGATAAATAAGGATTTGTCCTGATTTTCGAGGGACCGTTCTGATTTTTTCATTTAATTCATGAATTAAAAAAAAGGTCCTTAAAATGTACGGAATTGTCCTGATATTCAAAAATATCTTAATTATAATTAAATTTGTAGTAAAATCATCAGGATATCGAAAAAATCTGTTATAAAATATTTTAACCGATAATAATCTTCGATTCAGATGATATATAAATGGTGTTTTTTCATATAAAGTGCAGGCCAGGAAATATACTTCTTTTCTCGGTTACATAAATTAAAGCGTCTCCAGTACCATTACTTCGCCTTGATTTATGTAATTCAAGCAGAATTAGTGGTGCCCTGAAAAATCCTGATTTTATTCTTTACTGTTCCTGATTTTTGACAAAACTACCTGGCATCCCTTTTTTTGAGATGCACCAGTGACATTGTATATATGTCCCACGCATTTGTATTGTTGTTAGGTGAAAGAGGGTGAAAGTACACATTATGTGTTACTTATGTAGCATTGATCTGTATTAATTGATAAAATGGAATACGAAAAAAAACCTCATACTTATTTGAATGGTCGAAACTTGCGCATTACGCCTAGTCCGCAATGAACTATTTTTGTTCCTGCAACCAATTGCTTGTCCCCCATTTGGTCGACTGATTAGGGCGGAACAAATATCAATTTCTTGTTTTGTCAAGTATTTTATGGGAATTTTTAAAAATTTATCAAATATCCGAAAAATTACAAAAGCAAAAAACAAATTGTGGAAGATGGGAGTTTTATCACTCTTTGTAACCTTGATTTCCTTGAGTTTTTCGATAAATAATTACTTGATCTATAGGTTTTGTGCAATGATACTGTATGAAATTTTGTTGCATACAAGCTTACGTGCAATTTATTCCAATTTATTAGTTTTTTGCATTATTTTTAAACATCTCACCAAACCACAACCTCCCCCACCCCCTCCCCTTCTTCACGATGTGCCAACTTTGAGTGGCAAAAGAAGGATTTGAAATTTGCTCCAGCCTATAGTTGATCTCAGGTTTGTATTTAATAAGAAAATATGGACGCCTCCGTTATGCCTAGTTTTGCTATCAAATTAAACTCTACACCAAATTTTGCCTACTGTTTTCTGTTGATACCTTATTGTGGTCTAAGCTTGCTGTCGGATCAAAATATATGAAACCTTAATTATGCCTAATTTTGCTCTCGCACAAAAATCAACAGCAAAAGACGCTATCAGTTTGCTGTTGACACCTAATCATGATCTCAGTTTGCTATCATTTTGGGCATCGAAGTCTGCCCGGGATATGATTTTTTAATGGCTGAATCCAGAACAAAGTTACTAAGATAGTTTCTTCAATAATCTAAGGCAAAGAAATTCAGGGCTCAAGTTCACATAAGTTAGGTTCTCAAGTACGATACCAATTAAAATACAAAAAAAAAAACTTCGCGTCACTGAGCGCCCGCTTTTGAGCTAAAATCTGGCATGGTGTTTTCTGTTAATCCAAAGATCAAATTTGGTCTCGAGAGATTTGTTTTTCGAGACATGTCGATTTTTAGACCACCAGGTATATGAGATGAGGTATCAGTTTTTCGAAATCTCATTTACTGCTTTTCCTAGTACATTTTTTCCTTTTTTTTGACGCTCCTGACTAAAACAGCTATATCTCTCTCATTTTTCAATCAATTTGTACAATACTTATAGTTTTAGAAACATAGTAATAGAACTCGAATATGTTTCGCAGAAAATATTTAGCTACTGCAGATCAATTTTCCGTTATTTATAGTCAAAGAAAAAAAAACGAAAAACATGCTCCGGAAAAGATTGGAGATCAGTTACGAAGTGCTCAAACAATAAAAGCAAATTGACAAAAACCTGTTACGTTTGAAAATTCGTCAAAAATTCTGTGCTTCGTCTGTGCGAAAATTTCTAATATATCGTCAACTTCCCAATCCTTTTTTAAAAATTTATTTTATGTGACTTAAACAATTTTGACGGTCCAATGATTTAAAAGTCGGGTTTACTCCTTTTTTTTACATTTTTTTTAGTCTTGATCTTAAAAAAAAAATTAAAAAAACCTTGTGTGCAACCTGTAGCTTCTAACTTCAGCTTTCTTAGACACTAGATCAAACTTTTTGAGCACATCGTAACTGATCTATTTACAGTCTTTTTTTCTGAAGCATGTTTTTTCGTATTTAATTTTCACAGACTTTTAATAACAGAAAAGCGAAGTGTTGTATCTGAATATTGTTTCAGAAACACATTCGAGTTACATCACAATGTTTCTAAAACTATAAAGTTTGTATCAATTGGTAGAAAAACATGATCTAAACAAAATCTAAATCTGTTATTTAATCTTTTTTAGAACAATCATTAATCAAACAATTTTATTTGTCAGCTTCAAAAACTTCAACGAAATTAAAGTGACTCAATACGCCTGATCATGCAAAAATTTGCCAGAGCAAAACAAAACTTTATTAAATCATTGTTTTATGCAAAACAAGTGCTTTTCAGCATCAAAAAAGTTCTATTGAAAATCACTAATAAGAAAGTAAAAATTTGAACCTTCGCACTGGTCGGTAGATTGATGAGAGAAATTTGACGTTTTAAAGATTTTTTCATTTTTTTATTCAGTCTTCCTCCCCCAGATTGACACTAAAGAGCGGATAACGGTTAAGCAAGAAACCTTTACAAATGAGAGAAATCGCCAGATCCAATGCTTTTCATGGCACAAATACTCTCAGGAATGCGAGTGTAAAACCTCTAGAAGCAAAAGTTGTTTCCTGACTAGATTAAATAGTTTAAAGAAATTAATACTATCCGAACTGTTTTTTTAATACCAATGACACAAGGAAACCGAAAATTAGTCAAAAATGCTCTGTTTCAGCAAATTTTGCTATTAAAATTCACTAGAAAAAATTTCGAACTTATGCATCGTTCCTCTATTCTATTCTATTTTGTTTATTTATAGAGGATGCAATACTGTTTATTTTTTTTTTTTTTTTATTAGGGACCTTTTTTATCATTCGGGTCCATAAAACTTTTTCGAAAATTACAATACAATTTTAAATTTTTTCATACAATTGGAGGGTTTTTAAATATTTTATCACTTTTTCCGCCATATCGCTGTCGTCTGATAATGCTTCGCGTAGGTTTCCTGGGATGCCATGCTTTCTCCGTTCCTCTTCTAGTTGTGGGCAGTTTACGATGATGTGCTTAACAGTTAGAGTTTCGTTACATCTCGGGCATAATGGGCAATCGACTCTATCCAAGAGAAACGCGTGGGTGAGCAGTGTATGTCCGATCCGCAGGCGGGCTAAAATAACGTCGTCTCTCCTTTTTCCTGAGAACACTGCTTTGTACGGTAGAACAGTGTTCTTCACTTCACGTAGTTTATTATTTAAATTTCTGTGCCACTCCATCAGCCATTTATGTGTGATTTGTGTTTTCACAACTTTCCGCACTTCCTTAAATTCAACGGTTTCTTGTTCTGTCAGTGGCAGATCCAAAGCTCTTTTTGCTTCACGATCAGCCCGCTCATTTCCTGGGATCCCGATATGACTGGGGACCCAGCAAAAAGTGATTTCAGCGCCTACTATACTGTTTATTGACATTACTAAATATTTGTTTTTTTTTTTTTTTTTTTTTTTTTTTTTTTTTTTTTTTTTTTTTATTCAGGATACATTTTTCCTAATTATTTGACTCCTACCACTTTGAAAAGCAAAATCGATTATAGTGAGTCGGAAGAGCAGCCAAAAATCGGAAGCTACTCATGATCAAAGGAATTTCGAAGTCCTTTTGTTAAGAGATTATTTTCGATTCAAGCAAAACTAAAGTTGTATGTTAAAAATATATTTTCTGCTGTTATTTTTTTTGGCAATAACAGCATCCAGTTTGTTCTGTTAGCTTAAAACCTTCGTTTCATAAAGTAACTAATTTGCAACAATTGATGTATGTAAAAAGTGTAAAAACATATTTTATTTTAATTTTTTTTTCTTTTTTCTTTTTGACTGTATAAAATGATTTTCAAGCGAAAATGAAATGAAGTGTTGAATACTAGGAATAAAAGTAAACCAAAATCTTGAGAAATATTTTTTTATTTCTGAATATTGACGAAAATTATGGAAGTTTAATACATAATAAGCTTGAGCGAACAATTTTAGATTTTTTATAAACATGAATCAGCCGGCATCAAAGTTATGAGTTCTTGAGAAAAACAAAAGATATCTGAAATTTTGTGATTCGACCCAAAAGGTTTTTGATGATTATCGGTGATGTTTTTTTTTCGAAATTTGAACAAAAATTTATAACAAACGTCAAACTTCAATTAGCGATTCAACGTCCAACGCTAAGAACAAGTTCACTGGTGTTGGAAAATAGGGGTAGAAATTTTGACATTTTGAAAATTTTGCCATGCAAAAATGTTTTTAAGATCTTTGGGCGTTGTATTTTTTTCCAGCACTGTTTCCATTTCAGCCGTATAGAAATATTGCTATTTTTGCATCACAGCATGCGAAACTACAACACGTGTAGTTAAAAAACTTGAAGGCCACAGATATTGAAAATGTTTTTGGATGGCAAAATTTTCAAAATGTGCTAATAAAAGGGACCAAATTTCTACCACTTTTTACCAGTGAACTTGCTCTAAGAACTGGTGTTGGGAAAAAGTGGTAGAAATTTTGAATCTTGTAGCACATATGGAAAATTTTACCATGCAAAATCATTTTCAAGATCTTCAACTCGACCTTCAATTTTTTCACAACACGTGTTCTATTTTCGCATGCTGTGATGCAAAATAGCTCGATTTCTATCACATACGGCTGAAATAGTTATAGAACTGTGAAAAAAACAACACCCAAAGATATTGAAAATATTTTTTCATGGTAAAATTTTCAAAATGTGCTACAAGTTTCAAAGTTTCTACTACTTTTCCCCAACACGAGTGAATTTGCTCTTAGTTATAACTATGGTAACCTCCAGAAGATTTTTAAATGGAAGTGATGACGAATCGGTTTTAACAAGAATGTGTAATAACGAATGTTTGTCAAGAAGTGCAATTAAAAAATTGAGAGAATTTAAAAATGATAAAGATTAAGTGATGTACCATTTAAATATAGGGCATTTAAAAGTTGCATTGAATTTCTGTTTTTAAACACGTGTATTGGTTTTATCCATCCTTTTTCAGATTTGTTATTGTCAAACTTAAATAAAAAATAAAATAAAGCTCTGTTAGCTATTAATAAAATGTCATGTCACCATCATTAAAAATCACTGAAAATTCACAAAGAAATTAATAAAAATGAAATAAATAATAAAAGTCTAAAATTTTAAGTTTTTAAAAGAACAAAATTTAATTTAATTATATTTAATGTATTATTGTAAGTAATTTATAACAAATAGGGGGTATTTGAAAACCTTCAAATAACCTGATTTTGGAATGCAGAACTTCTATTATCTCTATGCACCCATTTTAGCGTTGCGGGATATGGTAACCCTTGGCCAGCGTGCTACTGTACGAAACATAGCTCTAATGTTATGAATTAATTTATTTATTTTTCAAAACACAATTTCAGTAACTCAAAGATACTAAATTTATAAGATTTGGTTAATTGGTGTCTGAGATATAGAATGTGTTAAGCAACCAAAATGCTTCTCTACAGAAGGTGAATTATGCATTTGAGAAATGGATGGATTTTTTGTTAGATATTTATTGGGAATCAAAAGCGCAATCTTCCATGCAAGCCATTTCTCCTTGAAAAATTAAGCTATTCAAGAAATTTCGAGAATGTATGTATCGATATCGAAACACCTTATTTCAAAATATTCGCCATCATGCATTTGCCAAGAAATTTCACCACAGTTCAGTCTGTCAAATTTAAATGGTAGCAGATATGGTTCAACAAAGACTGCCTCAGTGTTACAAATGCAACTCATCAATTTCTTCAATAGACAGTACTAAAACTTCTTTAAACGCTGAAATAGCGCTCCATTTTTGCCTAGCAAGATAGAAAGTTAAGGTCTCGGACAAAGTTATCCAGCAACGGAAAATTTCCTTTGAATAATTTATGAATTAGCACAAAACTCATAACCAGGCTCGACTTCCAGAAGGAACAAAAATTATGTTGATTTTTCCGAACAAAATATTCAATTTTTCCTTACAAACATAAAAGTTTAAATTTACTCATGTAAACGCTTCTTGAAAATTCTGCAAAAAATCATGGACGAGTTTTGCAACAAAACAATGCCTTTTAGACCATAGGGTTTGAGAAATTTAAAAATTCAATATTATAGTAAAATCAGGCTTATCCGAGCACTGGTTATCCGAGTTTACACATTATCAGAGCCACCGGTTTCATATAAAATCCTTGTAGAGGAAAGTGTTCCTAAACGCGCATAACGGTTTAAATGCGACTACGGCCGTTTGACGAAATAGCTGACAAGATATTTTGTATTTAATCAATGCATTTTGAAGGCGTTACGCTTTGAACATAAGGCAAGAAATTTTTTTAGTAATTTACCAACTCAAAAAAGAAAATTTAAAATTCAGACAAGATTTTTTTTTAACTCTTTGATGTATTTAATATTTTGACTTTTAAAAATTCTACGTACGTACGTACGTAATTGGAAGCACGCGCACTGTCACTTCGACTTTGAACTTCCATAACTTTTTTCTTTGATGACATTATTTGATCTAATTTTTTGCGTTAGATAGATCAATTATCACATTATTATATCACAAAATTTGAGTTTTCCGGAATTTGTGTGGCCTGAGAAACAGTAATTCTACGAAAATCGGACTTTTTGGACTTTTCTCATTCAAACTTCAATATCTCTGAAACTACGCTACATTTTTTATTGAAATTTTGCACAGTGATTGTTGAAATATAAAGCTAGCATGTCTGAAGTTTTCGAAAAGTTCTACCGATGAGATCAAAAGTTACGCGAAGTGCAATATTTCAGGCATGAGCCTTGAAATGCGATTTCTATAGAATTTCGGACGATTCATGAGAACAATATCGTTTCTTCTACCAGTCAGACAAAACATGTCTGGCAAAAGCAATGAAGTTTTACATTCCTTAACTCTAGAGGAGCATCTCTTAAAACCCCCTTTTAATACAGTGGTGTTCGAAATAATAGCAGCGCAAGTGAAGCGCATCGAATTATACTGCGTACTTGTATGAGTGTTGTCCTCCGCTAACAAATGTTACGCACGTTAGTGTATTGATGAGTGATGAGTGCAACGCTCGACTATTTCGATGCACAACGCACTTGTTTACTTTATTCGGTTGCCATTTTGAAAACATATCGTTCTTGGGCTGTTCGAAAAAATAGCAGCACAGGTAACAAAGTGCACTAAATCGCTGAAGTTTTGAAGAAATTCATAGTTTTCGATATGAATTTGTTGTGGTAAGAGACATAAAGGTTCCATGATGAGTTTTGGTTGATTATACATTACCGAAAATCTGCAATATTTCAGCAAAATGGGTCGCTCGAAGCATTGTACGTTCGAAGAACGAAATCACATCAAACGACTGATTGCAAGCGGAAAAACATATCGAGAAGTTCAGGAACTGCTTAACTGTTCTGCGAAAAAGATATACAATGCATTGCACTGGAAGGAAAAGGGTGAAACTCGTGGCAGAAAGCGAGCAACAGCTTCACGAACTGACCGGAAGATGATTCGGTTGGTGAAAATGCAACCACACATCTCATCAAGAGCACTGAAACAAGAGTTGGATCTTCCCATCAGTACCTCAACAGTAAGAAAACGTCTGATTGAAGCTGAATTGCAAGCTAGAAGCCCGAGGAAAGTGCCCCTACTAACTTCACGACATATTCATAACCGCTTGAACTTCGCCAACTCTCACGTCAATTGGCCCATCCAAAAATGGCGTAACATTTTGTGGACTGATGAAAGCAAAGTAGAGTTGTTTGGTTCCAGCGGTAGGCGAATGTTCGTCAGACGTCCTCCAGGTGCAGAATTCCAACCCCAGTACACCGTGAAAACGGTTAAACATGGTGGTGCCAAAATCATGGTGTGGGGATGTTTTTCGTACCACGGTGTTGGGCCCATCCATCGTATAGACGGTATCATGGACGCAGTTGGTTACGTGGAAATTCTTCAGAATATCATGCTACCATACGCAGAAGAGGAAATGCCCTTGAAATGGATCTTCCAACAGGACAATGACCCGAAACATACCAGCAGACGAGCAAAAGCGTGGTTCCGGGACAATAACGTTGATGTGATGGATTGGCCGGCTCAATCGCCGGACCTCAATCCTATCGAAAATTTGTGGGGAGACATCAAAAAGGCCGTTTTCGAGGCAAAGCCGACAAATGCAGAGCAACTATGGGTTGTAGTTCGCCGTGCATGGTCAGAAATACCTGTCATACGGTGCCAAAAGCTTGTGGACTCTATGTCACGCCGTTGCGCTGCAGTGATCAGAAATAACGGGTACACTACGAAGTATTGATGTCATAAATGACTTTCACATAGAGAAAGACTTGGTATTAATTCATTATTTGTTTTTAAAAAATATTTAATTTCTTGCTGCTATTATTTCGAACAGGGCAAAAATCATTTTTTTATTATTCTCAGCCTGCAATTGATATTCTGATCCTCAATCTTTTGTATTTCTAATGTACCACTAATATGCTCACTAAACCAAGAGAGAATTGAAATTAAAGTGACAATACAGAAAAATGCCTAAATTATTTTATCAATTTTCGAGCCGCTGCTATTATTTCGAACACCACTGTACCTTTGAAAACCTTTGGAATTCTGGAAAACTTCTAAAATGTAATTATCTATTCAAATAATTCGCAGAAGCATTATTATTCACTTTTACACAGTAAATTTTTGAAAATAATCTTGTTTTTGTTGAAAAACTCAAGTGGTGCTATTCTTATTTTATTTCGCACCCCTTTTTTCACATTTATGGTCCTCAACGCCAATTGCAATGTCTAAAAAAAGTAAACTAATGCTTGATTTATCCGTTAAGCAATTCAGAACAAACTGTTGAAGAAAGTTTTCGTAATTTTCAATCATTCATATTTTAACAAGTAAAATACATAGTGTTACTATTCTTATTTTGCTCACTGTAACATTTTCAATGAAATTATACGGTAATACTGCCAGAAAAACTGAAATTTTGCTCAAAACATAAATAGACTCATTTTACCCGCATAGTTTGAGGTTCGGCATTTTAGACAACAGTTACTGAAGGAGACTTCAACATAAAAATTACTGCCATGTATAGAAAACAGATGCCTGCTTATGTGTATCTATATAGGTTTTGTACACATATTCATTGTAATATTAGAAAAAAATCAGTACGCTGCCTTATATATATAGCCTACCTCTCCCCAATGATGTGCAAAGCTGGAGAAAAGGGATAACGGTTTCAATGTGCAAAGGTAGGGTAAGTGTTCCTAATTTGGCATGTGTACCTAATGTTAACATACAGTTCGATTTTGACTGTTTTTGACGTTATTTTTCACTTTTCACAATTATAAAAAAATGATAATGTAACGGATCATGTGAACTTTCATTTTACAAACAAATTAGTTTTCTAACTCACAGGATTTTTCGTGAAATCCGGTTTGTTTGAAAGTATGTCCTAATGAAATGGAGTTGTTAGCTAATTTCTTAAAAAGACACCTATTTAGAAACGGACGATTAAACCTGAATTTGTCATCCGAATTTTTTGAAATTTTTTGTCGGGTTGTTTTTATCATGATTGTAGTAATAAGTATGTAAGAACCATGTTTTTTTAAAAACTAAAAAAAGCTTATGTCCACAATTAGGAACACTATTTCCAATGTGTTCCTAATTATGGACATAGTCAAAGTTTTCCAAACTATATCAAAATCATAGAATGTATTTAAAATAGATTTGGTTGGTTGAATTGTGTTTTAAGTTAATTTTCAACGATATGTTAAAATATACTGTTTTGAGTTAATAAAACATGATATTTTTTTATTTCAGTGTATCTCAAAGCTAAAAATGTTGAAAAAATATTTTCGCCAGGTTGTACGAACGCACCCTACGCGACCGAGAAAGAAAACTATCAAGTTACAGAGAGCTTTTCAACAAGAACAGAATCGAAAGGAAAATTTAAAAAAAATCTAAATAAAATACGTTGTATTCCGCCATCTGGGGCATTATGCAACACTTTTCCATTTCAAAGGCTTCTAAAAACCTAATGTCCACAGATAATCATACCGGTGGTACACCAAAAGTTTTAAGGTTTAGGGGACTTAAAATTAACGTAGTCAAAAAAATAATTGGTTTCACCAGTAATTTTTAATTTACAAAACATGCGATTTTCACCCTACTAAGAAAAAGGGGTGAGTTGCAAAAACCTTTGTTTTTAATGAAAAAGTGTGAAAAGTAATAATTTTTCATATATTTGTGATTTCGTTACACATAAAGCACGATCTGCAGTTATTTTTTATTTTGTTCGAATTAAATTTGATATGTTTTCAGTCAAAGATTTTTTTTAAAAAGAAAGCATAAGGGTGCTGTATACATTTAGGGATAAAAAATACTACCACAAAATTTAAAACGCTATTCCAGCATATGGAAACAAGATTTAACCTGATATGCATGTCAATACATTTTAGCCCGGACTGCTATCGGAATTTTCAAAATATTTATTTAAAAAAATTAAATGATTGTCCGAACAATATTTATACACCAACAGTAATGATATAGGATAATAAAATCAATATAAAATTTGTAGGTGATATCATTAAGACAATCCGTCATTCTGTGTAAAGTATTTTACGGCTGAATCAAAGCAATCGAAAGATTCCTTTTCATTCAACCACGGTAAATGCTTCAATTTCAATGGAGGGAAACGATACACATTCATCAATCGAAAACGTTCACTGAAGAAGGTAGTAAGTTGCTATCGAAATACTGGTATATGAACTTTTCATTTACCTTGGTTGAATTAAAAGGAATCTTTCGATTTTTCAAATTTTCTTTACGAATCAAAAACTTAAAAAAAAACTATCTCACGACGTGAGAAACTACGACATCATCGTTTTGTTAAGATTAAATGTTGGTTTTATTACACTATACTAAAAAAAATTAAATAAATGTTGTGATACACAAATGTTGCATCTAACCATGCTGATTCATGATGGTCTGTTTGACTGTATCTTATTTGTATCCATTACAATGAATTTTCTACTTTTTGAAATATAATAAATTTACTCATTGGAAAAGTTAAAGTTTGAATTTTAATAAGCTCAACATCCACTTCTTTCTTGAAAATTAGCGTAAAGGAATATTGTGTAGGTTTTTAACAATCCTTACTTCTCTATTCATATTCCAAAAACGTTGTAAAATTTTAAAAAGGTGAGATTTGAGATTGTTCTCATTGAAGTATTAAAACACAGACCCATATGCAAAATCAGAAACAAATATTGGGTACGCGTATACATTTTTTCTCATATGTTAACATTAGGAACACCAATATGTTAACATTAGGAACAATTAGTGCCAAATTAGGAACCTCGACACACTTTATAAAACATGATATTTTTCGTAAATTAAAGCTTGAAATGATTATTTTAAACCATAACAGAGTTCAGAAAAAAATTTGGAACTTAGTTACCAAAAAATTGTATATCTAAGAATTAATGATTTGGCTTACAAATATCAAAGCTAAAAACCTCTGACATAATATAGCGAAATTAGGCTCACTTACCCTACTTTGTGTTATCCGAGGTTCCACTTATTCGAAGTGGTCTTTGCCTCGACTTTCTCGGATGAGCGGGGTTTCACTGTACTGTACGTGATCTAAGTTTGTATCGGAGTGCAAATGTGAAACTCTAGTATAAAAGAGATGAATCATCCGCACAGAATGAAAATCCCAGAAATAGAAAAAAACCCTAGTATATCTCGAACGTCAAAAAGCAACGAAGTTTTCGCTCTCTGAATACCTCTATACACCCAAACCGGCACTATACATCCAAAATAGTAAACTCTTACGGGCAAAATATGGTGAACGTATTTTTTTCTTGTACCTTTATTATGCAGTTTTGGTCTCTATGATCTCTTTGATTTTTTATAATTTTCAATCCCTCCAATTTTCATCAATATAACATAAAAAAAACATTTTAACAATATTGGATATTATACTGAATGTTGAATTTTGTAAGGTGGATTAATCTTAATTTTGAAATATGCCATATAAGTAGTGGTCAAGCGGCCATACAGCGCGCAGCGCTAAAGATGCTATACTAACTTAAATGCATCCCCTTTTAGACACAAAGCCGACAAACAGGCAGCCGAGGACCTGATGGTGGAACTCGGCAAGGAATGCGAACGGCTACGATCGGAACGTGGACCCGCCCTACCCACAACATCGCCCGAATCGCTTCGGCTCGAGGAGCTGCACCAAGAGATGGACGAACTGCGGCAGAAGAACAAACAACTCGAAGAAGCCAACGAGGAACTGCAAGCCATGGTGCTGACCAAGGGCGTCGAGGAGGGTCGAAATCTCCTAAATGGCACCACCAACAGCTTGGCCCAGGAGCTGGAAGCCATGAGCCAGAATCAGGTGAGTTCCTCTTACTCGGTAGTTTATCGTTTTTGAATCCCTGGGCAACTTGTAGCACAGATTAGCTAGAAGGTAAAAAAAACCCTACCTTCAAGACGCAACTTTGTGAGGTGAACTTTGTAGAACACGCTTGTTTGAGCCACTCAAAAAAAACTGGCAACCATTTTTCACCATCAGCGTTGATTTTGCTGCCTCAACGTAATCGCAAGCTAAACATTGGGGAGGGTACCATTCTTTACTCATATATAGAAACGAGCTCTAATCGGCTTCTACTTAAACCTACCTTTAGTTTTGTTCTCAATCTGTTGTTGTTTTTTATGTTGTTTGTCACCGCAATTTTCCGTTTTTCCCATTTTTCTTCTTTTCCACAGGATACCGTTGATTCGTCCACCTTAGAGTCATTAACTCAGGTTAGTTTTGTGCGTGTTTCTGACCACAAAAAAAAGAACATCATTCAGTGAGCCATATAAACCCGTAGAATCAAGCGCTCGTTGTAACACTATCGCTCTACCTACATACGCCTAATAGCTTTAGCCAAATCTGTGGTTTTCTAGGTGCCGGTACTTTTAACCTCTTTTAATTGTCTCTACTAACTCTTTAAAGGGAAATGATTAACGCGTAGGACTTTATGTCGATTTTTCGGTTTCAAGCACCACAATTGGTGTCGGTATCGTAATGATTGAGATTGCTTCTTTTGGCACATACTAAGTAAAACATTGGTGATGGAGTTTCATATAAAATTGAACTACGGATGATGGTGCTGCCACACGCGACAAGTTTGTTCGTTCAATTCGTTCGGTTCATTCGGTCTTGATTTGGAGCTTGTGATTGCGTTTAATGAGAACCGTGACATTGACTAACCTTGTTATTGTTGCGTGTGATTTGCGCTCTCTGTACTACTACTACCACCTACCTACTTGCTCGATGGACCGATCAATGTTTAAGGGCAAATAGTTTGACCTTGATTGAATGTGTTCGGCCAAAAGATTACTTTGTAGTTGAGCAATTGAATCGTAAGACGTTTGATCTATGAGTGATGATTGCCTGTGTAAATAAAGATTTAATTGGTAAACTCTGTGGCTAATAGCTTGAATGAAATCGAGGATGGTTCAAATTTGTGAGCATATTAAAGCTGTAGCTGTCCAAATTTTGAACTACTATTCAGCGCATCGAATAGTATTCGCTCGAAGATGCCGAATTATAAGAATTGATTCATGAAGAGAGTGTTGGGTATTTAAGGCCAAATTTAACATTTGTTCCATCATTTCTGTATAACATGAGAACAAATGGAAAATGATAAATGTTATGTGAATGAGGCACATAAGGAGTGTATTTGAAAAAAAAAAATGCAACACTTGGTTTTGTGAGTAACTTTTGAATGCCTGAAGGAAAGTAGATGAAATTTTCAGTAAAGCTGCCAAGTAAAAAAATGTGCACTTGCGCAAGTTCCTGTCACGTTTCGTCAAGTGGTTTTTGAGATAATATCAAGATTTTAAACTTTATTTTTTGGGCACCACGTGCACCATCTATAATGCATTCTATGAACCCTCCTTTTTCCTACCAAGGCTATTTTCGATAACGTTTTCTTATTTCTGAAGCTCGACTCTTGAAATTTAAAAAAAAATTATTTGGCAAAAGTTATGACAAATTTAGCCTATTGTCCTCCATCGGCACAAAATAAACATATTTGACTTTTTATCACCCCACAGTTTTACATAATAGAATGATTCCAGATCCTACCAAAATAGAAAATCGTAATCCGGGGTTAGATTGATAACTTTTTACAGTATTTTTCGAATATTTTTTCTGTAAAGAAGAATGTGGCATTTTTCATATTTTTAAAACCAGTACTGGACTCCTATGAACGTAAAACAGAAATGCATTAGACTACTTAAGATTTGATTTGAAATTAGAGTTCGTCTCTGTTCAGAATTTGGTGCTTTGGGGTTACATAGATCAGTCTCTATTTTGACGATTTTAACGATACAAAACACCTTCATAATATTTTCAAATTCTAGTTAATCAATTTTACCTTGATTTTAAAGTTTTCTTTTTAAAACTTTTATAATCGGAAAAAGAATAATGATGCTGCATACGATAGAGGGCAAAAATTATAGCAGTTGCTAAATAGTTTAATATTCAAAATACAAATGAAATTTTACCTTCACACATTCTTCTAGGCCCTCCCAAAATTTCCATACTTATTTTTCCTTCACAGTAAACCATTTGATAGGGTTCCTATCTGTTTCTCCAATACGGGCTTACTCTTGGAAATTGTCCTTATTTTTTAAACATAAAAAATTTGTCATGAAATAACTATAAAAATAGCACTACAACTATACTGCCCCTACTCGCATAACAGTCCCATATGAATTTTCGTCATTTTTCATCTAGCCTGACAGTTCGTCATTTTGAACATAAGACTTCAATATAAAACAATAAAAAAAGAGACTTTGTTCTAGAAATTTCGAAAAAAATATCAACTCGTGACTGTCCCATATGAAATATACCCGCATAACAGTCCCATATGTGAAATACCACGGATATAGCTACTTTACAATGTTTCTTTCGGTAAAATAATCATTGATTTATCGTTCTAAGTAGTTTCGAAAAGTTTCAACACACTTGATGCCAATTATGCACAATAATTTTCGAAGGCAGGCTTAAAAGAAGGAAGAAATTTCTTCCTTCGTAAAACTATAAGTCACAGCTAAAAATCATGATAAGAGTTCACTTACAACGAAATTTTTCCAAAAGTTTGTTTCTATTTCTGATTCTGCATTTAGAAGATTAAAAAAGATCGAATTGAAGTCTAAGAAAGTAGCTTAGTGAGCAAACATATTATGTATGGGACTATTATGCGAGTAGATTTGAAAAGGTCTCGAATATACCCGCATAACAGTCCCATAACAAATAAAAATTAAGCTCCCGACCTTACCAATGGCCCAATTTCGAAAATTTCAGGTCTTACGATTTATTATGACAACCTAGAACACATACCATTAAAGGAATTTCATTTATGTTGAAAGTTGTGGTCACAATTTAAAGATGTATTCCTAAACAGAAAAAGCTTATTTTCTCGCTTGCTCATTTTTGCATATGGGACTGTTATGAAAGTAGGGGCAGTATACATATACAAAGAAAAAAAATGATCTTTCAATTTTAACAACCCGTTTGCTTCTAAATGCTTTTGGAATCATCAGGGGAGCTGTTTGTTTGCGAGCCTGGAAAATTAGATATTTTAAGATTTTAAAATTTTATTTTTACTAACAGAAAAAAATTTCAAATACAAACCAAATTTTTCCTATTCGATACTCAAATTATAGGCTTTTAAACGCCCAAGAAAGTTTCCATAAATTTAAACTATAGACTGAGTTATTGATGATAATGTGGAAAAATTCATTGTAGGTCAAAGTTACCCCAGTGATCAAAGCTACCCTGTTTTACGGTTTCAAATTTGTTAGACCTTTTGAATGTTTATGTGGGAAAAATGGTCGCATTTATAAAAAGTCTTTTCTGTTTATTTAGCCATTCATCGTGCCAATTGTTATGAAACACTGACTGATTTGCAGCTTCCACCGATTGTCAGTTTCCTCAAGAACTAGACATTCAATTTTTATAATTTTTTTCTCATTGTTTATCTCCGTAACATCCAGGTGAGACATTTTAAAAATATTGTGGTTAGAAACATGCCAAGTGCCCACTAAAGAATTTGTTTTGCTATACACAGAGCTAGAAGTGACCATGAGGCAAAAGAGTAAGGAAAAATATTTACTTCAGAGTTAAATTAGGGTAAAAATAGTGACCAAATCAAGCCATATATAACTCTTTTGGCATGTGTTGGACAAAAAGGAACATTTAACCTAAGTGAGTTTTGATGATTTAGGAATAGCGACTACAGAATCCTAACCCCTACACCCTACACCCAAATCAAATTTTTCTTCAAAGCGACTAACACATTTGAAGAGGACTCAAATTATATTGAACGAAATGTTCAAACAAAAGACGCGAGGTTAAGTTTGGCACATATTGGAAAAAAATTGAAAGATAAATAAAGAAAGTCATGACAAAACAATTGGAAGATCCTTGTAAAAAAGTTACAACACATTGATACAGTATGTTGACCGAATATTCAAAAAAGATTTATAGAAGCTTAGTAAAAAATTAAGGACTGATTCTAGGTAATCACACAAAAAAGCGCAAAAATTTCACTAGAACAAACTTCTACGCAGAATATAATTTGTTAATTCAAAACTAACTTAAGGAACATTTGCAAATAATAACGAAACATTTAGCAGAATTTGAAAAAAATCATTAAAAAATTTAAAAGGTTTTATGAAGTTTTAGAATGCCTCGTAAACTTTGACAAAAGCGCCTGAATTTTTTTTTTGGAAACATTTCAGAAGTTCCTCAGAATACTGTAGGAAATTGATGAGCCAACCTGCAAAAAGGTGGAGATATGGCTGAAACAGTTTTTGAAATAAACAATTGATACTTAGCTATCTTTTAAAGGATAATGTCTATAAATATGCAAAATTAAAGAATAAAACTAGTTTTTTTTCGATTCGATTGAGTCACTTTTCACAAGTTTACCTCACATTAAATTCAACCAGAAACATTAATAGCATGGCAAATGTTACCTTTTTCAAAGTTCTAATCGTTTTTGCAATTTTCCGATACAGCAATCGTTTTCATCATGATATAGTATATGACATATAAATATTTTTGGAAGCTTTTAGCACTTAAAAAGTGTGGTGAGTATTAGTTTTCATAATGCTTGTTGCTTTGCGAAGTTCACAGCATCTACGTTGCGCAAGTGTGCTTCGTATTTAGCGATTATCAACAGTAGGTTTACGGAAGGACATACACATTTTTGTTTAAATTCTATTTTTCCAACCAGAAAAAAATCAAGTTTTAGCCTTATATCAAGGCAAAACGATCAACTTCCTTGCTGGTTCTGAGTCATTTATCCAATTTCGATCGTCTGAATTTTCCACAATCAAGGAAAATGAAACTTGTGTTAACCCTGATAAATATTAGCTACGTGTCTTGAAACGAGGGACATAAAACGAAATTTAAACCATTAGAAAAAATGTTTAAAATTTAGCTCAGTTGTAAAGTCATTATTGAAAAATGTGACTTTAGTAACTAAATTTCAAAATAAGTAACATCTGGATGACCAGTCTAAAAAAAGTAACAAAGATACTAGAAAGTGACCAACTTCTAGCCCTGTATACATTAGGGAATTTTTCGAAATATCTCCCCGCTAGGGGTCCAAATATTTTGTGCATGATTTTACCACCGTATTTTG
This sequence comes from Uranotaenia lowii, assembly GCF_029784155.1. Classification (NCBI taxonomy): domain Eukaryota; kingdom Metazoa; phylum Arthropoda; class Insecta; order Diptera; family Culicidae; genus Uranotaenia; species Uranotaenia lowii. The sequence goes on along the minus strand of NC_073692.1, from coordinate 310,421,359 downwards.
TTAATTTTATCAGTGGGTAGCTTTTTTACCCTATAGAAATGCAGTTGGGCCTGTTCATTAGTCAGCTAGATCAGTGGTTTTCAAAGTGATCCCTGCCGGCCTCAGGCCTGGGGGAATATCAAATTTCTGCCAAAATGTATTCTAACTCTGAAGATGACCCTGAAACTTTTGATTTATTTGATACGGCAACAAAATAAAGTAAATGTATACATTAGACTGCTCCAAATTTGTATGAGAAATTTCAAGCTTGTGATAGTTTTGCGCTGCAGGTTTGAACTTATCATAGGCCTAGTACAAGGTTTCATGCCAAATGTGGGTCCGGTTGGATCACGAGAAGGGGTCGCTCAACGAGTTTAAAGTTTGTATGGGATTTTGAGACTTTTTGTTCGGGAGGAACATGAAAATCCAGTTTTTTATGAATAACTTTGGTCCCCTTCAGCCGATTTTTTTTGAAAACGGATTTTCTTAAAGCCTAAACGGTTTTTCTTAAAGCCTAGTGATATTCATCACTATTAACGCTGCGTCAAAATGTTCGAAGCAGTGTCTCTCTAGTGATGAATATCACCCTTAAAAAGATAACTATTTTTCGAAGCTTGATAACTTTTGTGTCTCAACTTGAATCGAAATGCCGTCTTCGAATGAAATATTTGTCATAGTTTAGGCTTTAAGAACAGAAATCGGGCGAAAGGGACCAAAGTTTTTCATGAAACACTGGATTTTCGTGGTCCTCCTGAACGAAATGTCCTAAAATCCCATACAAACTTTAGGCTCGTTGAGCGACGTTCAGGTTCAAAAACCTGGTTCAGGTATGAAAATTCAAAGCTTACAAATGGTGAAGAAAACAACAAGAGGCTAACAATTCTAGAAATTTTCTAGCAAATTTGCTTTTTTTTAAGGACGTAAGCTAGTTTTCAAGTGAGGTCAAGCGCATCAAACTTTCTGTTAATTTTTATGTACTATTTAGTATGCGGAAATATAGCTTGAATATGGATTTGAGAAACTTCGAACTTAAGTCTTTCGAAAAACTTGAAAGGTTTATGCGAATTTAGAATTGGATGGAGATTAACCTAATTAAAATAATTTATTTTTCTAGTTGCTAATAAATCTCCAACGAGTATAAATCAACATAAATCCTGAAAGTGATGAAAATTTATTCGGACGACATCTCTGATCAACACTTTCTGCGATTGCCCAACAGAGGTGCCAGGTGGTTTTGTCATTAAACAGGATTTGATTTATTTTTTAGGACATCACTAGATTGCAAGAACAAAGCATTATCAGGTGATGTAGACGACTTAATACATACAACAAAAGTGAGCAGCTTTTTGGCAGTTCATATCCAATATCATCTTAATCTTCAATATCATCTGAATCGAAGAATACCATCGGTTAAATGGGTTCAACTGTTTAATTGCAAAGTTGTTCGATGTGCTCATAGCTCAACTACAAATTCGGTCCTTAAAAAGTATTTTTTTTTTGGAAATCAGGACAACTCAGGACATTTTGAAGACCACTTCTCAAAAATCACGGTCCACGAAATACAGGACACTTGGGTGAAAACTACAGGTTCATCCCTCAATAAATGAAGCGTAAAAAAATAAAAATTAAAAAAAAGATACCTGGCATTTCTGATCGAAGCTCCGAAAAGATTCACAGTGTAGTACTTCCATTTCTGTCGCCAGATAACGCTATTCGTGTCTCCCGTTTTCTCGTTAAGTGCTGTATATCGGTTGAAGTATATTTGATAAATGTTTTCAATACACTGAGTAATTCAATAATTCTGACTTATTTACAGTTACAGTACCGTTCATAATTGTATAGAAACGGGAAGCACGCGGACTTTGAACTTCCATAAGATTTTATTTCGGTGATAATCATTGATCAAATCGATATCGACTTTTGATACGGCAAATGCGCCAACATCACTGTTTCGAGAAATACGCGTTCAAAGTTTGACAGCTCCATAAGCTCCCAGTAAAAATATGATTATATTTTCCTAACAAGTTCTCGAAAACTAAATATTATTCAGATAACTTTGGCCTATTAAAATGTAGGTCTCCAAAAGTACCTTCTGACCTCGCTGATAAGTCCATTTGTTAAAATTTGGCGCATTCGCGCATTTCAAAATACACTACCGAAATGTTCTGCAAAACTTAGATCAACTAACGCTCTATTGTTTCACAAAATTTAACTTTTCTAAAGTTTGTAAGGACTGAAATACAGTAATTCTTCAAAAATTTTACTTTCTAGACTATTTCCATTCAAACTGCAGTATCTCAGAAACAACGCCTCGCCTATTATTGAAATTTGGTAGAGTGACTGTTGAAATAGCATGTAACGCGAGGTAGAACATTTCAGGAATGAAACTGAAAATTCGAGTAGGGGAAAGGTTTCCTAAATGGGCCTATCGGGTTAAATGCGCCTACGGCCGTTTGACGAAATGGCTGGCAAGACAACATAGCTAATCAATGCATTTCGGAATGATACGCTTTGAACATAAGGCAAAAAAGAATTTCATGAATCAACCAACTCAAAAAAAATTAAAAATTCATACAACATTTTGATATTTTTTTATGTAATATTTAGACTTTTAAAAATTATACGTTAATAAGCTCAAAACAAAAAGTTGGGTGGTTTTTGTCACAAATTTAAGCTTTTATGATGGTTTCATAATTATTGGAAAGTGGAATAAGAGTGTGTTTCTGTTTGCGCCCATCATGTTTGTAAAATGCCGCTACCCTATAGTAACAGGTTAAATAGAATAAATATATGATTTTTATCATTAAAACTTCAAATCTAAGCTTCTAAGCATCTTAAGAGCAAATCAAAGATCTCAAAACATATTTGATAAAATTTATCTTAGGAATGAAATTCCTCCATATTATGGCAACCCTAAATTTTATTTATTCCATAATGTTATAAAAGACCTAGATATTTATAATATTCAGCTTTGTCGTATGAAAGTTATCAGAGTCTAGCATTTTCAATGAAATTATACGGAAATATTGTCAAAAAACAGAAATTTTACCTAAAACATAAATAGACGCGTTTAGCCCGCAGGTTTGCAGGTTCGGCAATTTTGACAACAGTTATAAAAAAATCAATTTCTTAAAAACGGAAGGAGATTTAAACAAAAAAAATACTCCACTGTATAGAAAACCGATTTCTGCTCATGTGTATATAGTTTTTGTACACATATTCGATGTTATATTTGATTAAATCAGTATTCTTCAATGGGCGCATATAGCCCGCTCCTCCCCTACTATTGAATTTTGAACGAATAATTGTTTTCATATGGATATAATTTTTTATTTTCAACAACCAGAAAATCTATTTCTTCTTCAAAGACCACCATTGCCAAAACTTGTATTCATCCTGAATGAGGCCAGAAGATAGATGATAAAAGGGGGTGGTGCTCCTATTCTATTTTTTGAGCATTTTTCGGGAACTGATCAAGCTAAAGGAACCAAATTTGGCATTAGAGAGAATTTGGGAACGATAAATGTTTCACTGATAATTTGAAAAGCATCAGTCCTTTAGTGTGTGGAGCATAACTCGAAAACTAACCAAGCTAATCGAACCAAATTTGGAAGAAGTAGAAGTATTTGGGTACTAGATTATACCCATATTAATACTTCTATTAGCATAAAGCAAAAATTTTGAAGATAAACTTGATGTTTTGACTTTAGTTGGATGTTGGAAATGATGACTGTACGTTGTTTGATTTTCAAATCAACAAAGCAGTATGATTAATCCGAACATTAGTTTATTATCCATTCAACCTCTCCAACGTTTCGGTGCTTTGTTGGCACCATCTTCAGGGAAACAACAATTTTTACCAAAAGTTTTAAATAAGGATAAAATACAATATATTTTGTTATAAATTATCATAATATTGTTTGGTCCTACTTACAAAAATGTGTTTGTTCTTCATTGTGGGGTTATGTTAAGTATATTTTCGTTTCGATTTTAAATTTGATGTTTTTGGAGCTTATGTTCTAAATATACGACATGTTGGAAAGATAAAAAAGCTGAACATTATGAAGCTCACTCTTAAAGATGTATTGTATTTGGATCAAATTTGGTTTGAAGTTGAGTTTAAAATTCAAAGGTATCGTAACAAAATAAGTTTTTTACAGTTTAACTTAAATTTGATCATTTTTGACATTGAGTAAAACTAGAAACATATAACTGAGTAAACTAAACTAAAATAAACTCATAAAAATAAGGAAAAGAACGTGAAGAGTACGTGTTATGAAATAATTTGTAAATATATGTAGTTAACAAAAAATCAGCAAATCTTTAGTCATATCGATCAATTCTGGTATCAAAATGTATTTTGACTTTATAGTAGACTAAGGCGACTTAGGGTAAATTTTGAATTTCTCAAACCCTTGAGTCTAAAAAGCTTCGTTTTGGTTTGAAAATCATCCATATTTTTTTACAGAATTTTTAAGTTACGTTTACATGAGTTAATTTGTATTTTTAGGTTTTTATAGGAAAATTGAATATTTTGTTCTGAACAGTCAATATCAATTTCGTTTCTTCGGCGGAACCTCGAGCCTGCTAACGGTTTTTGTGCCAATTTATGAATTTTGTAAAAGAAATTTTCTACTGAACAACTTTCTTGAAGACCGTAACTTCCTATCCTATAAAACAAAAAAGTTTATAACTGTTTAGCAGGGGTATGTCTCTTGGCATTGAAAAACTAAAATTCGAATGACATCACTGCTGGTGCCTCGCGAAGGATTGCATGAAAAGTTATCATGCAATACCTTGCTAGGCACCCAGCATTGATGTCAATTGAATTTATTATTTTTCAATGCCGAAATACATACCCCTGTTAAACAGCTAATAACTTTTTGTTTAGTAGAATACAAAGTTTCAGTCTTTGACAAAGCTATAAGCGTAAATTTTCCTAAAAGTATTTTACAAATTGGCACAAAAATCATAAACAGGCTCGGTTCCACAGAAAAATAAAAATGATGTTGGTTTTTCAGTACAAAATATTCGTAAACGTAACTTAAAAATTCTACAAAAAATCATGGATAAGTTTTGAACCAAAACGAAGCTTTTTAGACCCCAGGGTATATGTAAACGGTAAACTGTATACGCAGTAGACTGCCCCAAATTTGTATGGGAAATTAAAAACCTGTGAAATATTATGCGCTGCAGGCTGAAATTGATCCTAGTCCTAGTACAAGATCTCATGCCAAATTTGGTCCAGATCGGATCACGGGAAGGGGTCGCTCAACGAGCCTGAAGTTTGTATGGGATTTCGAGACATTTTGTTCAGGAGAAACATGAAAAACCAGTTTTTCATCAATAACTTTTGTTTCCGTCGGCCGATTTCTTTCAAAAACGGGTTTTCTTAAAGCCTAAATTATGAGAAATGTTTCATCCGAAGACTGCATTTCAATTAGAGTTAAGATAAGAAAGTTATTAGGCTTCAAAAATAGGCTAACTTTTTTAAGGATGGTATTCATCACTGTTAATGAGTCGAGGCGGTCGAACAAATTGATGCCTCATTAACAGTGCTGAATACCACCGTTAAAAAAGTTAGCCCATTTTTGAAGCCTAATAACTTTTTTATCTTAAATCTTATCGAAATGCAGTCTTCAGATGAAATATTTGCCATAGTTTAGGCTTTAAGAAAACCCGTTTTTGAAAGAAATCGGTCGAAGGAGACAAAAGTTATTGACGAAAAACTGGTTTTTCATGTTCCTCTCGAACAAAATGTCTCGAAATCCCATACAAAATTCAGACTCGTTGAGCGACCCCTTCCCGTGGTCCGATCTGGCCCAAATTTGGCATGAGATCTTGTACTAGGCCCAGGATCAATTTTAGCCTGCAGCGTATAACTTTTTCAAAAGTCGGGTCATTTGGGGCAGTCTAATACGCAGCTATGTCTTTTTATTGCGAAGGATACGTGCCAAACTTAAATCTTTCCGTTTTAGATATGAACATTCCATTTTAAAACTTTTTGCTGGTGAATGGATCGACACCACAGGTGTATATCTATATACCTACCTTAATTTATTTCTTTTTTCGTTTGAATGTTAGGAAATGTGTTTTAATTTTTTAGGGGTTTTGCGTCAAAGGTCAACTACAAATACTATCATAATCATAATTGCACTGCTTTACCTATATGTATCAATGCACTGGAGTTCAAAACTAATGTCTTAACCAACATTTGGAAAATCAAATCCACTAAAATCCAACCCTCGCTTCTCATTACAGCTTCAAGTCGCATTCCAGGACAAGGAAGAGGAAAACCGTCGGCTGAAGCACTACATCGAAACGATTCTGCTGCAGGTGGTCGAACACTATCCGCAGCTGTTGGAGGTGAAGGCGGCCTAAGGATGTGACTTTTTCGAAAGAAAAAGTGCCCCCCGAAACAACACCACAAAACAAAAACAACAACAAACAGCAACACATTATCACTAGCACCTAGTACTACTATTAATAATACTTGTTAATACTATCACTACTTATACTACTACTACTACTATTGAATTTTTAGTATAGATAGTTGTCTTTTGAGAAAAGAAAAGTTAGGCAAGTGAGGATTTATAACAAAACAAGATGATCAGTACTTTGAAACGCGTTCAGAATTAGAACGTCGCTTGTGTGATATTGCATGAAAAGTTTACTGTTTCCGATTGGTTTTTTTTAAAATGATTTGCTCACGTGTTTGATAACTGTCCTTCTAGGATTTCGAAATTGAAAAAACTGTTCGAGTTCAACAAGTTATCAGTATCGCGTTGATAACATACGTCCAAAGACAAGCACAAGTGTAGAGAGTTATAATTTTTCCGTTTGCATATTTATGTAATTCGTGCTTCTGTCTGAGGTACGTTCGAGAGATTTAGAAGAAAACAAAAGAAAGGAAACGCATCTTACAAGCAATACATATATTTTATATCTTTAATAGAGTTTAAAAGTAACACACTACAGACACAAACACAGATACGAACTCTAGTGAGAAGACTATTTTGCGTTTAGCGTGTAAGCTAAAGAGAATATCTTTTATATATGTGTATTTTATATAAAAAAAAAGGAAATTATATCTTTTTCGACTTCTGGGAAACCAAATTATTTAATGTTTGCATGAAAAGAGATGGTTTTATCGATGGAAAATTCAAAAATTGGTGTCAAGGTATACGAGAAGGTTTTATTCGAATGAAAAAGTAAAAAAAAAATCGTTACAACAATCATCCAAACTATTAGCATGCTCAATCTTATTGAATTGCAAATTTTAAGCAATTGACAAAAAACCGCCTTTTTAAAATCGGTAATCCGTTTCGCCTTTAGATATGTGACTAATAAAAACATCTCGAAATGCTTAAAATTTTGTAAACTGTTGGGTGCTTTAAGAAAACCTTATTTTCCAAAACGTTGCCGTCTCTTTTTTGCATTCAAGAAGAAAAAATGTACTAAAACCACCCCTATATTGTAAATATTCTGATCCCTTGAGTAATATATCCCCCTCTTTTTGTAGTTAACTAAGAAAGTCTAACCCGAACTGAAATTTGTAGTTGAAAAAAAAGAGCAGAGTAACATGCTATGTGATGTTCTCAAAAGAAATGAAAACTGAATTTACACAAGCTCACAAAACATACAGAAACACAAAGCAGAGAGTTTGTAGAAAACAAAATTGTTGAACAACTCCAATCGGAATTTGATGCATTATTCATACTCGGTAACCAAGTTGTATTTACCAACAATCCTTATACACACATAGTAGACAAACAAAAACAACAAATTAACATGAATAGAATCAAAACAACACAAACAATAGAACTGAAGGATGGCTCGAAAGTGAAAATCCCTCCTATGAGAAGAGAACGTATTACAAATGAAACAATTTTAAATTGGATGCCAAAATAGCGCTCTACTTTACTTATTGAAGAGGTAAACAAATGAAAAATGTTACTGTATTAGTGAATATATTGAAGAAAAAAAAGAAGGAGAAGAAAAGTTGGTAGCAAAATCCCCGATGAGATGAATAAATATTAACTGAAAACCCCCAATAATGATGTTGTCATTTGAGAAAAAGAAATACTCACTATGAAAAAATCTGAAAAATTTATTTGAAAAAGCTTAAAATCTATTTATCATGAGAGTTAAAAAAGTTTTGCGACTTGAGGACGTCAAACTTGAGCAACAATAAATCCGTATCAATTGTTCCATCTTCGTTTTCGGCGATGTTCGGAGGACCCACGTTCAGTCCAAACTCATCCTCATCAACTCGATTCCGTTCCAGAAAAGCTTGTAGCTGCCTCTCAAGGTCCCCGTCAAAAAAGTTATCAACTTTGGCAGCACTTGAACGAAGTTGCTGTTGTTGCAACTCGAAAAAGTTTGCCTCCAGCTTTCGATCATCGGCAACGGATTCCGAATTGTTGCCCCCAGCCGCCGTCAAGTAATCCCCAATTTCCTGCGAACGATCCCCTATCTTGCAAAGACTGCATCGAGTTGTCTGTAGTTTCTTCCTTACCGTTTGCAGCTCCAAACGTTCCTTGCTGAGTTCAATCTTATCCTTGGACAGTCGATCTTCCCGTTCGGAAATCTCCCGGAACTGCCTCTGAACCAGTTGCATCTTCAATTGCAGATTCTGTTCCGCTTTCTTTATGCTCTTGAACGCATTCTCCGCATTCAGCGCCTTCAATCTAGCCTCGTTCAACGCTGTTTCCAACTCTCCGCTTTTTGTTCTCAGTTGACTTTCCTGGGAAATCAACTCACGCCTTTTGGTTTCAAACCGTCGTTGCAGCTGAAGATAATGATCTCGTTCAGTATCCGCTTGCTTGGCGGCATCTTCGGCCACCCGAATTGCGGCGTCGATCTCCGCACGAGACAAGTGTTCCGGTTGATCTCGCTTGTGAAGTTTCGAGAGGGTTTCTAGCTTCGCTTTCTCTTCCAGCAAAGTCTTTCGTTCCTCCTCGATTTTGGCCATCAGGCTACCATGCTCTTCCAGCTGTGCTCGTTTGAGCTCTTCGATGCGACTTTCTTCTCGGGAAATACGCTCCCGTGATTGTTCTTTTTCCTTTTCGAATGCTTTGCGTTCCGACTCCAGCTTCGCTAGACGCTGTTGGTACGTCCAATGCTCCTCGGAGGATGTCTGTCAGAAGTGTAAGATGGAAAAAGAAAATATAAAAAAACAAACCGCGTTATATAATTTAGCTTTCTGAACATTCAGCAAATTTTAGGAGTTTACAATTCAAAATACAATTGATTTAGGAGTAAGAAACCTAATTATGGTTTACGATATGGTTAAATTCAGAATTAATTAAAAAATTAAACATTAGAAAGGGGGAAGCGAAGGTTACTTTACATCAAAGTATGGATTTAATTTTGAACAACAAACGGAAATAATGCAACCCACCGGTGTAGTTTTTATAAAAACATACATTTTACGATTTCAAAGTTATGGGTTCGGAAATTTAGGTAAACCCTGTGATTTACGGTTTAACCTTCCCACGCCGTTCGGGTCAATATGATCCTAAGCAAACTTTAAAATCGTCATAACTTTTTTTTTTCAAATCGAAAAAATATGAAATTTGTATTGGCAGGTGCGGTGAGAGAATCAAACTGGGTCTGACTTGAAAGAGCTTGAATTAAAAACGTGTTTGTTCTAACAGGTATTTATTCTGTCTAACTAAAAGTAAAATTAATCAAGCAACGATTGCTTTGATGTTCAGTTGCTTGCTGCGTTGCATACTCGGAACATCCCTCTTCAACGCTGCTGCTGTAGACCACACTGACGAAGAATCTGCAAACGTACCCGTGAGAGAGGTTTTGTCAGAAGATCCGCTGCCATTCTTTCCGTCGGACAATATTCGTAGTTGACAACACCTTTCGTTTTCAGGTCCTTTGCAAAATGAAACTTAGTAGAAATGTGCTTCGTATGGTTGCTGAACTTCTCGAACTCCAACATCTTCAAAGAGCTTTGATTATTCTCGTATAACGTTACTGATGTGAAACTCTCCGGCTTCATCGCGTTTGACCTCGATGCCCAGGTGAAACTTTACGTCACCAAGGCTGCTAATTTTGAAGTTCCTGGAAAGCGCCTTTTCCAGTGCTCCGATGTTCCGTTCATTTTCGCTACCTACAATGAGATCATAAACATTAACAAGAACGTAGCACCACTTGCCACTAGCTTTCTTCTTGTACAGACAGGGATCTGGCTCGCACCGCTTGAATCCATCCCCCATCAACCTGCATCCTATAGCACGACAGCTCTCCGGCTATTCGACCACGTCACATGTATTATTGGCTTCAATCGAATCGAGCTCCTCGGCCATCGCTTGACGCCACTTGCTGCTGTCCGGACAGGACAACGGTTCCATCACCGTTTTCGGTTCCTTCTGTACCGAAGTTTTCACCGAAAAAGCATACCGCTTCTGAGAAACACCAAGATTGGACCTTGTCGACCTCCGAGGCAAATCTTCATGATGAACGTTTTCAACCACAACACTAGCCAAACAAACAACACAGCAAAACGTCTGAACGCTCCTGCTTCTTCTTCAGCTGAGTCGTCTTGAACACCGTCTTCGTCTTTATCGGATTCAATTTCTTCTGATTCGTTGACAGGATCCACACGTGGGAAATCGATGAATGGAACAACGAGATATTCATTAGCTGATTCCGGCTCCGACCCGCATGACGTCAGGAATTTAACATCACGACCACGACTGACTGTTATTTTTCCCGTCGCCTCGTCCACCAATCGGTACGCCTTCGATGCTTCGCTGTAATCAACGAACCTCAGCTTCGATGCCTTGCTATCCAGTTTACCTCACTTCACACTTGGCACGTGGCAGTATACATCCACGCCAAACCGTTGAACGTGTCCAAGATTTGGCTTCCTACCGTACCACTGCTCGTATGGTCGCACGCAGTCGCCACTTGTTGCCAGGGATATGCGCTCTGTCGGTTGACACAGCACAAACAAATTTCCAACAGACAGCGCCGTTGCACACAGCTTTTCACCTCTCATGATTTTGGCACAACTTGCTTCGAAAACGACGACAAATCCTTATTGCCCCAGCCGCATCACAGAAAACAAGTTGTATTCCATATCGGGAACATACATTGCACATTCGATTGGCACTTGACGTTCTTGACCTGAACCATCGATGACATTGATCCGTCCAGTACTACGGCCTTTCGAACGAACCTTCGCACCGTTTCCGACCCACACGTTTTCAGTGACTGCTTCGTTTAACTCCTTGTAGTTGACAATGTGGCATGAGGCTCCGGAATCTAGTATCCACTGCTTTTCCACTTGACTACCGCATTCAGTGAGAAACGTGTATTGACTGATGTCGTCATGCTGCGCCACGTTGTTTGCTTGATATTGCTTGGTAACCGCTTTCCGTTGCTTAGTAACTGGACTGTTACTTTTTGCATTATTTCAAGTTCGAAATTTTTCACATGTCGCCTCCTGATGGTTCATTTTTTTTGCAGAAATAACACCGGTCCTTTTCGGGCTTCAAATCCGCAAACAAAACAGACTCGGATTCGTCCTCGCCACAGTTTCGCTGCTTCTTCTTCTGCCACTCGTCGATCAATTTACCCTTCACCATGTCTAGGGTCAAATCGGTTTCCAGTCGGACTTCCAATGCGGTAACCAACGTCTCGTATTCCTCCGGCAGACTGCTGAACAAAAATTGCGACCAGCTACTGGTCATCCAGGATCTTGAGTTTTTAGAACAATTCCGCTAACTTGGACACGTGCGCTTCCATGTCACCATGCTTCTACAGGCGCTGACTGCAGATTTTCCGCATGACAGAAACCTTAAATGTCCTTTTCACGAAATTTTCAAGAGCCGTCCACGCTTCTGCTGCCGATTTTGCTTTCCTTATGTGAAGCAACTGGTTGTTCTCCACGGCCAATCCGATCGATGCTAGCGCCAGCTCGTCCTTCGTTTTCCACGCTGCCGTTGTCGGTTCCGGTTTCACACCCGCTACAGCCTTCCAGTTGCCCTCCTTGGTGAGCATCAGCTTCATCCGGGAACTCCAGTTGGTCCATATTACTGAACCACGAGATACATAATTTGTAGAACAGCCACAACTGGCATGCCGAAAAAAGACTTACACATTTGAGGTTTTTGAAAAAATTGTAACAGCATTTTCCGAATTTTCTAAAAGATGTCGGGTAGAGTGCCCCAAATGACCCGACTTTTGAAAAAGTTATGCGCTGCAGGCTGAAATTGATCCTTGGCCTGGTACAAGATCTCATGCCAAATTTGGGCCAGATCGGATCACGGGAAGGGGTCGCTCAACGAGCCCTAAGTTTGTATGGGATTTCGAGACATTTTGTTCGGGAGAAACATGAAAAACCAGTTTTTCATCAATAACTTTGGTTCCCGTCTGCCGACTTCTTTCAAAAACGAGTTTTCTTAAAGCCTAAACTATGAAAAATATTTCATCCGAAGACTGCATTTCGATAAGAGTTAAGATAAAAAAGTTATTAGGCTTTAAAAATGGGCTAACTTTTTTAACGGTGGTATTCAGCACTGTTAATGAGGCGTCAATATGTTCGACCGCCTCGACTCATTAACAGTGATGAATACCATCCTTAAAAAAGTTAGCTCATTTTTGAAGCCTTATATCTTTCTTATCTTAACTCTAATTGAAATGCAGTCTTCGGATGAAATATTTTTCATAATTAAGGCTTTAAGAAAACTCGTTTTTGAAAGAAATCGTCCGACGGAAACCAAAGTTATTGATGAAAAACTGGTTTTTCATGTTTCTTCCGAACAAAATGTCTCGAAATCCCATACAAACTTCACGCTCGTTGAGCGACCCCTTCCGGTGATCCGATCTGGCCCAAATTTGGCATGAGATCTTGTACTAGGACTAGGATCAATTTCAGCCTGCAGCGCATAACATTTCACAGGTTTTGAATTTCCCATACAAATTTGGGGCAGTCTAATGTCGGGATTCGACCAGATTTTCAAACTTTTTGTAGCAACATTCACGCTCTGCACAACCCCCCGTGAGAACTTATCCAATTTTAACTTTGAAAATCTAAAAACAATCAAAATCATGAAGAGAAGACAATTAGATACTTAGCTAAGAATTATGTTTAAATATTCTTACGTATCAGCACAAACCACCCTGCGTAGCCATGCGGGCGATTCTTTCAGTCTGCTATAGGAAAAAAGATTTCGAGAGCACGACCGGGAGATTTTGTTCGATTCAAGGGGGGGTAGGGTCTAACGGGTATAAAAAAAACACCATTTTCACGATTTTTTTCTAGAGCTATCGTTCAAACAAATGTATTCAAATTTTTTGCATTAGACACAAGCATTGTTAAAAGAACATTTAGTAATTTTTTCGTAGAAAAATATTGAAAAATGAGCCGGTGACGGAGCATATTCGAGGATGCCTTTTAAAAAACAGGATTTGCGGTGGACACTGTATCTCAGCACAGGATCATCTGAGGTCAAAAAATCAGAGCAAAATATTTTTCATAGATGTTTTTCTGGATCCCAACGTTTTTATTTAACTTAAAAATATTTTTATGAAATTTTTGTGGCTGTTTGAAATAAAAACTACGATTTTTTACTTAAAAATCCGCCATTTTTCACCTCTAAAATCTCCCCAAAGTAAAAAAAAAAATCAAAAAAGAAAAACGTTGGGGTCTGGTATTTTATATGTAGAAAATATGTTCCAAATTTGAAAAGAATCGGATAAGTGGTTTTCAAATGACGATGTCCACGGACTTTAAAAATGTGCTTTCGAGAAAAGCGCGTTTGAAGTTTCTGCTCTTGCTTTCTTGCAGTATTAGATAGGAGGAGATAAAGGCCTATAATTTCTACAGTTTTGCTTCAATTGACTTAAAAATTTGACACAACATTCTTGAAATGTTTTACAATAAGAAAATAAAAAATAAAAAAAAATCGATTTTTTGAAAGTGTTAGACCCTACCCCCCCCCCCCCCCCCCCCCCTTTAAATTATCCCGGGGTGTAGAGCGTGAAGCTTGCTACAAAACGTTTGAAAATTTGGTCGTATTCCAACTTCTTTTAGTAATTTCGTTGCTACAATTTTTTGAAAAACCTCATAGAAAGCATATTAATTGATTGTAGAGATTTTAATCTATCATCGAGAATATAAAAAGTGGGTAGTTATGATTAAAATATAGGGGTTAAACACCCCCATGAAGGTCCAAAAATGCCAAGTGAAACGTGAAACTTGTTTTGTTAAACATAAAATTTGATGTTTCTAATAAATTTTAAGGAAAAACGAAAATGATTCATGAGTAACAATCTCGACTCTAAAACCTCGAAATCTCATTCCAGGACCACAATTCTACAGAACTTTAAAAAAAAAAATTGGCTTAGCTTAAAAGATTGTCTAGATGTGACCAGATTTTCTCACTCTCTTAGCTAAATTACACGAAAATTTCAATTGACTCTTAAGAATTATGTATCCAATTTTTTTAAAGTAATTTTGTCAAAATAAACATTAACGATTTTTTGGAAGCCTTAAATATGATTCGGCTTATGTGTATCAATCAAATAAAAACAGTTTTCTACGTGTTTTGCTTCCTGATTTTGGAGAAAATTTTGCAACAATATACGGACACGGATACTTGCAGAAAAATCTAGTAAATATGCAGTTTAAGATTTGGATTTGGAAATTAAATCCTCAATTAAAAGGTGCAATGCAAGTTATCAAATACATACATAATAGTTTGAAGGTCACAAAGTTTAGTGAGTGGTAAAATATTGAGTGAACTGTTGGAATAAATTAAATTGATTGAATAAAGCAAAGGGAGATTAAAAATAGTTTTTAAACAACGGTTCTGTAAGGATTGTAAGCGTGATAAAAGGGACAATGATGCCCTTCCCCATATAGCAATTAAGTAATATAGATGAGAATGTATGAAGACAAAATAGAACTTGAGCAAGACATGACGTGGAACAAATGCTTTGACCCTCCATAGAATTCCGCTATAAGATGATATCTTTTTTTGCAAATGATGTACGTGATTGCTCCATGATAAAGTTTCATCAAAAATTATTCCCAAATATTTAAAGTTGGTTTCAAATCTTCTTCCATATGCATAATCACGTTGTTTGGACATA
Organism: Uranotaenia lowii; assembly: GCF_029784155.1. Classification (NCBI taxonomy): domain Eukaryota; kingdom Metazoa; phylum Arthropoda; class Insecta; order Diptera; family Culicidae; genus Uranotaenia; species Uranotaenia lowii. The sequence continues at coordinate 310,406,263 of NC_073692.1, read as the reverse complement.
CGCCGGGATAAAAAAAGGGCTGTGACATCAGCAAAAAGACGTGGTATGCCGTGCAGTGGAAGTCGACTAACATCATTTATGTACAGTAAGAAAAGGAGACCCAGCTAACATGAAATCGTAATAGAAATGATAATCCAAATCGAATATTAAGACATTTTCATTAACTATCGTAAACACGTTGGTATTGAGTGATTTTCTATCATTCATTTACGACAAGCTTTGCTCGAAAAAAGTTTAATCGGATAGCAGTTCAGTCAACTCGTAAATATGTCTCCAAAAAGTTGAGAATATGCTAATTCGACATTTACGATTTGAGTGAACTGATTTACGATATGTGGGCGGTCCTTCAATTGACACTTTCTCCGGTTTCTTCCTTTGACCGGTTGGTAAAAAGAAAATCTCACCTATAGAACTATAGCGTGGACCATATCAACTGATGAGATGGCATCGTGGTAAGATACCGGACTGCAAACTCGGAGGACTAAAGTTCAAATCTTGGTCGAGGAATTTTTTTTCGTTTATTTTGCTTTTTGTTGGAAAATCGAATCGTTGGAATCTTGTTATTGTAGATATATCGCCTCCACTTTTGTAGCTATATGCTATTTTGGTAGGTTTAATACAATCTTTTTATCTGATATATTTGTTTGAATAATTCTGTTGTTCCTGCGTTATACCTTCATAAATGTTTGCTGGGGAGGCCCTATATTGCTGCCCTGCGGAACACCGACGTCCAATTTTTTTAAAAGAGCTCGTTGCATCTCCTAAACAAAAAAATTGTTTTCTATTTGTTAAATAGCTTCGTATCATAACACTCTAGTTTGATCAGTAAAAGATCGTGATCAAGTGTGTCGAAGGCTTTTTTAAATCAAGGAAAAGACCACATACAATATTCCTTGAATCTATTTTTTCTATCACGAAGTCCGATAACTCACAGATAGCTGTCAGTGTACTGGAACCAGATTTGAAACCGTATTGCAGATTGTAAAGTACGTTATTGCGATCCAGAAAAGTATTGATTCTATTTATCAGTAGTTTTTCAAAAATCTTACTGAAGACACTGAGTGTTGAGATTGGGCGGTAATTACTAACTTCAAGAGGGTCGCCGGATTTTAAAATTGGTATAACTTTTGCGGTTTTCAAATATTCATGATGTAAACCTGATACTAAAATCTTATTAAAACATTCCGAAAGGATGTATGAAAAAGATAAATAATGATCTTTCATCATAAGTGTAGGGAATTTAGAAGCATTATCATCACATATCAATTTTTTGTTCCGCATGGGCCAACTACTATGAAGTGGTAGATACAGATAGATTTGCACACATTAAAAAAAATATAATCTTTAGATGTCCCTACATTAAAGGACATCACTTTTCACTGATAAGGCCGATAAATTAAAGAAACATTTTATTTTACATTTTATATATTGCAAATCAAATGTTCTAACTAAAATCTTAAATTTTAATCGAGTTTTCGAGAGTAGAAAATAAACCTTATTTGAACCGTAGACATAGTTTTGTACTTGGATTTCTAAATATTTGATACATTTTCACCTACACAGAAAAAAAATCTGAATCCTTAACAACACTGAAATTGAAAACCTGTATCATTACATGACGTGGAACTCGATTTATTGATGTAAATTTACAAATTAAAAAAAGTATGACACAAATATTACTTGACACGGAACGCGATTATTTGATCTAAATTTACATCACATATGATGTAAATAAAAAGAAGCATCACATACGACGGAATTCTCAGTGCGAATTAAATATTACACGTCTTCAATATTTTACATGTCTTTAAATTTTACACGTCTTTTGAAGTTTTCAGACGTGGAATATTCAACTCGCACTGAAAATCCCATCATATGTGATGCTTCGTTTTTGTTACATCATATGTGAAGTAATGGAAATAAAAAATTCTTAAAATTACACGACATGGAATGTGATGAGGACATTGAATTTCAATTTAATAGGATCAGACAAATTTAAACAAAGTGTCAAGTCAAAGTCGTGCACCAAAAAGTATTTTTTAAGCAGTTTTCCCGCGATTAAAGTTCCCAGAGATCTTCGTGAAGCAGGAAGCGGTTCTGGAAGCAGCTCCAAGTTATTCAACTTTGTATCCGGTCTTCGAGAAAAAATAAAAGTGTGAATGTGACTCATAATATAAAAAATAGTAAGATTAAAAAAATCATTGTCACCAAATGAAATAAACTAAATTAATTACAAAAAGGTTTTATTTTTATTATGACATGAGATAATTCCATTATTGAATCATAAATACCAATAAATAAAACAAAACAGATTCCAATTGGAAAGTTTTTCTTCCAATATTCAGTGGTTTTATAATTTACATCATTTTTATATTTTACATCATTTTTTATTTTACACGTTGCAACATTTCACTGGCGTGTAATTTCCAACTAGCACTGAAAACTCCGGCATATATGATGCTTCTTTTTATTTACATCACATGTGATGTGATTTTACAGATTTTTTTCGTTGTGTGTAGGCTTAAAAGGGTTATGATTGTGGTAAAAAAAATTAGCTTGCTAATTAAAGTGAGTAAAAAAGTTTTTTTTAATGAAGCGTTCAAAATCCGTTTTTTAATCCGATGTCAGTCGTTTCTACATCATTGTTTATGCCGTTGGCGCACTAGTCATTGAAAAACTTATCTGGGACAACTGTGTTTGATGTTTACTCTTGGGCCCAAACTCACAGACATCAGCTCAGGAGGCAACTTACTCACCAACTGAGCTATATCACAAGTCCCCATATTTTATCTTCATGAAAAAATGGCAACTTCTAGGACTAATTGTCAAAAATAATCAACTTTAAATGTAAAATAATTTAAACCTGAACATTTTGTACTAAGCACATATACATTTTTCCACTTGTGAATGCATGCATTGTTGAAGAAAAAGTGTTCTAGGGAAAAAAATTCATCAAAACCCCCTCCATGAGCCGGTTCTTCCTACGGCTTAAACAAAAAAAAGTGTAGAGCTCAAGGCTTGAGGATTTCGAAAATGATCCCAAAGCGGCTCAGTCTATTTGGACAAAGAATGTTTAAGGAGAATTTCCTTTCCATCTGAGATAACATAAACTTTCCTTTGATTTCGGCAACTTACCTTGGCAATTTCTGTCAGCTTCCCTTCCAGTGTTTCTACCAGATTGAGCAACCGTTCTTTTTCCACCTCAGCGGACTCCTTGGTGCGTTCCAGCAGTCGCTGCTGATCCTCCAGCTGCTTCTCTCTCGCCTTCAGTTGAATATCCTTTTCTTTCTGCGCAAACTCGATCTGTTCCTGCAGGGTATCCCGAAGCTGCTGCAAATCGCCGGAAGCATTCTCCAGATAGCTGGATGCATTCTTCAACATTGTCATGTAGGACGCGTTGTCTTGGAGGACGGAAAACTCCATCAGCTTTGATTCCCGAATGTTGCTTATCATTTCTCGATGTTCTTGTTTGAGGTTCTCCACGCTTTCTTCATAAGTTGTTTTCAGCTTCTCGATTGCTTTTCTGTGGTTGTCTTCCATTTCATTGACTTTTTTCGTATGTTCACCGATTATCGATTGTTTTTCTTCTTCCAGATCGTTAAGTTTATTTTTGTAAAAGTCTTCCAAACTCTTGTTTTCCGCTTTCATTCGAGCTTCCATAATCTTTAAGCTTTCTTCCAGGAATCCCATTTGCTTACGATAGCTCTGCTCCAGCATCGTCACTTCTTGTTCGTGGTTCGCTGTGATATTTGCAATCAAGTCTTCTAAACGAAGCTTCTCCATTTCGAGACGCTTCAAATCAGCTTCGAGCTCTATTCTGGTTAGAATGTTGTCTTGGTTGGACTCTTTGGGCACTTCGTCTTCCGTTAGTTTTTGTTTTGAAGTGAAATGATCCACCAAAAGTGGTTGAACTTGAGGTGGTTGGCTCATCATCATCATCTGAATGTTGGTATTGATACGTTCTTGCTGTTTGGCGATAACTTCTTCCAGCACGTTGTGTCTTTGAATTTGTTTCTGCAGCAGTTCGTTGAATTGAGATTCTTGTCTCTGTAAGATTGCCTGTTGCTTGTGTTGCATTTCCAGAAGAGCTTGTTCTTGATTCTTCATTTGGTTGGCCATCTGTAGATGGAATTCCTGTTGCTGCATCGTGTTGAGAGCGTTTTGTGTTTCGTTGTTCAAAATTTCCATGGTTTGAGCAGCCGTCTTGATGTCTGGTTTAAGAATCGTTGAAAGAGGAACACTGATTGGTGGCTGTGCTGTCTGAACTGTTGGTTGAATTAGCTGAGGTACAGCAGTTTGAGGTTGTTCCGGGGGCAATACAGGCAGTGGTTTTGGAGTTTCTATTGGTTTACTTTCTTCTGGATTATTTCTCGACATCGGTACCGGTTCCGGGTCGTTGGAAATACTATCGTCGTTCAAACCGAGCCAATCGGCTCCTTTTTTCGCTGCTTTGACTTCTTTCTTCGGTTCAGTTGTGATCGAAAACAGGCCCAAGGGATCGTTCAGAGCGTTGGAAGATTTTCGACGGCCACTCCGTCGTTGAGCTCCACCAGTTGGAGCGTAACCTCCCATTATTGTACTTTCGGTTTGTAGATTTTCTGACGTTTCCGTTGATTGTCTGGAGATTGACTTGCTTGCTGTGAAAGAGTTGAAGATTGTTGTTTGATGGTATATAGCCAATTGAAAATAATCTTTGTTTTTTTAAGCATTTAAAATTTGTGGATTTTTTTTGTAGGGTATTTTAAAATTCTATAGTACTCAAAGAATCGGTAAATTGATTTAATTTAAAATTGATTTAATTTCAAAATTGCTAGAAATAGCGAGATATAAAAAAAGGAAAAGTTTATCTAAATTTGTGCATGAAATAACCTAATTTATTTAAAGTTGACATTTACAATTTTGCTTAATTGCTGTTCCAAAACAACTTTTTGTCAGACTGAATTCGTTTGTATTCAATGTATGATTTCAGATTCAGAATCAGAATTCAGATTCAAATTTCAGATTCGGAGTTGAACATTTAGATCCCGATTTAAAAAAAAAAGATTTCAGATTCAGTCTTCAGATTTCAAATTCGGATTTCAGATTCAGGTTTCAGATTAAGATTCAGATTTCAGATTAAGATTCAGATTCAGATTTCAGATTCAGATTTCAGATTCAGATTTCAGATTCAGATTTCAGATTCAGATTTCAGATTCAGATTTCAGATTCAGATTTCAGATTCAGATTTCAGATTCAGATTTCAGATTCAGATTTCAGATTCAGATTTCAGATTCAGATTTCAGATTCAGATTTCAGATTCAGATTTCAGATTCAGATTTCAAATTCAGATTTCAGATTCAAATTTCAGATTCAGATTTCAGATTCAGATTTCAGATTCAGATTTCAGATTCAGATTTCAGATTCAGATTTCAGATTCAGATTTCAGATTCCGATTTCAAATTCAGATTTCAGATTCAAATTTCAGATTCAGATTTCAGATTCAGATTTCAGATTCAGATTTCAGATTCTGATTTCAGATTCAGATTTCAGATTCAGATTTCAGATTCAGATTTCAGATTCAGATTTCAGATTCAGATTTCAGATTCAGATTTCAGATTCAGATTTCAGATTAAGATTTCAGATTCAGATTTCAGATTCAGATTTCAGATTCAGATTTCAGATTCAGATTTCAGATTCAGATTCAGATTTCAGATTCAGATTTCAGATTCAGATTTCAGATTCAGATTTCAGATTCAGATTTCAGATTCAGATTTCAGATTCAGATTTCAGATTCAGATTTCAGATTCAGATTTCAGATTCAGATTTCAGATTCAGATTTCAGATTCAGATTTCAGATTTCAGATTCAGATTTCAGATTCCGATTTCAAATTCAGATTTCAGATTCAAATTTCAGATTCAGATTTCAGATTCAGATTTCAGATTCAGATTTCAGATTCAGATTTCAGATTCAAATTTCAGATTCAGATTTCAGATTCAGATTTCAGATTCAGATTTCAGATTCAGATTTCAGATTCAGATTTCAGATTCAGATTTCAGATTCAGATTTCAGATTCAGATTTCAGATTCAGATTTCAGATTCAGATTTCAGATTCAGATTTCAGATTCAGATTTCAGATTCAGATTTCAGATTCAGATTTCAGATTCAGATTTCAGATTCAGATTTCAGATTCAGATTTCAGATTCAGATTTCAGATTCAGATTTCAGATTCAGATTTCAGATTCAGATTTCAGATTCAGATTTCAGATTCAGATTTCAGATTCAGATTTCAGATTCAGATTTCAGATTCAGATTTCAGATTCAGATTTCAGATTCAGATTTCAGATTCAGATTTCAGATTCAGATTTCAGATTCAGATTTCAGATTCAGATTTCAGATTCAGATTTCAGATTCAGATTTCAGATTCAGATTTCAGATTCAGATTTCAGATTCAGATTTCAGATTCAGATTTCAGATTCAGATTTCAGATTCAGATTTCAGATTCAGATTTCAGATTCAGATTTCAGATTCAGATTTCAGATTCAGATTTACGATTCAGATTTCAGATTCAGATTTCAGATTTCAGATTTCAGATTCAGATTTCAGATTCAGATTCAGGTTTCAGATTTCAGAATTCAGATTCAGTTTAAGAGTTTAGATTTCAAATTTAAAATTCATATTTCAATTCTTAGAACCAGATTTAAGATTCAGATTTAAATTCAGATTTTAGACTTGGTTTTAAGATTTCAGAATTAAATTTTAAATTCAAATTTCCAATTCAGATTCACATTTCTGACTTGAATTTAAGATTCAGCATACAGATCGCGAATTCAGATTTCAGATAAAAGATAGCATATTCAGATTTAAATTTCAGATTTAAGACTCAGATTTTCGATTCAGATTTCAGTATAAGTTTCACATTCCAGATTTAGATTCCGATTTCAATTGTTAAATTTCTGATTCAGATTCAAATTTGAAATTTTTGTTTAGATTAAAAAAAATAGAACAATAATAATTAACATTTTTAATTTTATAATAAATACCTTGGACATCCTCCTTGCCCACTCCTAAACTCAGCTTCGGTTTGTTCTGTTTACTTGCTCCAGGTTCTTTCCCCGCCGAAATAATTGGCCCTCCCAGAATATCATCCAAAATATTTGACTTAGACTTCGGCTTTTTGGGATCGAATCCCAAATCCGACAGCACATCGCTATCATCGAAGGTAATTTCCTTCTTCTGGCTTGTGTCCGGTTTCTTTACCGGCGTACTGGTCTTCTTAGTTTGAAAACTTGTCAAGCTCGCCGGTGGACCGGATATCGAATGCCGGGTGAACTCCAGCGAAGACTGGCCTTCTTTCTCAAAGCTACCGGAAGTAAGCGTTAGAGGTTTTGCTGGCGCCGGAGGATCGATTGCTGGTTTTGCGGCGGGAGCTGTTTCCGTTTTAATACCAAATAAATCTTCCATTTTTGTTTGTTTCGTTTCCGGTTTGGAAACTGTGGCAGTTTTCTTCCCCTTTTTGGACGGTTCGGTTCCGAAAAGACTATCATTGCTTCCATCGCTGAGCAACCCGTCCAACGGATCGTCCAAATCGAAGTTCATTCTACTTTTTTTCAACTTTTAATTATTCTTTTTTTAGAAATAAAAATATCAACAACACAACTGATTAAAAAATTCTAAAATGACCTCAGAAAACTGTTTTCCAAATCAAACAAACTTTTGTGGAGGTCGCACGTGTCCATGGTGATTGCTTAAGCGTACTTTGAAATTCACGTGCTTCGTGCGCTTTTTAGCTTGCGCGTGAGGAAGCGTTTGTCTGAACATATGGTGCTGCTAAATTGAAAACGACGGGCAATAGCGGCACTAACCTAAAAACCCTGCGCCCCAGCTTGAACGATTTCCATAAAGCGGACGCTAGCGGAACTGTTGCGTGGGTTTATAGCAACTCGGTTTTATGTGAACAAAGGGGGTACCTGTTTTGGTGTGCATGCTATAATAAATCGAATTTCGCTCAGTGACATAATCGATTGGGATGTCAACAAAAACTTCATTCTGTGGCGCAACTGCCAGTAAAATGTTTCATTTAGAATAAAATTGTGTAAATATCAAAAAAAAATAAATTGTTTGACTACAACTAACCATGCTCATCGGAGCTCTGCATCGACTGGTGAATAGAGCACCTAGTGTAAGTAGTTTCCTTCGAATAAACTCGCAACGGGTCCCTACGTTCCGGTTTGTATCCGGCAGACCGGATCCAGATGCCGCCCGGAAGCACAAAATTCGAACCACCATCTACTATGCGGCGGCAGCCTGCGTGATGACCGTGGGCATGAGTTATGCAGCCGTCCCGTTGTATCGGATGTTCTGCCAGGCGTACAGCTATGGCGGGACAACCGGTGCGAACCATGATGGCGAAAAGGTTGAATCCATGAAAAAGATAAAAGACCGGGTCATCAAGATTCGATTTAACGCTGATATCGGTGCCTCGATGAGGTGGAACTTCAAACCTCAGCAGCCGGAAATAAAGGTATCATCGACACAGTTTTTCAAATACATTTTCCTAATAGACATTTTTTCGTTGTAGGTCGTTCCTGGTGAGACGGCATTGGCATTCTATACGGCAAAAAATCCGACGAACCACCCAGTCATAGGCATAAGTACCTACAATGTGATTCCGTTTGAAGCTGGAGCGTACTTCAACAAGATTCAATGTTTCTGCTTTGAGGAACAGCAACTTAATCCCCACGAAGAGGTTTCCTTTCAACAAATCTCCATTAATTTTCCGTTTAACAAAACATCAAAATTCTTTCAGGTTGACATGCCAGTGTTCTTCTACATCGATCCGGAGTTCGTCGATGATCCTCGGATGGAGCTGGTTGATTCGATTACCCTATCGTACACATTCTTCGAAGCCAAGGAGGGTGTCAATTTCCAGATGCCTATATATGCGACGAAGCACGGTGCGAAATAAACGGTATTGTTAAGTTTTATCATTGAAAAAGTGTCTGATTTGATCGAAATTCCTGGCTACACCGAACGAAATTTATTTTAATTCATCAACATTATGCTAATTTTTTATTTCAAATAATGTAAGGCCAACGATTGTTTAAAAACTTAGAAGTACCCGCATGAAGCAGTATTATACAATAACGATCCCCATTATCTTCTTCCCAAGACACCCAAAAGATTCCCTTAATGGTTTTGGATTATTAATGAACGATTATGCTAATCGTTTTTTCATCAAATGGAATCGCTTAGACACGAATAACGATACAGGGAACGGGTTGTTAAGTAAAGAAACGATTCATTTTTTTGCTTTTTTCTATTCGTTCTGGAACGATTTGATCATAGACGATAGAGCATATCGTCACCTAACAATGATAAGATTCGAACCCAATTTGAGGTTTTGTTGATTTTATTCATTTTCAGTATGATTTCCAGACAAAATAAATAAAAAAAAGGTTTATATTACATACATTCATTTTATTTTTGCTCTAAAAAAAAACAAACCTTCCGTGACCATCCGCGGATGTTCGCAGGAACAGCTTCCGGATGTATTCTGAGCGCTTTCGCCTGCTGCTGCAGCACTGCCGAGCCATTCTTAACGCTGCTGCTACATAGCGGTTGGCCGCTGGTGATGGTGCTCCTCGCCTTGATAGTAATACTGCCTCCATAGAAAAAGAGTTTCTTCGCATTTTTCCTCCAGTCTATGATCGAGAATAAAAAGAGGTTTTAGTTTCTCGCTATATACACAAAAAAAGGCATTTTACTTACTCTCATAGATCACTGCATCTTTCCTCGTAGCCTCCGTCTTCCACTTTCAGCATTCCAGCTACGGAACTAGGCGATCTCTTTAATGATTTTTGCCCGAACTCAGCCGGGAGAAACTTTTTTTCACAAAGTTTGGCCACGTGTGATGACGTGACAGCAGAGAAGTTGGTGCGTGTTGCTAAAATAATCTATTAATTTTTAAAGACCATTCATTGTATCTTTCTTAAATAATTCTTTATCATTTGATTGCGTTGCTAAATTAATCATTTTGTTCCTTAGAATATTCATCGTATCTTTCGGGAATAATATTTTATACGTTCTAGCGAAGGCACATTAAGCCAAGATGCGATATAGAACGTAACTATTAATGTGATCAGAATAGAATAATACGGAAGATTCAGCGTACGGTTTTTCGTCATGCGGGTATAGTAATACGATATTCAACTTACTTTCATCTAGTAGGTAGGTAAAATATGAATAGCTTTTTTTGCCAGGAATTTAATATGAATAGCTGAAAACTGAGCGGATTCAAATAATATAGATTGATGTCAATTTCCTAATCAATGGTGCATATAAAGAGAATGCCTACGCCCAGGCGCAAAATTTAACTGATTTAAACGGAATATCATGCTTCAAATCAATTGTATGAATTCAGGCATTTTCTTTCAGTACATGCTAGCAAATATGAGAAGTTTATCAGAAACAGCACCAGGAACCTTGAGCAAGTTTTCAGATACCTTAATATTAATCATTAAACATCCTTAAAAAGTTAAATTAATAAAATCGGAAACGTTTTCAAATAGTTTCAAAATTCATGGGACATGTGAAACTCTATTTGAAAAATCTAGCAAAAAATAAATCGAATTGAGCTTTAATAATTTTTAATTTCTGCGTCCAAAAACGATTTTTTGAGCTATTTTTATCTAAATAATCATGAACGGTTTGTTGGAAGCCTAAAATACGATTTAATATTTTCTGTTTGAAGGGAAAAATTTTCAAGAAATTTTCTTGATTTTTATTGAACAATCTCATGGTGTTGACCAAATTTGCACGACTTTTAGGTTGGAACTTTTAAATTTTGCCAGGTTCTTGGATAATATTGCTAGGATAAACCCGGTCAGGATGCGTCCAGGAAAAATTGTGGTAAACTTATCTTAAAACATGTGTCGTCTTGACGTCTTCCCATATCACGTAATCTCATAAGATTTAATTCTGTAGAAATATAAATTCTTCAAGAATGCACCTAATACCTGTACTTAGCTTGCCAGATTTCCCGGTTTTATCTGGACTTGCCCGGATACTATAAAAAAATTGGGAATAGGCAGGGAATACCGACCTAGTAGCCCGGATATTGTTAAAAAAGCTAGTGTTTTACCCGGATTTTTTTATTTTATTTCCAAATAAAAGAAAAAACACAAACACAAATTTTTAATTTTTGGGTATTAAAAAAGATATTTTTTTAAAGAAATTGTCAAAATTTTTCATGCACGGTTTTCATGAAGCCTGAAATATGAATTTTCATAAATAAATTCACTTTTGTTTAGTAATGTCTGGTTTTTTACCAAATTTGCCAGTATATTGCCTGAAATTAGGCTGCAAATTTTAAAATCGGATGTCCGGATTCTGCAAGGTATTTTATTTATTTATTTCCCCAAACATCGTAGGCTACATAAATATATGTTCTTAAACCTAGGTGCCTAGGAGTAACAATCTTGATATTAACTTACATACTAAAAAAGGCGTATTGGAGGAATTTTGTTAGTGGGTTATCGCGTGAAACATCCTTAAGTACTTTGTGGAAAGTGGCACGAAGCATGCGTAATCGATCATCTACAAATGAAAGTGAGGAATATTCACATAGGTGGATATTTAAATTCGCACGGAAAGTCTGTCCAGATTCTACACCTGTGCAAAAAATAATCCGGAACGTGCCTCCTGATAGGTCTGATAGTGGTCTAGACTCAAGCTTTTCGATGGTCGAATTCTCACTTGCCCTCCTCTCTTGCAACAATTCAGCTCCGGGAATTGATGAAATCAAATTTAACTTGTTGAAAAACCTTCCGGATGCTGCAAAATTTCGCTTGTTAAATTTATTTAACCAATTCTTGGAGCATAACATTGTTCCCCAAGATTGGAGACAAGTGAGAGTCATTGCTATCCAAAAGCCCGGAAAACCAGCGTCTGATCCCAACTCTTACCGTCCAATAGCGATGTTGTCTTGTATACGCAAATTGATGGAGAAAATGATATTGTTTCGTTTGGACAAATGGGTAGAAACAAATGGTCTCCTTTCAGATACTCAATTTGGGTTTCGAAGGGGCAAAGGGACAAACGATTGCCTTGCTTTGCTGTCTTCAGAGATACAAATGGCGTACGCAAAACGTGAGCAAATGGCTTCAGTGTTTCTAGACATAAAGGGAGCTTTTGATGCAGTCTCAATAGAGGTTTTGTCAGACAAGTTGCACTCCCGGGGTCTGCCTCCTCTATTGAACAACATCTTATACAGCTTACTTTGTGAGAAACATTTGAACTTTGCTCACGGAGATTTTGCAGTTAGAAGAACATCTTACATGGGCCTCCCACAGGGTTCATGTTTGAGTCCACTTTTGTACAACTTTTATGTGAGTGACATCGACAGCTGTCTCTCTGAAGGCTGCACTCTAAGACAACTTGCAGATGACGGAGTAGTGTCTGTCACAGGATCTACTGAGTCTCATCTGCACAGGCCTTTACAAGATACTTTAGACAGATTGTCTTCCTGGGCTTTGGGGCTTGGGATTGAGTTTTCCCCTCAGAAAACGGAAATGGTTGTTTTCTCTAAGAAACGTAGACCTGCTCAACCTAAGCTTCAACTCCTAGGCAGAACGATCACTCAATCGAGGAGTTTCAAGTATCTTGGGGTTTGGTTTGATTCCAAGTGTACCTGGAGAGCCCACATTGAGTATCTGAAAGGAAAATGCCAACAAAGAATCAATTTTCTCCGATCAATTACTGGCACCTGGTGGGGAGCCCATCCAGAAGATCTTATCAAATTGTATCGAACAACTATTCTATCCGTTATGGAATATGGTAGCTTCTGTTTCCAGTCAGCTGCCAAAACTCACCTCATCAAACTAGAGCGTATCCAATACCGTTGTCTCCGTATCGCTTTGGGCTGTATGCCCTCAACACACAACATGAGTCTTGAAGTTTTGGCAGGAATACTCCCTTTGAAAGATCGATTCAATTTACTATCACTTCGGTTCCTCATCAGGTGTGAGGTCATGAACCCATTGGTGATTGTAAATTTCGAAAGGTTACTTGAGCAAAATGTTCAAACCAGATTTATGTCTATATACCATATCCTCATGTCAATGCAGGTAAACCCTTCTTCGTATTCTCCAACTCGTGTTTGTAGCCCAGACTACGATCATTCTTCTGTCCAGTTTGATTTGTCTATGCAGCAGGAAATTCGTGGAATCCCGGATCCGCATCGTCCTCTTCTGATTCCAAGAATTTTCGAAGCTAAATATAGACACGTCGATGCTGATAAAATGTACTTTACCGATGGATCACTTATAGAGGAAACAACAGGATTTGGAGTGTTCAACGAAATATCCAGCGCATCTCACAGTCTCCAGTCACCATGCTCTGTATATGTTGCAGAGTTAGCAGCTATTCACTGGGCTTTGAATAGTATCGCCACACGACCTATTGAACACTACTATATTATAACTGATAGTCTCAGCTCTGTTGAAGCAATCCGCTCTATAAAACCAGGAAAATTCACGCCGTACTTCCTCGAAATGATACGAGATATATTGACCACTTTATCAAGACGTTGCTTTTCTATCACCTTTATCTGGGTCCCCTCACATTGCTCAATAGCAGGCAATGAGAGGGCAGATTCCCTTGCAAAAGTGGGTGCGATGGAAGGCAACATTTACCAGCGTGAAATCGTATTCAACGAATTTTACTTCTTGGCTCGAAGAAACTCTCTTGTCAACTGGCAGCGTAGATGGGACGAGGATGAGTTGGGTCGGTGGTTCCACTCGATTATCCCAAAGGTAAGCCTTAAACCCTGGTTTAATAGATTGAACCTGACTCGGGATTTTATTCGTATATTTTCCCGTCTCATGTCCAATCATTATTCCATGAATGCGGTACTCTATCGTTTAAATATTGCTGGCAGCAATTTATGCGGATGTGGTCTAGGTTACCATGACATCGAGCATATTGTTTGGTCGTGTGAGGACCACCTATTCGCCAGAGCGAACTTTATAGATTCCCTTCGGGCCCGAGGAAAACCACCCGACGTTCCAGTGAGGGATGTATTAGGTATGATGGACTTGGACTATATGTTCGAGATATACCTTTTCCTAAAAGCTATCGATCTTCGACTATAATTCTCTTTATTTTCATATTTCCCTTTCTATCTTTCTTTTTCTTCAAAAAAAAAAAAAAAAGTGAACTAGATCTAAGTACACAATTGTAATCAAACAAAACGAGTTTGGCTCCTTAAAGCCTAAAGGTATGAGCCGTTTCAAATAAATAATTTACAAAAAAAAAAAAAAAACTTACATACTACAATGTTAGACTGAAGACGCTGATTAATTATGTCGTTTACAAAAGAGATTGCAGCAAATTCTCTTCTAATACTTAATGGTTCAATATTAAATAGCGTGATTCTTAGCTTGGTGATTGAGTCTGAGACCATCCTAGATTTCGAAAAGCAAATAGAACAAATTGTTTCTGAATGGATTCTAAACGGTTTTTATGAGAAACTAGCTGACCCGGTAAACTTCGTTTTACCCGTTTCCTAATGAATCGTTGGAAAACCATTCACCATTCATACGTGATGTTGTTACAAAGAAAACGCCTTCATTTTTATATATAAGAAGATTTGGAAATGTGGTAATTTTGTATGGGGACCCTTCTTCCATAAAAAGTGAGATTCTTGAAACTATTATACAAACCATCTCTGACCCAAAAAACCCTCGGATACCAAATTTCACTTCATTACAACCGACCATTCTTACGTGATGTTGTTACAAAAAAACGCCTTCATTTTGATACATAAGGTGTGGAAAAGAAATAGCTTTGTATGAGGACCCCCCTCCAATAAAAAGTGAGATTCTTGAAACTATTATGCAAACCATCTCTGACCCGAAAAACCCTCGGATACCAAATTTCACTTCATTACGACCGACCATTCATACGTGATGTTGTTACAAAGAAAACGCCTCCAATTTTATATATAAGATTTGGAAGGGGGACCACACTACGCTACAGTCTACAGTATTCAAGTATGGATCGGAAATAAGCTCTGTACACACAGTAAACAAAAATTACCGACTTCGGTAATTTTTTTTTACCGAAATCCTAACATGTGTAAATCGTTAAACTGTTCGGTATATTTTTCGGTAAAAAATAAACGAACATCGGTAAATGAAGAATCGATTAACCGATGTTCGTTTATTTTTTACCGAAAAAATTACCGAACAGTTAAACGATTTACACATGTTAGGATTTCGGTAAAAAAAATTATCGAACTCGGTAATTTTCGTTTACAGTGCAATGTTTTTACTGTATATGGGTCTCGAAAATTATAACTAAAACGTTTTATAAAGCCAAGCATACCTACTATTTGATTTCTGAATTACGGAGTTATAGTGATCTACAAAGGTAAGTTTGGAGTCCAATATAACACCTAGATCTCTTATCTTATTGGTTCTCTCCACAGGCTCATTTCCCAATGTTATAATTTCATATGATGGATATTTGTTCCTTGTAAATACAATATTTGAGCATTTTTTCACGTTGAGATCAAGAAGACTTTTACTGCACCATTTGTAAAATATATTTATTTCGTTTTGAAACACTCTGAAATCTTCTTCGTTATTTACCTTCATATAAATCTTCATATCGTCTGCATATATAAGCACGTTTATCTGATTCATTAGATAAGTAATGTCATTGACGTATAAGATAAATAATAAGTGACCGAGATGGGAGCCTTGAGGTACCCCAGATGTAACAGAGATGCTTTTCGAAAGGGAACCATTGAATCTAACAATTTGTGTACGGTTTGTCAAATACGACTCAATCCATTTCAGCAGTTGTGCACTGAATCCGTTTTTTCATGTAGTTTAGAAATTAACAAAGGGATGTCGATTCTATCAAAAGCTTTACTGAAGTCCGTGTATAGAGCTTGAACGGAATTTCCTTGATCCATGCAGTGGATATTATAAGAAACAAATTCAAGTAAATTTGTCGTTGTAGATCCTTTTACAAATCCATGTTGCTTTCAGTTATAAGTGTTTTCAATTGATTATATATTTTTTCATTCACTATTGCTTCAAAAAGTTTCAGTATGCACGACAAGATTGCTATACCCCGGTAATTTTTAATATCAGACTTTTTCTCCGACTTGAAAACAGGTACAGGGGGACAAAATAGTCCGGTCACACTTTTTTGGGGTCGCCTGTAGCCTACACGTTGCATCTCTCTGGTGTGCTCCACTCGATTATCCCAAAGGTAAGCCTCAAACCCTGGTTTAATAGATTGGATCTGAGTCGGGATTTTATTCGTATATTTTCCCGTCTCATGTCCAATCATTATTCCTCAGACGCAGTACTCTATCGTTTTGACATTGCTGGCAGCAATTTGTGTAGTTGCGGCCAAGGTTACCATGACAACGAGCATATTGTCTGGTCGTGTGAGGTCCATCTTGTCGCCAGAACGAATTTTATAGACTCCCTTCGGGCCCGAGGAAAACCACCTAACGTCTCAGTGAGAGATGTACTAGCTGTGCTAGATTTGGACTACATGCTCGAAATCTATCTTTTTCTAAAAGCTATCGATCTTCGTCTATAATTCTTTTTATTTTCATATTTCCCTTTCCTATCCTCTTTCTCTTTAATAAAAGTGTTAAGCTAAGCAAAATATTGTAAAACAAAAAACGAGTTTGGCTCCTTAAAACCTGAAGGTATGAGACGTTTCAAATAAAGATTTACAAAAAAAAAATCTCTCTGGTGCCATCTATATGTCAAATGAAAAGGCTAACTTCGTTGCTCAAAGTGGCAGAGTTTCGTTTCTGTGCAGTTTGTTTACATTGAGTTGTGAGCTATGGCAGCGTTTAGAGCAGCTGTTATCGCTGAATATGTGAAAGGGTTCAAACTCGGACACATATTCAAACATCTAAAACCGCTCGGAATCAACCGGAAATTCGTGTACCGGACCATAAATCGGTACCTAGAGACCGGAGGCAACGAGGACAAGGCACGATCTGGACGACCAAGGTCTGTGAGAACTCCAAGGCTGATAAAGATTATTCGAGACCGAATTAGAGGGAATCCCGCCCAATCTGCACGGAAGCTGGCCAGGAACCTCAAAATGAACCGAAAATCAATCCGCCTGCTTCTGCGCAAGGATTTTAAACGTACACCGTACAAAAAACAGGTGGTTCATGGGGTTACCAAAGCGACAATGGACAAGAGGTACCAACGGTTGCGGGAGTTGCTCGGTTGGCGCGCAGATGACGAGATCATTTTTTCGGACGAGAAGCTGTTCGTTTTGGAGCAAACAGTCAATCGTCAAAATGATCGAGTTTGGAGTGTGAGCCTCCAGCAAGCTCCTGCGGACAAGCTGAACGTTTCCCGGTTCCAAAATAAGACGTCAGTGATGGTTTGGGGAGCCATTTGCAAGAGAGGTAAACTGCCTCTTATTTTTTTCGATAAAGGGGTCAAAATAAACGCAGCGTACTACTTGGACACAGTTTTGAAGAAAAATGTTCCACCTCAAGCTGAACTATTGTTTGCAGACGATTACTACTGCTTCCAGCATGATGGTGCCCCATCCCACACCGCAAAGGTTGTTCAGGCGTGGTGTGAGGAAATTTGACAGATTTCATTCCAAAGAATGAATGACCTCCGTCGTCTCCGGATCTGAATCCACTGGATTATTTCTTGTGGGGATATATGATGTCGAAGCTGAACGACTATAAATTAACAAATTAGGAGCAATTCGAGCGAGTTATCAGGAAAATCTGGGACGAGATGCCGATGGAGCACGTGCGCACCGCCTGCGACGACTTTCCGAGACGTCTGAAGCTGGTTAGATCAGAGAAAGGAGGTGTAATTCCAAGATACCGGCTGTGAAGTATCTTTATGAGTTACTGAATAAAGATATGAAAGCCAGATTCTGATTTTCTTCTTATTCTTTGAATTATTGAGATTTTCGTGTGTGACCGAACTTTTTTGTCACCCTGTACAAGAAAAGATTCTTTCCATACTTGAGGAAAACACCGGAATTTAAAAACATACTAAATCAAACTTGATAACAATATATAAGTAAAATCAAAAGATTTAAAAAACAATTTTAAATTTGTTAACATTTAATTATTGTTGTAAAACACTACCAAAACATGGGACTTCTAAACACATGGAAAAAATAATCAAACGTTGCATACCTGCAAGCTTACTTACTCAAATTTATTATTAATTTTTGCAATCGCGTTCTCTTAAAGATTACAGTTCTAGTTTTTTTTTTAAATCCTTGTTTCGTTTGTTTAATATAAACCCTTTTCTTGAGCAATCTTTTGTCGTTGAATCGTTCCAGGTTATCTTTAAAAATGATTACATTGCGAATGATTTTACGTTCACAGTTCGTTATTTTTTAAATTTAAATAACATAACAAATCAATTGTGTTTTAAAACATAATTTGTTTAACTTTATCTACTTTGTTATTGTGTAATTTTCTAGCGTATTCGTTTATGCACAGTTTTGCACCAGGTCCCTATAGGTGTTGCTTTTCTTTATGCTGTAATTTTGATCATTTATGCGCTCAGATTTTAACCTCTAGTATCATAGATTTGAACTGAAAGTGGACGATGGAACACTGCATGAAGATTTTGTAAGTGTTGCAGATGCGCGTATGATTGAGTTAGTTAACAATATACTGACGACGATTTGTGTTAGTTGTTGTCGGAATGAGTGCACAACTGAGCGAGTGGACCAAACAAATACGGTAATAGTGAAAATCAAAATTTCAAAACTTGATTATTGAAACCAAACTATAACCTACTTTATTTTTCACAGATTTTCATATTTTAGTGGTTTTATTTAAAAATTCAGAACCATTTTAGCAATAGCTCCACTTTTCAGGTAAAGAATATGGTGCTTATCTGTTATTCCAGTAAGGATTTCTGAACGTAAGTTTTTCCTGAATTCGGATTTCGCGATTTCCATCCCGGTCCTGGTCTTGTCTGGCTGGAGTCGTAGCCGCTTAGAATGGTCTCACCGTGTCCAGTTTGCATTATAAATCCACTGAATCAAAATTCTTTGCTTGGATGAATTTCTTCTCGAAAAATTTCGCTGTCAAAAAAACTACGACCACTTTCTACGAGCACCGTCTACTCTTCTCATTGAAAAGCTTCAACTTTGGTCGATGTTTAACTCTTGGGTTTAGAACCATAGATGTTGACTCGGAAAGCAGGTATTCTACCATAAGGTTGATAGAATTTTCTCAGCACGTATCCGGCCCGGACAAACCGAGCAATTTTCTATAAAAACCTGGCATAATCCGGGCATTTCATTTCTAAATTGACGAGCAAAAATCCGAGCAACATCCGGCAAATTTTATCAACCCAGTAACAACTCAACAAAAATCAAGATTGAAAAAATAGAAAAAAAAAATAGTTTCCTCATCAAAATTTATAAAACAGATTTTAAATCGTATTAAAGGCTTCGAAAAAAACCTTTCATGATTACTTTTGCAAAATCTGCTCAAAGTTTTTTGTTTTGGGGGCTAAATTAAAAAAACGCCAAATTTTTCGCCAGAATGTACCATTTCCCAGAAAATTTTTCACCATTCACCAAACATTTTTTTGCCAGAAGAACAATTTCCCAGAAAAATGAAAAAAAAATCGGTTTTCATAACTTTATTCATTTGCGGCATAGCCGCAACCAACGAGGATGAAGGGGCCGAGGCGTCACAAAGCAGCCAAAGCTCCCAAATCCGAGGTGGCCGCCGACCCGCCATCGGAAGCGGCTGCCCTATTTCATAGGTCTAGGTCTGCCGGGGCTTCCTAGGTCTGCGTGAAGGCTAGGGGTGATCCCTCAGCCACGCGACAGCGTGAAGGACAATACGTCTTTCAAGTTCGAACGCGCAGCGTGAGGAATCGGATACCAAAACTGTTTTTTGAAGGATCGTGGAAAGGAGCATTAAATCAATTAAAGTACGCAAACCTTAAACTAAACACAATATTGGTTCTAATATAACAAACAAGTGGTTTCATTTGAAAAATCATTTTGAAAAATATAATTTCGAATCATTTGAAATTTACAAGAATTTATAAGATATAACAACAGAAAAACTAAAAAAAAATACATGAGGAAAAAATCTGGGATTTGTGCCATTCTGGGAAATGTTCCATTCTGGAAAAAAATCTGGTAAATGGTCCATTCTGGGGATTTTTTTTCTGGCAAATGGTTCATTCTGGGTTTTGATTTAGGGTATTTGTCATTCTGGGGAAAAGTCATTCTGAGCAAAAGTTCTAGAACAAAAATTCATAATTTTAGTCTATTTTTATGATCCATTTAATAAATTTGGGTTTTGGATCATATATGCTCCAATGGGAAAATAAAAACACATAGGGTGCAAATGAAAAACAAAAAATAATTGCAAATTATTTGGAATTTCATCACCTCATTGATCTTATTTTGTTAAATATTTCATGGGTATATGGGAAAACGGTACAGAACGCACCGGTTAAACATTAACGCTGAGCTGATTTACGTCTTACTAAGACGGAAAAAAAAAATACAAAAAACACGATTTTTATGATATTTATGTAAGAAACTCAAAAAGCTAGAAAGCACACCGTGGAGTAGTAAAACTAGTGGAGTGGACAAAAGCATCATACCCAATGCGTGGTCAGAAATAAAACAATAATAACACGAAAAATAATATTTGAAACATCAAGGTTTTAGTAACATGTTCATCTAATATTTGAAACTAATCACGCTATGGCTAAAAATAATTTGTAAAACTTACCGGAAATTTCGTTTTTTAGAATACCGTCAACTGGGGCAACATGTAACAATTTTCAACTTCAATGGCTTCTAAAATCTTAATGCTTACAGATACCTCTTGTACATCAAAAGTTTTCAGGTTGATGGGACACCAAATTGACGTAGTCAGAAAAATTATTGGTTCAACCAGTTATTTTTAAATTAACAAAAACATGCGATTTGCACCCTACTAAGAAAAAGGGGTAAGTTGCAACAAACTCTGTAATTAATGAAAAATCAAATGAAAACGTTTGAAAATTTATAGTTTTTGATACATTTGTGATGTCATGACCAATAAAGCACCAATTGCAGCAATTTTCAGTATTGATCGAATTGAATTTTACATTTTTTCTGTCAAAAATTTTTTAAAGAAAATAGTGTTAATCTGCTGCATACATAAAGGGGTAAAAAATACTACAAAATATTCTATTGATTAAATCTTGTAATTAAATCTTAGGATGGATGAAATTTTAATGTTAACAAACGCATAATACAAAGCAATCATATCCCAGCATATGGAACCCGATTTATGAGATTTATTTCTGATTTGCATTTTGTTGCATTTTACCCCAGACGGCTAACTGAATTATTAAAATATTTTTTTTTTAAAATAATTGGAGATTTTCCGAAAAATATTTATACACCAAGAGTGTTGGTATAGGATGATGAAAGCAATATAAATTTGTAGGTGATATCATTAAGGGGGGGGTAGGGTCTAACGGGTATAAAAAAACACCATTTTTACGATTTTTTTCTAGAGCTATCGTTCAAACAAATGTATTCAAATTTTTTGCATTATACAAAACATTGTTAAAAGAACATTTAGTAATTTTTTCGTAGAAAAATATTGAAAAATAAGCCGGTGACGGAGCATTTTCGAGGATGCCTTTTAGAAAACAGGATTTGCGGTGGACACTGTATCTCAGCACAGAATCATCTGAATTCAAAAAATCAGAGCAAAATATTTTTAATAGATGTTTTTCTGGACCCCAACGTTTTTATTTAACTTAAAAATATTTTTATGAAATTTTTGTGGCCGTTTGAAGTAAAAACTACGATTTTTCACTTAAAAATCCGCCATTTTTCACCTCTAAAATCTCCCCAAAGTAAAAAAAATCAAAAAAGAAAAACGTTGGGGTCTGGTATTCCATATGTAGAAAATATGTTCCAAATTTGAAAAGATTCGGATAAGTAGTTTTCAAATGACGATGTCCACGGACTTTAAAAATGTGCTTTCGAGAAAAACGCGTTTGAAGTTTCTGCTCTTGCTTTCTTGCAGTATTAGATAGGAGGAGATAAAGGCCTATAACTTCTTCAGTTTTGCTTCAATTGACTTGAAAATTTGACACAACATTCTTGAAATGTTTTACAATAAGAAAATAAAAAAATAAAAAAATCGATTTTTTGAAAGTGTTAGACCCTACCCCCCCCCTTAAGCCAATCCGTCATACTAGGTAAAGGTTTTTAAGGCATCGAAAAATGTAAAAATTTGAACATCTATTGCTCGATTTTTTAAATTTTGTATGAGAATCAAAAACTTTGAAAAACTCTTTCACGATATTAAAAACTATGTCATCATCAATTTATTATCATTCAATGATAACTTTATTACAGTATATTGAAATAAAAATTCAATGAGTGTTGTGGTATACAAATGTTGCATCTAACCCTGCTTTTGCATGATGCTCCGTATGACGGTAAAGTTTTTGATATCTTTAAAGGTAAATCGCCTTCAAATAGTTAACGAAATTGAATTTCTTGGCCGATATCGCGGCAAATATGGTTGATGATTTTTTCAAATCGAATATTGCAGCAAACAAAACGAAATCATTTCGTTTCTCAAAATATTCCTCAAAATTTCTCAAAAAAGTATCATTTGTAGCCATTGGTTACCATATTTTTTTTGATATTCTTTCAGATTCAGAGAGAATAGGAAAATAAAGTGATTTGAACTGAAATAAAAAAAAAAGATCAATACTAGCATGAATTCACGTAATCGACCAAATATATTAATTTTACCAAAATCATTCTTCAGTAAATTGATTGATCTCTAGAATGATATCGTTCAGAAAAGTTCAGGAAAGACCTCAGAAATAAATAAATGAAAGTGATTTCAAGTTGTTGAATTCGCTGGTTGATTCATTTGTATTTTTCTTAACTTTTATCTCACTACAGTTACAAATTAAACTGGAAACACAACCGTTTTCTTCAATAGCCGCATATCAACTGACTTTTTCTCTTGTTTATGCACTCTTGTCCATTTCATCTATCTTTTACACAAGTCACGGTGAAATGTGAATATGCGCTCAATGTTCCAGTTATTAAACGTTAAATCTTCAACTCTTCGATCTTCTCGAAGAAATTCACTTACCTAGTTAATTTAGAAAAAAAAGTGTAAGTTGTTATGAACATAAAACATAAACTGTTGTTATGAACTGCTACGAATTCGTTATATCAATAAAACTGCAGAATCATCGATTAAAAGATACTTACAAACAATGTTTAAAAATTGAGCAATCCAGTTTGCTCTCAATTTGCTAATTGACGATTTCTAGAAAAATGAAATGTATAATAATTTTTTTTTACTTTATCTCTGTTTATTAATCAACTTGTCCAAGATTCATTTTCTGTTTTCATTTTGTTTCCTCTATTTTATATTTCTCGATTACCTTTCTTATCTGATGATGCTTTACATTTTCCTTATGATTTTCAACTAAACACCTTTTATTTATTGAGAACTACAATCAACATCGCGAAAAAGGATATTAGCTCAGTCAACCGTAAATTCCAATCCGCACAGTCAGTGGCAACAGTTGGCGACAACACATAGCCTTACAAAGAGTCCTGTGAATTTGAAATCGTTTTTCCAATTGACACTTTTTTACATCCATATGAGTCGCGGATTAGTATTTTTTTTTCATTTGCTGTTCTTGTTTAACCACTTTTTAATCAATAGCCAACTCGGCAACAGATGGGCTAGGCGTCGACGAGCCTTTCATACATGTGAGGATGTTCGTCGATTTTCCACTCCTAATGGCGGTTTGAGAAGAGCGTAAAAGCCAAATGGGCTCCCAACGTTGATTACAGCCACAGATCGTTGAAAAAAGGGATAATGAATTCGATTCGTAGACTGGAAAGAACTTCAATTTTTTTCTTCTCTTGATTGGTCTTCGGTGCTTTTACAATCTCGTTACGAGAAAATAATTGCTGCTGGCATTGGTATTTTGGAATCCCGATCTTAGCAAACACTGCGAAGCTTTTGAACCTCGTTATAGAAAAATGGATTTGCGCTTTGTTGAAAACGGTGTGAGTGCTGAGTGGTTTAATCAGACTAATCTTTTATGAAACAACTTCAAATAAATATGTATTATAAAAGTTTTGTATAAGTATTGTCTGGAAGCAGAATTGAAAAAAAAACTTATATAGGTAACTGTTTTAATAATTACTAGAAATGTTTTATAATGTGGCACATGGGATTTTTGGCTTCGAAATTTTTTTCACAATTTTCCGAATTGTAAGTAGGTTTTACGTGCACGGAAACATGTTTGTTTGTTTCTAAACGTAGCATGCAATCTGAAAACCACCCACAATAGATGTCACGCAAGGCTGAACTGGCTTCTACTTGTCATTAGATGTTTAGCTCTATTCAAATAGACAGACAGAGCATTTTATTTCCACTTCATAGTAAATTGATGACTATTTGGTTTGTACTTTCGTTTTTGTTTACGTTGTTCGCGCAATTTATTGTCTCAAATTACAAACTAATTTGCCTACAACTAAGGGCGTTCCTGAAAAAAAAAAAACACAAAATTATACGGATCCCACAGGGTGCAGAAATTATATTCCAGCTCACCTCTAGCGTGTATAACACAATTTTCATATTAACGCGAAACCTCGTTAGAAGTTACCCGCCAAAGCGTAATAGATTGTTTCACGTACATGCAATTGCAAGGCAGAACTAGTGAATTTGTGAAGTACCCACTTGTGATGCCAAAATCCCGACATAGAACGAGATTGAGAGAGTGAGAAAGAGGGCAGTAAAAAGCGAAAGGCGAGAACGCCCAACACTTTAATATGTATCGCTAACACCAAGTTACAACATCACCATCATCATCATCCTCACCGCCAACAGGATAAATTATCCTGATGCATGGAGTTTTTAGTTGCTGCCAGAACTACACCGAGGTATAATTTGACTGCATAAATATCCAACACAACTCTCAACCACTTTCCATAAACGACCCTGAAGTACCCGGCTCGGGGAAAACTGCCAGGGAAAATGCAAGACAGCAGCAACGCAGTATGTTTTTCTGCTTTTGGCCGTTTCGCCAAGTGGCGTTTGAGCACTCAACATTGGCACATGGGCTCCTGCCTCCCCAGAGCCGGGCTGCCGTCGAGGCACCATATCGTATAAAGCAGTTGTCCTACATCCGCATCCGAATGTTGCCTTGCCTTTTTCCTTTCTTGGACGAGTGCCCGGTGGCTTGGGCCAACCTTTTCCGCTTAATGCTTCCGACTTGAAACAGCAACCGAGGCATCAATCCGTGAGCGATAGAGCTTTTTTGGTTGGGGGAGGTTGGAAGCTTATTCTCGAAACAGTACTCCATATTGGATAGACGAAACAATTGAATCTTTAACACAGTTTTAGTTCACTCAATTTGTTTGTTTTTTTTTTCTATTCAAATGACCTGATTATACCCAAATGACCCTTGTGGCTAACAGGTCTTAAATAAGTAGATAATAATTATGTTTAAATAAATTTGAAATTTAAATATATTTTTTAAATAAATAACTTCAGGTTAAGGTTTTCCTTAATCTGAATTAATAGTTCATTGTAGCTGATAGGCTACGTTGAAATTAATAAATTACAAATTACAAATAATAATTTACTGTAAATTCTGGCTAATGAAAATCGTTGAAAGGATTATGCTGAATATTAAGCTATATACAGATGGCTGGTTCAAACAATTTTAGTTTAAAAAAATGCCGTTTTGTTATTTTCTTACATTGAACTTAACGAGTTTAACAATACAACATACGAAACTGATGCTCGCCTCGGTTAAATATCGTACGACTGAAGCAACCTGAGGTCGCGGCAGACTACGCGTAATCGCTCGAAGCAGCGCTGCTGGTAAAGGATTAGCTCGCCGAAGCTCCTCTCGAGGACTTTTAGGATACCATCAAAACAGCCTCCAACAGCGTTGCGGAGAATGTCATCGGGCATGTGAAATGAACTCGTCGGAACGGCTGGTTCGACGAGGAATGTAGGATGGACGAAGAGAACGCCGCGCGGACGGCAGTAGTGCATCGAAGCACCCGTCGAAACTCGGAAAACCCAATTATTTTTTAAACCTACCACTCTGAAATCAGGTACCCCAAAACAAAGGTTAACTCCCTATATTCGCTTACCTGACCCAATTGTCGCTGACCCATATTATTCCCTTTGCTGAAAATCATAGCAAAGTTGGTTTAGGCCAGGCTATCTGAGGTGCAGCTTCCAACAGGAAGCACCAATGATTGGTTGGTCCACCACAGCGAGCAACCAGCTGTGTTCCGAACAACCCAGCTGAACGTTATTCCAGTCAACCATAGGTGTAGCCCACAGCAGGTTGAGCCAGCGGCAGGTTCGACCATCTGTGGACCTAGTATCTAAGCCATCCAAAATATAGCATCCAAGCTGGCCAAGTCAAACCACCTGGTCTTTCACCTAAACGACCATTATACCTCCAACCGCCAACCACCAGTTCAGCAACCAAAGGCCTAGTCTCGTCGTAGCAGCGTTCCAGCACCAGCAGGCTTACACACCACAGCCTGCAATGACACAGGTTTGTAAATATATACTTACTAAATTTGAAGACCGGTGTTTCTCTGTCATCCAGTGAAAGTCCCTGCTTTGCCCAAGACCGCCCTCAAAGGCCTCCCTTGCCTTCGAGAGCCAGTCAAGTCGCCTAAAAAGAGGCCGATGTAGTGCCCACCCCGGATCAATTCTCGTGGCTCTAGACCAAGAACTGGGGGGGGGGGGGGGGTGGTCTTTGGTCCTGATTTAGACAGTATTAACAGCTACCGGAGGAGTGGAAGGAGGGGGTAATATGCCCCATCTACAAGAAGGGTGACAAATTGGACTCTGAGAACTACCGAGCGATCACTGTCCTCAATATCGCCTACAAGGTGCGATGCCGAATCGTACTCCGCCGCCTAACGCCATGCGAGCAGATTCGTGGAAAGTCATCAGGCCGGCTTCATGGGGGGACGGTCTACAGTGGACCAGATCTTCATATAACGGCAAATCTTCTTAAAATGTCGTGAACTCCAAGTCCCTACGCAGCATCTATTCACTTTTTCTCATCGTAATGGATGAGATCTTGACTGGATCGATTGACTGTAGACCAAACCGAGGATTGCCGTGGAATCCTTCAACCATGGAGCAACTGAACGATCTTGACCTGGCAGACGATATTGTTTTGCTCGCCCAAACACAACAAGACATGCAGAGCAAACTCGACGACCTCACCGAAAGTTCAAGGCAGCAGGTCTCAGAATCAATGTCGGAAAGACCAAGTCGATGGAAATCAATACAGAAAATCGTTCCAATTTCGTGGTAGCTGGACAACAGGTTGAGACAGTGGAGTGCTTCCAGTATCTTGGTAGCCAGATTACGCCTGATGGTGGTACCAAGAAGGCCATCGAAACCCGGATCAGAAAAGCCCGATTTGCGTTTGCGAGTCTCCGAAACATCTGGCGGTCACGCCAGATCTCTCTACGAACTAAGATCCGAATCTTCAACTCAAACGTCAAATCCGTATTGCTGTACGGGTGTGAAACTTGGTTCACATATGCGGTGACGACGCGAAAACTGCAAGTTTTTGTGAATCGCTGCCTGCGGAACATCATCCGCGCTTGGTGGCCTGGCAACTGGATCTTAAACGTTGAACTTCATCGCTGGTGTCATCAAAAGGCGCTAGAAATCGAGATTCAGGAACGTAAGTGGAGATGGATTGGGCTCAAGCTGCGAAGAGATGAAAACGAGATTTGCAGAGAGGCGCTTGACTGGAATCCAGATGGGCATCGAAGAAGAGGCAGGCCCAAAAGCTCGTGGCGGCGAAGTCTAGCCGCTAAAATCCGCACAGTTGACGAGAACCTTGGCTGGCAGCAAGTGAAGACGCTGGCTCCGGATCGCCAGCAGTGGAGATCTTTTATCTCAGCCCTTTGCGCCGGTCAATCGGCGCTGGACCCTTGGTAGTTAGTAGTAGTGCTGTGTGCGGATTTCGTATGAATTGTCGAGTTCATTCAAATCATGCAGGGGGCTTCAACAAGGAGATGGTCTACCCTGCATGCTGCTAAAAGTGGCACAAGAAGGTGTTATTCGACGAGCTGTTTGCAAAGTGCGGGGCACTACTTCAACAGATCCAGGATACTTATCTGCTTTGCCGACGACATTGGTATAGTCGGCAGATCATCTACAGCAGTGGAGATCTACCGCAAACTGAAACGCAATCCGATCCGATCCGAGACCGACCGAGCCCACTTGTCCAGTAATAACAAGGTCTCGATCCACGGCGACGAGCTGGAGATATTCGAAAACTTTGTCTTTTCAAGCTCACTGATGACCGCAGACATTTACACCAGCCGTGAGATCCGGCGGGGAATGATCAGTGGAAGTAGTGGAGACGTGGATATGGCTCGAGGAGGACCTGCTCACACTCGGAGTATCCGAGCGATGAGTGTTTAGCACCATCTTTAGCGGCGTGCATGAGAATAGTATCCAGGAGATGATGAAGACTGGACTGATACGCTGGGCAGTGTGGTATCCTCGAGTATGCCTTCTTTACTCTCTCATCATGAGAGCCATATTGAGAGACAAGCGATGTTGAGCAATCGCTAGCACAACTGATCGTTCTAGCATCTAGCTAGCAACCTCGTCAGTTGTGCGAGAATCTCGAGGTGTAGCCTGAAATGAGCCGTCCGGGATTCCACATTGGCAGATCCTGCCAGGAATTTTATTTTGATTGTTCCTTCCTGTTCAACCGGGGGAGGAATGGTACACGGACTTGAGTGGTGCTCAAGTCGGGTATCTTATATAGCCTTAACAAGGACAGAGGGAACTCGACCGCACAATTGGGCACGAGGTATCGTTCGCCCTTAAAGGGCAAAGAGGGATTCGCTCAGCCTGCTAGGGCAAAGGTGTCTTTTTTTGTTAGTTGATAACCCAGGTGGTAAAGCCATTTTACGGATTGCATTCCAAGGCACGGCGAGCCACCGCGTCCCCCCAGTTTGCTACTCTGGGTCCATGGGTGCAATTGGATGACTCATGATACAATGCTAAGGAACATTGTACCCTCTACGCCATAAAGTTCACCTGGGGCCACTTGACCTTTGTTTCCACCTCGAGCTGTTTAACACATTTTATCTTTAGTGATGGGAGGTTGTTTCGCGCTAAAGCGCTCCAAGGCAATACTCGTTTTCGAATCCACTATCAGCAAATACCTCATTCCAACACGACTCGATGCACACCCCCTCCTCTGACGAGTTAAGACCCGACATCTCATCGTGTTAAAAAAAGGTTCCCACTTAGCGCAACTACTAAATTTGCGAATCTAGTCCAGGAAGTCCAGAAACACAAAGCGAGTTGTCGACGACACTTTTTCTGGTCGCAAACGCGGGTCAGGAGGCGAGGCCCTATGTAAGACTCAGACTCCTCCGAGCCCTCTAGTGTTGACTAAGGTCACGCGGGTATAGGTGTCTTTTTTTTTGGATTGCATTCCAAGGCACGGCGAGCGACCGAATCCCCCAGTATACTACTCTGGGTCCATAGGTGCTATTGGACGACTCATGATACTAAGTACCCCTACGCCATAAAGTCCACCTGGGCCGCAGACCTGGTTCCCACCTCGAACTGTTTAGTACACTATGCTTCAATAGTGAGAGGTCTATTCGCGCTAATGCGCCCCAAGGCAATACTCATTAACGAGACCACTTTCAGCAAAACCTCGCATCCTTACGAATCGACGCCTGAACTCTCCTCTAACGACTTGAGAACAGACATCTCCTCGCAATGACTCGAGATTCCCACACAAACCTCTTCTCTTCGCGACTTGAGAACTGATCTCTCCTCTAACGACTCGAGATCCGACCCCTCCTCGCATCGACTCGACGTTTACCTCTCCTCTGCACGACTCAAGGTCCGATCTCTCCTCTAACGACTTGAAATCTGACCTCTCCTCGTAATGACTCGAGGTGACCATATGTATACCCCTCCTCTTGTTGATAAGGGACCAGATTCCTCCTCTTACGACTCGAGACCCGACCCCTTATCATAAAGATTCGGGGTTGACCACACAAACCTCTCCGCCTGAAGGTTTGAGGCCTGACCTCTCCTCTAACGACTCGAGGCCCGACCTCTTATCTTCAGGGTTCTGATCTGATCGATCTGATCGAGAGCAGCTTATCTTAGACTCGCGCCTGTCACGGCACACGCGGGACTTAACGCAACGACTCGGATGATTCCCGACGAAGACGTCATCCTAC
This sequence comes from Uranotaenia lowii, assembly GCF_029784155.1. Taxonomy (NCBI): domain Eukaryota; kingdom Metazoa; phylum Arthropoda; class Insecta; order Diptera; family Culicidae; genus Uranotaenia; species Uranotaenia lowii. The sequence goes on along the minus strand of NC_073692.1, from coordinate 310,375,941 downwards.
TCCGACTCGAATGGCTAACCCGGCGTCGAGAGTCACTCTACCCGTGGGTATTCCCCGAACGTGAAATAACCCTTTCCCAACGAGTCCCCGTAGCTTCTGCCGTTGAAAACCGCCCTACTCGGATACTCCCCGAAGGTGGAGCATTCCACTATTCTGAATCAAAACCATAGCGCAGCAAAACTCAAAAACACTGATTTAGAACGCAGAATCACGATCCAGAATTAGAATTGAAACGCAGAATCCTGAACGAAATGTTCGAATTTTGCTGACTCACAACGACGATTTAAAACGAACGAAATACGAAGAATCAACTTTCTAGGATCAGAATATGACTACAGAATCAGAAGCAGAACGCAGAAGTTACTTTACTGCATTCAAATCTTAGCTGCACTGATTGCACACAAAAAAAAAATATTTACAGTACGCAATCAACTTTAGGGTATTGTGAATATAAATGTAAAATAAAACATATCAACGATTCTCAAAATTAGCATAAATATTGAGATCCTAGATCTTTTGGATAATGCATTTGGAATAGGAAGCTCATCAGCAAACAAAATGACTCACATCAGCTGCCAGAAAGTCAAACAGCTCCCGGGTGCGTGGTGTCCATTGAGTAGAATTCCAGGAAAACATTCTTCCAGAAATCGTTCTCAAATATCAGCCTTGCTAATCGTTGCGACGAGGCGAAAATTTCTTTATTTGACTGTCATTGATATTTTTTCCCCTCACATTTCGTGGAACAACAGCTCGTTCCATCATGTGGAAGATGTCCCACATTGCAATTTCCACCCGGGAAAAAATAAACAAAAAATGGTCAAGTCACTATGTCAACCAATTCACTTGTTTGTTGAGTCGTTTCGAGTTACCGATTGAAATTGCAAAACAGTAGAAATAGAAGTTTGCAATCGGGTTCTCATGAATGAAATGTAAAAAAAATATCGAAAAGTATATCAGAATGCGCTTTGAATCTGTGATTTATTACCAGCTGCAGCAATAACCGCCTGTCCTTTGTAGTCTGACTTCATAAAAATAAAATAAAAAGATATTTATTTTCTAGTCCCCCTATCGGCAATCAGGAACAATTTCTCTCAATTTAGCCGAAAGCCGCCGGTGTCGGTGGGGATAAATTGTTTGATGATCCCAATGTTAATGATCGCATATTTTGCCGCACCATCCCGCAGATGATTGTTTGACTTCATTATAGTTTTTCCTTGTCAGTTTGAGAAGAAAATGCGACGTCGCCGCCACCCGTTTGACGACGGCGACGACGCCTCGGATCGTATGTCGGTAGGAATTTTCCTTCGTTAGACTCTGATTAGTAGGTGTATTTTTTGTGTGTCTCTGACTTTCGTTGTCGTTTTCGTCGTCATTCCCCGATATTTTCCTTTCAAGTGAAAATGTGTGTATAATCTGAAGGAAAACAACGGGCCCCGAATTGAGCGACAGTGCGTGGAATTTCCTTGAAGACACGTATCGTCGTCGGTCGATGATGATAATGTGGGAGGTGACGCGCGGGGCAGGGAAGAAATTTATGAACTCTCATCTTTTTGGGTGGGTTTTCCGTCTGATGTGGGATGTCATTCTTGAAATTTTTTCGCGCCGTGATCGGGTTTTCTTTCCGAAAGTGTAACGCATGAGGACAATCATTTTAGCACAGTTGTGCAGAAACTTTTACAATGTATGCATGGATTATTATGGGAGGAATCTGAAATATTTCGTGAATTTATTAAGTTTATTACAATTCTTTTGAATATTCATTACCTACATAGAAAATCAATATCGTTAATTTACTAGTGTACAATGCAGTAAAGGTAATGCAGGCAATGCAGTTTTGTAAAGAGTTCGTTCATGAAAATATTTTTCCTTTTAAATTTTTATTCCTTTAAAAATTGTATTCTGCTGGTCACTACTTTTATGTACACCATGGCAATTTTTGCCTGATTAGAAATAATGAACAGTTAAAAGTCAGTTTGAAATCTATAACCATCAATAACATTGATACTGGCTTGTATCAGTTTCTCTTCCAACCATTCTGGCAGAGACCACCTTAACACATTACCCAAGTAACACAGATTAAGCTAACTAGCATTTGGATGTTTTATTATGGCATTTTCTTGTGCAGCTCGTTTTATGACGGTTTAATTATGGCCATGCAAAATGCTTATATTCTTGAATCGACCATATGTTTTCAGATGGTTTTGATAACGCTAATAAAGCTTTTATCAAACATACTGTTTGATTTGAAAGAGTTATGAAGCTCTGTTTGAGCTATTATAAAAAACACAAACTTAGAAGTTTGCTCAAAGCTTTCTTTTGCATGTTTTATTATAGCACTCAGTGCCTGATTATCAAACCGCCATAAAACATAGTGACACTTTCGATCAAGATGTCAAAACAGGACACGTTCAGATTAGATAGCACATATTTGAATCGGAATTCCCATTTTTACACATTTTTGATAAGTTATGTAAGTTGGTTTTGAGTTAAAATAAAAAAAAACCTAAAAACAAAAACTTCAAATTACCGAAAGTGGAATGAATATCTCTACAATATGAGTATTGAGTGAAAGGGCCCAAATAGTAGGAAAAAAACTTGTTGCTTAACGCCATCATTAATCCAAGATGACGGCTTCAGCTTTTATTTTCAAAGCTGTAAATAATTGAATATATCATGAACCTTCACAATATGGCTAATAGGTGAAAGTAATAAACGAGTAGAAGTCGAATTTCGCTGTCCGTCGCCATCTTAAATTTCAAGATGGCGGCTACCACTCATCTTGAAAATACGACTGAAAATCTCATATAGCGCTTACAATATGGGTATTAGTTTAGGGTTGCTATCTGTCCCGCTTTTTGTTGAATGTCCTGCTGTCCCGCTTTTCCCTCAAAATGTCCCGCTTTTTTTTTGGTGGAAAAATTTTACAAAGTTTACTGACTTACACTGGTTAAAAATGAATTTGATTCTCAATTTGCATTGGTTTAACACAGAAAATCTTTCAAATATGTCTTTTCTCATTTGAGCTTGTTAAACCAATGTTTGAAGAAAATATTGTTTAAGTTGCTTCCAAATAATTATAGATTATGGAATTATTTTTTCGCTGGAATTGTATTTAAATTGCCTTATTTTATATACACACCACCTTTTTCGACTCAATTGTCCAAAATATATAAAGATGGAAATTTTCTTGATTTTTTCAAACTTTTAAACAAATTACCAAACAAAATTTTTTTTTTATACAAATTGCACAAAAGCTTTTTAAACAGTATCAAATCCTCTGTTTACATTTACGACTTGAAATATTTTCTCTCAAATAACGTGTTCCTCGAGAATCGTGGAAAAAACGGTGCATATGGCCTTCAAATCTATTTCAATCAAAAACTCAAGACAATATCGTGAAATGCTGATTTCAAATCACAAATAGATCATTTATTTCATTTTTTCTTTTCTTTCTTGTTGTGTCAGGTATTTTTGACTGATTTGTGGATGGAAATGATGTTATTCTCATGAAGCGTCCAAAATTTTATTGAAATCGCATTTTTAGCTTCATGCCTGAAATATTGTACCTTGCGTAACTTTTGATCCCATTGATCAAACTTCACTCTGTAATCACACTGTAAAAATTTAATAAAAAGTGCATGTGGCATTGTTTCTGAAATAATGAAGTTTGGATGGTAAATGTCCATAAAGTCTGATTTTCGTAGAATTACTGTATCTTAGGCCATACAAACTTTACAAAGCTCAAATTTTGTCATATAATATTGTGATAGTTGATCTAACTTGCGCAGAAAATTCTATCAAAAAATATCATCAGAGTAAAAATTTATGGAGGTTCAAAGTCGAAGTGGCAGTGCGCTCGTTTCCAATTTCTATACAATTATGAACGGTACAGTAAGTATTAGTTTGGCTGTACAATTCAGTTTTTTCTAAGAATTTATTTAATGTCCCGCTTTTTTTGGCTTTGTCCCGCTTTTTTTCGTGAAATGTCCCGCTTTTTTGTGAAAGTGTCTGGCAAGCCTATATTAGTTGGAATATATAAACCGGTAGAAGTCTAATTTTGTTATCTGACGCCATCTAAAAATCCAAGATGGCGGCTTCCGCTGAACTTTAACATGTTGTAATTGACTTAAAATCGCATGAAACCCCAACAATATTGGTATTAGGTAAAAGGGCTGAATGAGTAGAAGTCGAATTTCGCTATCAGATGCAATCTTGAAATCCAAGATGGCGGCTTTCGCTTAACTTTAAATGCTGTAAATGACAAAAAATCGCATTAAACTGCCACTATATGGGTATTGGGTGGAAGGGCTAAACAAGAAGTAGTCAATATTTTCCTTTCCGACGCCATTTTGAAATCCGCTGTCATGGCTTCCGCTGAACTTTGAAATGCTGGTAATCACTGGAAATAAATTGAAACCCCCACGATATGAGTATTGAGAGAAATAGCTAAACTAGTACAACTCAAATTTCGCTATCCGACGCCATAATGAAAAATGGCGGCTTCTGCTGAACTTTCAAATGCTGTAAATGACTTAAAATTGCATGAAACTTCCACAATATGGGTATTGGCTAAAGGCTAAATTAAAAGAAGTAAAATTTCGCTATCAGACGCCATCTTGAAATCAAAGATGACGGCTTCCACTGAACTTTAAAATGCTGTTAATCACTGAAAATCGCATGAAACTTCCACAATATGAGTATTGAGTGAAATAGAAATCAAATTTCACCATCAGACTTTATCTTGAAATCCAAGATGGCTGCTTCTGCTGAACATTAAAATAACTTTTATCACTGAAAATCAAATGAAATTCCCCCAATATTATTAGTATTGGGTGGAAGCAATAACTAGAAGAAGTCGAATTTCGATATCTGAAGCCATCATTAATCCGAGATGGCGGCTTTCGCTTTTCTTTTCAAAGCTTTAAGTTACTGAAAATCTTATTTGAATATATTGTGAGGGTTTTAAGCGATTATCAGTCTTTTATAGTAGTTTCAAGTTGAGCGGCAGCCGCCATCTTGGCTTTCAAGATGGCGTCGTGTAATAGATGGCCAAATTGGTAAGGTAAATACCTATTCATTATTGTTCACATTTCAACATGGAAACTTGGCATCCCTCCACGCGTCGTCACGCGCGCCCCCCATCGGTCAGTTCAAGACATGACGCGCGTCGAGACAGTCATTCATTGACAGGAGCTCAACTCATTGCGAGTAGCCAAAAGAAGTTACAGGACATTTCCCCGCCGGAAATAGAACCATAAACTTTACATTGGCGATCCCGCCAGGTTTTAAATAGTGAAGTGTACTGTAAATAGTTTTTCTGGTGAATTAATGAGAAAACTTCTTGATCGCTTCGAAAAGAAACCAACACAAAATGGCGGTTGTTTACGGTAGCAGGTATTTATTTTATTTTCTCCAAAGGAAAAGTGAGTGGAAGGCAGAGGTTTCCAGTAGTTAGTATAGATAAACTAAGGAAAAGCCTGCATCCAGGCGGAAACGCCAGCGTTCCGGCCGAAATGCCAGCGCTGAGGCAGAAATGCCAGCTCCCAGGCGGAAACGCCAGCATCCCGGCAGAAATGCCAGCTCCCAGGCGGAAACGCCAGCATCCAGGCAGAAATGCCAGCTCTGAGGCAGGAATGCCAGCTCCCAGGCGGAAACGCCAGCATCCCGGCAGAAATGCCAGCTCCCAGGCGGAAACGCCAGCATCCCGGCAGAAATGCCAGCTCCCAGGCGGAAACGCCAGCATCCAGGCAGAAATGCCAGCTCTGAGGCAGAAATGCCAGCTCCCAGGCGGAAACGCCAGCATCCAGGCAGAAATGCCAGCTCTGAGGCAGAAATGCCAGCACCCAGGCGGATACGCCAGCGTCCCGGCAGGAATGCCAACTCCCAGGCGGAAACGCCAGCGTCCCGGCAGAAATGCCAGCTCTCAGGCAGAAATGCCAGCTCCCAGGGGGAAACGCCAGCATCCAGGCAGAAATGCCACGCCGGGGTCCTGCTAGAAATATCAGCGTCTACCAGATCAGGTGGAACACGCTAGTTTTGAGACGAGGTATATCAGCTCATGAGATGATGAACGTCAGCACATAAGGCAATTCGTGCTTATTAGGCAGGAAATGCCAGATTTTAGGCTGAGACATAGGTCGGCTCTAGATTTAAGAAAAACCAGGTTAGTATAGACAGCTTTAGCAAGTCTAATTCTGATACGAGATACGAGCCCGAGAGATACGAAACTTGAGTGAGACATAGACCACCAGCTCTATGAGAGTCGTGGCCAGCCGGCCAGGCCAGGCCATGATTTTAAAAATATTAAACTTGTATTTGGCGATGATAGACAGCAAATGGTCATTTTCATTTGGAACAGTGGTTTTGATTGTCAGACGTTATCACCAGGTATTAGCCATAAAAGTGATTTCATATAAGGTTTCGTACTTGCATGCAAATTTATAGCTTTAAATAAGTTCGAGATCTTACAGTACAGCTTGCACACCAATGCTATTGTAGTAAAATCCCGGAAAAAAGTTAACAATACCATACGCTTATAGTTATCTCTCGGTTGCGCATATTGAGTTTTCAAAAAATAGCGGGACGACCCGTTACCCAAATGTTGTGTGGTTGGTGTAGATATCCTCGTATTGTAGTAATTCACCTGTCGAGAAAATGTAACAATGGTGATTAAATTGGACTAGAATTTGTGTTCCATTTCTTTCCGACCCTAGAGATTTTGTTTTAAACCGAAACTTTTGCAAAGTTGTAAGCTTACAGTGACAGACTCAGCTTTTACGGAAAATACTAGGAAATTATATTGCACTGATTGCGAAGGTGAACTGCAATAACGTTTCTTCGAATGTAGTACGAGTTACAAACTTCATCTGATTCAAAAATGAATATGCATCTCTGAAACAAAGATTCCACTTCAGCAGTTCTGAAAACGCGTAAAAAAAGGCAATTCAATATTTGATGTACTAGTAACGTTTAATTATGATCAATAAAATTCTTCTTAATGCAAAACGACCCCGCAATAGGCTTCACAGCAGTATCCTGTATCTGGTCAGAATTCGAACTAAAGTTGAATCGAGAAAACTTAAAGCTTCTAATATTTCCTCAGAGCCTCAGATCATTTAGAAACACTTTTATAGTTTTAGGATTTCAACCCTTTCAAATGAGTATTGAGAATAGAATTCAAAATTGTATTGCCGGTTGAAAAATTAAAATAAAAACAAGTTTAAGTTGTTTTTTCTCAGACAACTTAATGGTACGCCCGATATAAGTCATAGAAAACCGATCGAAGACCAATAAAGATTTCTAATCTGTTAGTGCTGTTTTCTTTGACTATAATGAAGAAAGGCTTCAAAGGGTATCGTGATTTGCAACATAATCTTTCTGTTGAAAAGAGCGAATAACGTGTCTTCAAAGCCATTGTCATGTGGCAGACTTTTTTGCTTTTATCGAATAAGGCACTGACTCAACCAACCTTAAGGGTTGTTTCAAATGGAGAAAGCTAACGCCAGCATTGAATAAGTTCAAAAAAGTGAAAAAGAAATAACATACCTTGTTTAGATAGGAAGTCAATACTCTTGATTCTGGACGCGCGCGTCATTGTTGATTTGTCGACACCTACATGCATATTACATAAGGATGGCACGTCTTCACGAATGTTTAGATGAATTAACATGATTTAGAAACTCCAAATATAAAAAGCTTAGATTCAACAACAGCATGATTACCATTTGGAGACAAGCATTGAATATTATTTTTGATATGTATTTATAGCTGGTAAAATATTGCTAAAATTTTAATTAAACGCTCTCACATCTATCGTGCCTATGGCTTGTGTTTTGCTTACTTAAATTTCATAAGTACGTTATAAATTTTAGAGAACTAACACATTTGAATGTGCATCGCTAAAAGTCGATATTCTATATATTTTTTAGTAGTTATTCCGCGTATGATCGAATAAGTATTGTTAAAACAAACTTTGTTTTTAAGCACTAATATTAAATTGCCACAGAATTGGACCATGAAAAACATCATTCTCGGAAGCGTTCTTAGCACTTGGTCGGAGAGAAGGGTCCATTTTCCTAACAGAAACATCCTGCAGATTAAATCCACGAATTGCGGAACCAAAGAGGTGGTTAGTTCATGCAGTGCTGCTCGACTCTGGTCTCCCTGCTAACAGCCGAACGAGTTGAGAGGACATTCAGATGCGCTGAACCATGGTGTTTAAGAATAGATGTTGGTGACGTTTTGCGGCCAATAGTTGTGCGCACTGTTTATATGTTCACTAACTGGAGAGTTAGAAATGGAACCTGTATCTTTGCAAGAGCCGGATAGTTTCGAGAGGCAGCATAAGCTCCTTGTGAAAGATTTCGCAGGCAGCAGGAACTCCGGAACGTCTAATTTCTCGAGATGGAGCTGGTATAAGCGGATTTTCTATAGATGCTGGATGCTGCTGGACGGATAAACAAATCTGAATTCGAAAATGAAAGTAATTGACATGAGTGTGTTTACTTTTGGTACACGGTAGAGAAAACATACGCATAAATGGGTTATGAATGTTTTGAAATATTTCCCACAAAAGATGTTATACACTGAGAGAAAACATAATGACATCTTCATTAATTATGAACCCTAGCCAAAAGGAATAATTCTGCATAAAATATTTGTAAGTAAAATGTATGGGAAAAGTGTTGACAAATTCTTCCTAACGTTGAGTTGGAGTAAGTCGTTAAATTTTTATTTTTTAAATGGGTACAGTAACTGTGATTGGTATGCAATAATACAACATAGCCTATATTATCGAAAATGGTGAATACCGACGGTAATATTAAAATTACTCTTCTGTAAAATTTAGCTTGGTAACAACACGAAAGTTATGTAGCATAGTTATGAGAACATCGGAAAATGTACAATAAGTAGATATTAATATAAGAATAATGTATGAGTGTTTTTTTTTCTCTTTTTTGGTTAAAGTAGAGGGGGAATGTAATAGATGGCCAAATTGGTAAGGTAAATACCTATTCATTATTGTTCACATTTCAACATGGAAACTTGGCATCCCTCCACGCGTCGTCACGCGCGCCCCCCATCGGTCAGTTCAAGACATGACGCGCGTCGAGACAGTCATTCATTGACAGGAGCTCAACTCATTGCGAGTAGCCAAAAGAAGTTACAGGACATTTCCCCGCCGGAAATAGAACCATAAACTTTACACGTCGGACAACGACTTCGGACGTCGGACATGGCTTCTTTTAATGCAATACTTTACGAGGCACCAACAGCATGTCAATTGAATATTGTTTCGACCACAGGGTTTGAGAACTTCAAAAATGACCCCAAATCGACTCAATCTACTGGGACAGCATATGAAAAATAATTGATTGATAGGGGCCCCCAGTGAAAAATCGCTCCGGGCTCTCCGATGGCTTAATACAGTCCTGATTGTAGCACGTTAGCGGCAAAAAATGAGATTTGGTCCGCAAAGTGTTAACATACAAGCTGCATTTCCGTGAAATAACATGAGGAAATCCGAATATTGAGTACAAAATGTAGCATATTTTACATCACAAGATATGCTTGAACTTAATAATGTAAACTGGCAAGTGCTAGAAAGACTATCAGTTAACAAGCACTGAGCAACTAGTAACAAGGCGATCAATAAGAGGGTTCAATATTGAGTAGGTACTTAGAAGCAATCTGGACGAATTTGGACTCCGATAGTTAAGATCCAGACATTTTGTGACGTTAAGTTTGAATTCAATCATTTGTTTAGACTAGGTTTACCATATCCTTCTACGTCAAAAAGAGTACATTGAGAAAAAATTAAAATTTGTGAAGACAAACGCCATTTATTCAAAAACCTTGATGTTTGTAGCAAGATATATGACTTACATGACTAATGCTCAGAATTTTAAGTTGGATTTTTCAAAGTTTTCGATTACATGCTGAGAAAGCACACCAAAGTAGATAAAAAAAACTGCATCTTAAAAATAGTTTTTACTATAGAGGCGTATTTTTTTATTCTATAAAAACCATATTGCTGAATCGTGCGCGTTTGTTTTGTGCACTATGTTCTTATTTAAGGCCGGTCTACGGTCCGGGATTTCATTGCATACTCAAAGGCGATTATTTTGAACGAAAAATCTCGACTGAAATCGTGAATGTACTCGTGATCCCTTTGAACTCTATCCATCCTTTGAGACATTCAACAAAAGAAGCAAAACTTAAGTGTTGTGCAACGAATGCATAACAAGTTGGATCTCTTGTATTTATAAGGATGAAATATTTAGATATGTATCGGAGGAAATAAGTTAATTAGTATGGGAAAGTTTCATTTAATTCCTTCCACAAAAAAGAGTAAATTTCGTAAAATTTTACAAAAAGAAGAGTACCGTCAACTGAGGCAACATGCAACACTTTTCATTTTCAATGGCTTCTAAAATCTTAATGCTTACAGATAATCATATCTCTTGTACATCAACAGTTATGAGGTTGATGGGACATTAAATTGACGTAGTCATAAAAATTATTGGTTAAACCAGTTATTTTTAAATTTACAAAAACATGCGATTTTCACCCTACTAAGAAAAAGGGGTAAGTTGTAACAAACTCTGTAATTAATGAAAAATCAAATGAAAACGTTTGAGAATTTATAGTTTTTGATACATTTGTGATGTCATAACGCATAAAGAGCAAATTGAAGAAATGTTTGGTTTTGTTCGAATTGAATTTTACATTTTTTCTGTCAAAAGTGTTTTTAAGAAAAGAGTTATAATCTGATGTATACATTTAGGGGTAAAAAAAATAATACAAAATATTCTATTATCTTAAATCATGTAAATAAATCTTAGGATGGATTAAAATTTAATGTTAACAAACGCATAATGCAAAACAATCATATCACAGCATATGGAAACGCGATTTATGAGATTTAGTAGGTACTGATTTGCATTTTGTTGCATTTTGCCCCAGACAGCTAACTGTATAATAAATATATTTATTTAAAAAAAATTGGAGATTGTCCGAAAAATATTTATACACCATCAGTGTTGGTATAGGATAATGAAAGCAATATAAAGTTTGTAGGTGATATCATTTAGCCAATCCGTCATACTAAGTGAAGTTATTTACGGTATCGAAAAATGTAAAAATTTGTACATCTATTGCTCGATTTTTTAGACTTTTTATGAGAATCGAAAACTTTAAAAAACTTTCCATATTGAAATAAAAATTGAATAAGTGTTGTGGTATGCAAATGTTGCATCTAACCTAGGGTTACCATATCCTCCAACGCCAAAAAGAGCACGTTGAAATCATATTTTCAAATATTTAGGAAAAACGGGCGAAACCAGGAAATCTAAATTCAAATAGTGACAATCAGTTTCTAGTTGTGTGACTTACTTGGCAATTTTGACAATTCAAAAAATACTTTTACAAATTGAAAGTTATCGTTTTTAGTTTTTGTTGATTTTCTTGCAGATTTTTAGTGAAAAGTCAAAGGGTCGTTGAATTATTCCTTAAGATAGAAATAAAAACATCGCAAACATGAGAAAATGCTGTTGTTCTCTTTGCCAACTGCTTGGGCGCTAATTGCACATTCAAAGGCTCTGATTGCCTGCACAGTTTATTTCGACGCCTGGGAGAAGCTTTTCTTAAAAGCGATTTTAAAACTTTCGAAGCTGTTGTATTTTACATATAGAAAAGTACTGCTGAGGAAATAGCAAGCTTTTTTTAACGAGAAATTTAGATTTTATTCGTATATGATGCTTTTCATTTTAACTCATCGTTTGGAATACTCAAATATGTAGAGAAACCTGAAAAACCGTACCATGAATGCATAAAGTGTTGCATTTCTTTCGGCCTTCATGTACAAACTTAAGAACAGGAAGAAAAAAAGATAAAATGTTTCTCAACAAATAAAAAGAGTACATTCCGCAAAATTTTACAAAAAGAAGAGTACGCTTATTTCTCGATCGAAAAAAGAGTACATGTACTCTTAAAAGAGTACGTATGGTAACCCTAGTTTAGACCTGTTTCGCAAACGATAAAATGATCAAAGTTTACAGATAGATATTTATACTTTTTTTCATTTAAGTAGCCACCACTAGGTATGCACTTCATCGAAAGCAGAATAAATATTTCCTTCATGACTATTGAAAAGTAACAGTAAGACTTCAGCCAACGAAACTAAAATTTGAAGGAACGTTAAAAAAAACTAATATTTTAAAATCTTTTTTTGAACCTTCCAAAATTTAAATTCAGAAATAGAAAAATAGGGGATGGGGGGGATCATTTTTTATTGTTGTTTCTATCACAACTTCACTAATATCAACAATTCTGTTGATCATACGCAAAAATGAAGATCAAATGATTGATAGCAAATTTATTCACCTTTAATATGCAAAAAAGTGAATTCAAATTAACGCTATGCAGTCCGAGATATTTGAATATAAGTACAAGTACTTTTTTTATGTTTTCAAAATTTCAAATTTTGAGCATAGCTCAAAAAGTGTTCTACCGAGATAGTTCAGAATTTCATTTTCAGATTTACGCCTGATTTCAAATAACAAGTTATCTTCAGCTTCCTTAGTTTAAAAATGCTGTAAACTAGTGTTACTAGGAAAGTTTTGTTCGTGTATTTTGATCGCAAATCTTAAATAAAAGTTGTTCATCCTGAAAAGTGCGTTGGTTAGGGTAGAGTCCTCTCTTGAATGTGGCAAATTTTCAAGGATGTCGATTTTTTTCTTGAAATTGTTCTAAAAAAGACACCTTTGCTGGCTTTGTATGGAAAAATTCAAATTTATATATTTTTACACATCTCATGTATATTTATTTATTGTGTTTACAGCCAAAAAATCTCTATGAATTTTGGTTTCAATTCATTCAGTCCTGACCTAGTGCAACAAGTTTTCACAAAAAATCACCAGAGACATACTGATAGTAAAAAAAACTATAACTTTGGACGATAAATATTTCTTGATTCTTGTACTATTTTTTTATGAAATAAAACGACAAACATTGCTTGTACCCTAAAAACGATATTGGAGAGAATTTCAAATTTTCCAGGAATAAAAAGCTTATACTTATATGAGAAAAAAGTGAAACTTGAGAATGAGCATAGATATCAATATAAATGATACATTTTATTGCTTTACAATATGATTATGTAATTAAGTGTTATAGTGTTTTGATATCATATCTTCTGTTACAATTTTAATGCATTTTGATAAATTTTGCTAAAGTAACGCTGATAGATACTAAGAGAAAATAAGTTTTCAAATCTTAAAAATTGCTTAGTTATTATTCCGTTAATTATAGGCCTGAACCAAGCCTAAGAAAAGTTTTGGATCAAAATGCACAATATGTATTCTTATTTTCAAAATATAAAACCCATGAACTTGACGTAAAGTTAAGCTCTAAGGTATCATTTTTCGAGGTGACTCTACTTAGATTTGGCAATATCTTACGAAGCAGCGAAATACATTTTTCAACCAAGGTGGATATTTTTCAAACGAATCAAGTGAATCAAGTAGCTGGTCATCGGTCATCATATTTGAAAGTGGAATGAAAACATCAGACTCACAGTTTTATTATTTTAATAATTTATTAAACAATTAAAAATATGTTTCACTTTTTATATATATACGGGTTTTTTTGTTGTTGTTGGTTGTTTTTATGGTTTTTTGTTACTATTTTCTTCACTTGTTTTTGTTCTTGTTGATCTTCGTGTTTGCTTCATTTTCTTTAATTTTGGGCTGTTTTTTATAAGAACTTTTTTTTAAATGTTTTTTTTTCTAAAACTGTGTCGCAGTATTAAAAATGAATTCCATTTTTACAAATGTTATTATCTCATTGTTTTTACCTTCTCCTCACTACTGGTTACATTGGGTTTTTTTTCTCCTTCATATATTTGAATTCTATTCCAATGAATGAATGCTGTTCCAATGGGGGTGGTGGTATGATTAATTTATGTGTTGTTTTTTTTGTTTTGTTGTTTCATCCATTAATTATGTTCTTTATTATACGCTCAAATACGGTTTACAATAATGATTTCTTTTGCTTTGATCATTATTCAAAATATTCGTATACAGTCTATTACATCTGTTAAAACCAGATTTCATTCACACACATACGTACCGTTTTGTTGGGTTTGAATTTATCGATTCGAAAAAAAATCTTTCTTTTTAACTGATTCCGTTATTGGTGAGAATGATTTTTGGTACAGGGTAAGTAGTTTTTCATAGGAAAAATAACACAAACAAGTCATAGCGTAGTTAAGGGTAGTTTCATGTTAAGTGATTTCGCTTAGAATGTGCTTCCAAATGGATGATTCGAGGTTAATTTGCAATCGAAAAGCGGGACAAATTTCCAAAGTGGGATGAGATTTTTCAGCTCCGGGCAAATGATTGGATGGAAATGCTCTAGCGGGTGGGTGGCAATTTTTTTTCCTTCCCGCGGCATTTGAAAATGACAGGGGGAAGCCACCGGAAACGGTCAAGCGAAGGCATTCTCGGAAACGGTGGCCTCTCGAACGATGATTTGTGCTCCGGTTATCATCCACAAGGGGGCAAGATGGAAAGATTTTAAAATCGTTTCAATTGCTGGTGTAAATTTTTTTTTGTTGAAATGTGGATAAAAAGCATCGAGTTGGAATAGAAATCACAATTCAGCTCTGAAGCTACAGCTCATCATCGTTTGTTGGTTTTTGACACTCGACTATGGAGAGTTTTTCCGCTTGCGGATTCTACTGTCGAGAGCTTTAGCTTCAAACTGAAACTCAAGCTTTTATCTTCCACTTGTTTATTTTTTCTCTCCCTACTCTCGGTCAATTGTTTTGATGTTAGTCTGTGTGTAAATTTTTGTGAATACTAATTTTACGAGCCTATTTTTCCGACACGAGAGAATAGGCGAAATCCAAGCGAGACTGACAATTTGGAAGCAAATTTATGCTGGCAATTTAACAATTTTCTGATTTTCGGAGAGTCGTTATGGCGATTTGGTCGTTTCCTCTAACTTCTCTAGCGCTATTTTGGGGAGTTCTTCCCTCGGTTGTTTGCTGGAACTGTTTTTTCTGCTCTTTCCTTCACTTCTTCATCAAAAAACTACAATCACGCTCGCTAATTGAATAATCAGTGTTTCGTATTTTTCGCACAGCAAAACATAGTTGTGCTGCGGTTAAAGTTTAATGCGATTTTTCACCGTAATCTCTTGTTTGTATTTCCCTTAAGCAATTTATTCGGATCTTGATTTGCTATTTTGAAATAATTTGCCCGGTTCATTGGGCTTTGCTTGACTGCGGCCTGACTTTGGCCAAATTGCCCAAAATTTGCCTCTTTTTCCGAACGCTTAAAACGATTAGGAGCATTGCAGAAATGAAGTTAAAACTGGCAACCAACTGATTGATTTAGAATAGAAATGCATTTTTGGTGCTCAAAACTCATTCTCACAAGTAACGAAACCAATTTACTTTTTCCGAAAGTAAAACTACACGGTAAACAATTTTGATTTCGATCCACGGTTCACTTTTTAAGAGCTAGGATTATGATATGTACACACGGGTTAATGTAAAAAGGGGGGCTTTCCTAGGAGATCTTACTCACTAAAATAAAGTAATATATGTGTGTTTTGCTTCTGTTTTCCACCTTCATTCAAGTTATTATTTATGGATATGAACAAAATTGCAGAAGCTTTTCAGTGGATGTTTCATTTCTGTGTTACCATTACTAAGTTTGCATGCGTTTTTTTTCTGATAGCTTGCTATAGTAATAAAGTTAGACTTTTTACAGGATAAACAAAAGTTTATTTATCATTAGAGTTTTTTTTAAATTACCTTTGCTATACGATAAGCGATTCTAAAAATCAACAAAAAATAACACTTTAATAAACCTGACGTGTATATATGGCAATCAGAATGCGTTAGGCATCGAGCAACTGTACATTTCTACAGCCGGAACAACGGAAAACTGAAGTGTAGCTGAGCGGAAACTAATTAAAGTCAATAAAAGAAAGGAAATGAAAGATATAAAAACCGAACTAACTCAAAAAGAAGAACGCCAACGAAAACAATCCAAATAGACTTAAAAGCCATAGCAGAATGTGAATTCAATAATTCAAAAAAATGTTCGAAAGGAATTAATGGAACGAATTTAAAGAATTTGGTCAACAAAGTTTTAGAAAAATTTGCATTTCTTTTGAGTTTAGGCTTTTCAGCTAAACTTAAAATAAAAAGAGTAGCGTAATATTTTGTTGCCACATAAAATCTTAAGCCAATATTTGCGCTGACACAATTTAAATCTAGCACGTTGTAACTTTTTAAGCATTTTTTTTTCAGACAGACCTATTCAAATGCGGCTTAACCACGACGAAGAACAAGTATGGGTAAATTAACTCTAATTACGTATAAAAGTTTCATAAAATGCACCGTTTATTCTTTTTTCTTTGAATAGTTCTACCGTTGTTTACGATAACTTGTTTCTTAACAGATTTAGGGGATAGTTTACGCAGTTTTTTTGGTCACAAATTGAATGTTACTTTGCACAGATGTTAACGATGAACACCTCATCGAACATTGCCAGAGTGAAGCAAGTTGTTTTAAAAATTTCTCTCGGATTTGGATGCTTGACAGTGGGATTTATCGATTGTAAGTTTTTCTAGTCTGAAGTTCCATGTTTTCAGTTGCTTTCATTTACACGTTCTTATTTCGCTTACTGGTATTGTCATTTTTCTTTTTTAATATTTGTTGTGCAGCGTTCGATTTTTTAGCGGTTGGGAAGATTCCACGACCCGAAAAAGTTTTCAATTAAAAAATACAAATTGAAAAGGTTTTCCATTTCTAATTGGCCTTACTTAAAAAAATAGTGTTGATTGAAAATTCATAGATTTATTGCATACACAAAGGCAGCTAAAAAAAGTCTTTGTTATTTATTGCACACTCAGATAACCCCCTTTGTTTATGCAATGTGTTGTTGGTTAATCATGTGAAATTTAGGCTGCGTACTGTTCCTGTTAGAACTTTTCTTAAAATTTTTGGAAAGAGTTTTAACGGATTATGAAAAAAAAGTCGCAAACGAAGATTTAAATTCCGTTTTCAAATTGAAAATTTCCATTTAAAATCCTTAGAAATGGTCGGGTGATTAATTTCGACATTTTTCCAAACCAATACTTCATTCAATCGGTCAGTTATTAGAACAATGTTGACTGCTAGTGGTGTGCGCTATAAAAAAGCTAGTTGATTGGCACAGGTTTGGAGTCCTGTAATTTCCAAAATTCATTGAACTCAGTCAACATGAAGAATAAACAGATATCGTTATTTCAAGCTATTTATCAAACTTTAATCATGGAGTTGGCTGCGTACTTTTCGAGTCCTGGAAACCACACAACATTTGGTCGGATAGAATTATTCCTTTCAAATTTTTTAAGCTCTTGAAGTCCAAAAAGCAGGACTAGACAAGACGTTTAAGCAGTTTTCGCGCGTTCTTCTTACCAGGGTTGGTGTAAAAAATGCCTTCCGTTTCTGGTTTTGTTTTCGTTCTCATTCAATCTTTTCTTAGGGGTAGTTCATCTACACATTTACAAAGTAGGTATAGTTTCAGTTTAAAAAAAAGTGCTTGTAGATGGACCAGGTTTCTACGTGCACTCACCGCACAATAACGGTTAGAGGCAGATTGCTTCCGCGCTGTCAGTGAGTGTTTTTCGTTTTGGGACTAGAAAGAGAGCTGCTTCATCGTACTTAAGTTAAGGAGCGTTGATTTCTCGTTTTCACTAAAGTAGGGCTTCTTTGCGGAAGTGTCCTGGCGATTAGCTTGGTATAGTACTATAGAGTAGTGTTTTCGTTTTTGTTAAATAGTAGTTTCTGATGTGTTATCATTTGTTATCTAGATGTATAGAGAGTGAGAGGATGGCGGATAGGGAGGGAGTAGTGCGACAAGACCGGCACGACTTCATTTGTTCTAACCTAGGTATTATTTGTTGTTTGTTTGTTGATGTAAAGAAATGTGTACACTTTCGCGCCTCGACTTACATGCTAATGCCTATGAAACAACGACATCTACATCACACAAGGTTTGTTTCCTTTTGTCTATACAAAACACAGACACATCTACACGCATCTACGCAGAGAAGATGGATTCTGCTCTACACTCTACATGACGATTTTGTACAACACACCCTCCCCATTTTATGCGCTCTCGGGTCAAAGCTGATCGCTGGCATTGCTGCTCGGTATCCATCGTGCCGTATCTGGTCGCACTGTTAACTATATCGGACCGTAGTCGCTCAGGGCTTGGCCTGGTTGTGGTCCGGGTAGCGTAACGACGACCGAGACGGCGCGTGGATCAACAACGGATCCGGATCCAGCAGTGACTGTGGAGGCGCCGCCAATATCTCCAGGTCATACGTGACTCAGCGGGGTCTGCTTGAGAACATGGTGATGCAGATGATGATGACTAGTGGACGCCACGCTTCCGACGGTTTGAGTGTACGGAGTGGCTAGAAGAGAAGCTGCCGCCGATCCCGGAACACCGATACCGGACGTGGCGTATGGCTGCGGTAGTGGAGGTCGTGGTTTGATCAATACCTGACCCGCTCCAGTCGGGTCCGGAGAACCGAACAATCTTCTCCATAATCGCCTCCACGAGTCTACCGTCTTGCCGGACCAAATCCACACGCCGGATGTGATTCCGACCGCCAGTGCCATGAAGTATTTGAGCATCAGGACCGAGTAGAGAGGTTTCTGTCGGATTCCGGTCATTGCTTTGCACGGACACGTAAGCCCAGTCATCCAGTCTTCCATGTAGTTTGCCTCGTACAAATGACACCCGATAACTATCGTTGCAGGGACTGTGTACAGCACACTGAAGATTCCTATCCGAATCATGAGCTTCTCCAGCTTGTCTGCTTTCGATCCTGCTCCAATACCACCTTGCTGTTTGATTACTGATCGAATTCTGAACAGTGATACAAAGCCGGCCATCAAGAAGGTCGTACCAATAACCAAGTACACAAACAGTGGTACCAGAACAAAGTTCTTCAAGTTTTCAACTGAGGTATTTCCGACGTAGCAAATACCGGCAATGGGATCACCATCGACGGCAGGCCTTAGCAGCACCGATACGCTCTGAACCGTCGGGATCAACCAGGCGGCCAGATGGAAGTACTGCGAATGCTTGGAAATGGCTTCATTTCCCCATTTGAGTCCGGCGGCCAAAAACCAGGTGAACGATAGCACCACCCACCAGATCGAGGAAGCCATTCCGAAGAAGTAGATCATGATGAACACCATCGTACAGGAGTTCTGGCCCATCGACGGGTACTTGATACCCTTGCCGTCGCACGCAATTTCTTCGTGTCCCAGAAACAGCCGCATCAGGTAGCCGCAGGACACGATGAAGTAACAGGCCGACAGGAACACGATCGGCCGCTCAGGGTATTTGATTCTTTCGGTGTCGATGAGGAATGTGGTGAGTGTCATTAGTGTGCTTATGCCGCAGAGGCCGGACCAAAGCGCGATCCACACCCCGGCGAAGTCCTTTTCCTCCTGGCTGTAGAACGCTCCCCGACACGGGATCGCGCAGTTTTGGACGTCGCCGACCCTTTCGACACTTTGGTTGTGCAGTAGGTTTTCCTTCCCCAGGGTCACCAGTGGCTCCCGACACCGGCACATGCACTCTTTTGTTCTTTCCCCTGGGGGATTTTGGCAGTTTTTTGAATTCTTGCCTTTGCATTTGTTGTTTTGGCCGGATGGACCTCCTGCCGAGGATCCTCCGTGAGATTTCCGAGTAGGTTTAGAGTGTGAACCTCCGGAACCTCCGCTGCCACCCGATGAGTGGTCTTCTTCACTGGGTTGCTCCATGCAGAGATTATCGCTGTCGCCGGACACCGGCAAGCTTTCGCAGGCCATCCGTTCCGGCCAGCTGAAGCTGTATTGCTGCATGATTGGGGCGCAGCCTGCCCGTGCTCTTTCACAAACACTCCGACAAACGGGCAGTGGCTTATGGTAGTCTTCGATGCAGATTGGCGTGTACATCGAGCAGAGGAAGAACTTGAGGTCCGGTGAACACTTAATTTCCACCAAGGGCCAGAACTGATGAACCTCTAGCCCAGCTTCTTCCTGTGTTTCATGATTCATTTCGTTCGGGAACGACGTTAGGTTGTAGCCGATGCCTCGGCACATCGGTATCGTGATTTCTTCGCATCGCGAGTGAGGATCTTTTGGTATCGCTGGAAGATGAGGCGCAGGGCTGACTCCCCCGCCACCCCCATAATAGCTGCTGTCGGCACGGGTGCTACACAAAAGCAGCAACAGACACACTGCCTGTGCACTAATCGCTCGCAACCGACTTGACATTGTGAATGAATTTTCACCTGAGTTTAACTTTCTGAGATTTTATTTCGTGATCTAATTTTCCGGTCCGAAAATTAAGACGAAACGCCAAACACCACTTGGCGATGGTTGGTTCGCTCTGTTCCGCAAAATTCAATTACATTATCTTCATCTTCATCGTGAAAACTGCGCCGCTGCTACTACAGCTTCCCGTTCTCGTTGAAACTCGCACCTTTTTCCGACACTCCGACTCTCGTTATTTTGGCGACACTCTAAAAGTGGCACATGTGTTACGGGCTTCCTTCTGGAAGGAAGAGAGGCCGGGTTTGCCGGGAAATGTTTAATTCGGAAAACTTGTTCCCCCCGGTGAGTGAGGCCAGCTGTGTCAGTATTTCCTTCACGGGTGCAAAAGCGTTTAGATAGTTGTTCCTAGAGTGGCAGGGAAGATAAGAGGCTGGAATTGCTGGATTCTGCAAAGAGAGACAGAGGAGAAAGGGACGGAAATGAATATAAATTAAATTATAATTAATATCATATGGGAGCGAGCAGGCATTTAAATTTGAAGCAAAATCATGTTAGACACGAGTGAATGAAGTCAAGTGCCCCGTCGGCTGGCTGGCTGGCTCGGCTGACAGACTGGTGTTGGCTGAGTGCTAGGCAACAGGGGCGTGATTAGATGATTGATTTTTGGTGTCAAACTCGGATAAAACATGAGTTTTTTTGACTGTATGGTAATTCAGTTAAATTATTTTGAACAAACAGCGAATAGCGCCTGTGCTTATATATTTTAAATGATTGCTATTTCCGTAAACTACACACTAAGAACGCAATTTTCTTCCCTCGGGATAATGACTCTTCGAATCTCAGGGGAATTGCTGAATTTAAACGAAGTTCGAATTGAAACCTACCCGAATCTCGGGATTCTTCATTTCTTCCGTAATTCGGGATGAAATTGCTACGCAAGTACAGGTACTCGAACGATTGACCTGTATCACGGAGAACTTGAGCTGTCAACTATTTTCCTTCGCGCTACTTATTGTTTTATAACTAAAATGTTTTCAGTTTAAAAAACAGTGTTACTTTCCTGCAATACAAATCCCTTATTTCTTTGTTCTTATCTAAAGGAAACCGTTTCGAGCATACGGGAAAATTTTGCAATTCCCAGTGAACTACAGGAAAAAACAGTTGTTTTCCTGAGTTGTTTTCCTGAGCTGCTTCGCTGTCCTGAAATCGTCCTGTAATTTCCAGCTGTTGAAAATACAGGACAAAATTCTCCCGATCATAGGAGAAAAGATTAAGTGTGTAAAGTTTCCAATGAACGCTAAACTATAGGCTATTGAGAAATCATTTCACTCGGGAACTATCGGTTAGATGCAAGTCGAGTGAATTGCCCACAATATCAATTTGACATTCTAAAGGGTGATACAGTCAAAATTTGGTCAATGTCAACTTGACGTATTTCTTTCAATTTTGCATTTAAAAAACTTGAACACCCCTCATTTCGAAGGTTTGTGTGTAGAATGTTGCTCCTATTTTGATTTTGGAATTCACTCTTCAGTTGTCGAAATGCCGTCCAAGGAAGATGAGCAGCGTATCAAAATTATGCTCGCGCATCGCAAAAATCCGCACGCAAAGCTGGCAAAATCGCTAAAAGTTTTCAATTCAACCGTTACAAATGTAATTAAAGTGTTTGGGGAACGTTTGTCGACAGCTAGGAAGTCTGGATCAGGGAAATCGAAAACCGGAAGCCACTAAGACGACAAAGAGAGTTGCCGGTAGTTTCAAGCGAAACCCTAACCTCTCTCTCCGAGATGCCGCAAATAAGCTGGGAGTATCGTCTACAACCGTGCATCGAGCCAAAAAACGAGCCGGACTATCGACTTACAAGAAGGTAGTGACTCCAAATCGCAATGATAAACAAAATACGACGGCCAAAGCGCGATCCCGGAGGCTGTACACGACGATGCTGACGAAGTTTGACTGCGTGGTAATGGACGACGAAACCTACGTCAAAGCCGACTACAAGCAGCTTCTGGGACAGGAGTTTTATACGGCAAAAGGAAAGGGAAAAGTAGCAGATACAGTTGCGTTCAAAAAAGAATGAAATCGTATGAAGCTGCGCATCTACTTCCAACTTTGACAAGCTGCCATTTCTCTCTCGGTTTATATTTTTTCATGAAAATTTAACACAATCTAGTTCAACTATCCAACTAACACTCCACAAAATTTGAAGTCTTTTCAATGACGGGAAACAAAGATACAGCTTTTCCCGTAAAAAGGGGAAATTTGGACTTGCTTCACTAAATTTGCTGTATCTTTGACAATTTTCATCGAAAAATCTTGAAATGTGGCCCAAAGATGTAAAAATGTTTGATCTAATATCAGGCCAAGTTTCGTCAAAATCGATGAACGTGATCAAAAATGGTGCCGGGTTGAAGATGAGGTTCATTATCGCCAAGCAGACGATTTCATTCTTTTTTGGACGGATGTTTGTATGGAAAACATTGTAATCTATGTATTCTTGGTTTTTTCTTCCACAAAACCAACATTTATTACAAAGAATGTTGTAAATTGATAGGAACTTCATCCTTGCTTTGTTTAGAAATAGAAATTGTTTCAACAGAGTTGGTATTGAAACAAAAGAGCGAATAGAATATTCGCTTTAATTGTTGATCATATTTTTTTATCGGTATAATTAGCAGGTCATTTCTGAAACTCTGTTTTCTTATTTTGAACCCTTTTGAAACATTTTCTCTTTCGAAACAAAGTACGAATGAAGTTTTTTAGTAATTTACAATATTTTTTGTGATAACCTTTGGTTTTATGAAAGAAAAAACCAAGAATACATGGATTACGATGTTTTCCATACAAACATCCGTCCAAAAAAGAATGAAATCGTCTGCTGGGCGATAATGAACCTCATTTTCAATCCGGCACCATTTTTGATCACGTTCATCGATTTTGATGAAACTTGGCCTGATATCAGATCAAACATTTTTACATCTTTAAGCCAAATTTCAAGATGTTTTGATGAAAATTGTCAAAGATACAGCAAATTTAGTGAAGCAATTCCAAATTTCCCTTTTTTACGGGAAAAGCTGTATCTTTGTTTTCCGTCATTGAAAAGACTTCAAATTTTGTGGAGTGTTAGTTGGATAGTTGAACAAGATTGTGTTAAATTTTCATGGAAAAATATAAACCGAGAGAGAAATGGTAGCTTGTCAAAGTTGGAAGTGGGTGCGCAGCTTCATACGATTTCATTCTTTTTTGAACGCAACTGTATTTTCAAGCACATGAAACTGTCAAAGTTCGCGAAGAAATATCTGGTTTGGCAAGCCATCTGTACCTGTGGCTTGAAAAGCACCATTTTCATAGCTTTCGGGACTGTCAACCAAGAAATTGAATAAACGTCTGCTGCCTTTCCTGAAGAAACACGGTTGTTCCGTACTGTTTTGGCCGAATTTGGCATCTTGCCATTACGGTTAAAAGGCCATGGAGTGGTACGCCGCTAACAACGTGCAGGTGGTTCCCAAGGACAAGAACCCTCTCAACACGCCAGAGCTCCGCCCAATTGAGGAATACTGAGCTATTGTCAAGTGGAACTTAACCCTCCAAAGCTGTTCGGGTCAATATGACCCGAAGCGCACATTTCAAACATCTTTATCATCACTTCAAAATACTGATGAACTGGTAATTTTGACTGACTAAGTATGTTCTATGAAAATAATGATTGAATTAACGACAATAAATAAAAATTTGAGTTTTGAAAATCGGTTAAGTGGGAAATGAAGTACAGCTGAGCAAAGCCAAAACTGGATGTCGTTTTTTAAAGTAAGATTTTTTTTCTAACGGAAGATCTGTGATGGCGATCAAAACTTTCATTGGACCCCAACATATCTATACATCGTCGGATAGATGGATTCTTGACAATTTCAAACATCAATAAAACACTTGAATACAGAAAAGCTGTCAGAAGTTATGAGTATTTTAAAAATAAAATTGATTTTTCGGACTTTTTACTTTCTGAACCAATTTCTGATAACCTGGTAATACATATCGACTTTATTTTGAAATGTTGAGTTATAAGAATAAATTACCTACACAATGAATATAATATCATCAAAATCGGTTTACATTCACAGCCAGGAGAACGAAATCAAACTACAACTCAAATTTCTCCGAAACGGATATTTAGCGAACGGCTTTGGAAGGTTAAAGAAGACCAAAAAAACTGCTAAGGACGAGCAGCAGTTCAAGGCAAACTGGCTTTCTGCGGCGAAGAAGGTGGACAAGGTAGCTGTACAAAATCTGATGGCAGCGGTTAAGCGTAAGTCCCGACAATTCGGATTTGGAAAAGCGGAAACCTAACTGAATAGTTTTCCTGAATTTTATACTAATTAAACTTGAAAAAGAAATTTAATTTGATTTTTTTAATAAACGATTTCACCGATTTACACGCGTTTTCCCTTGACCAAACTTTGACCGTATCACCCTCTACAAGCAATAACACAGCCCTGCGTTTGGAGACTTCATCAGTCAGCTGTCATCTGTCAAACGGACAACTTGCATAGGATATTGCACGAGATTGGATGAAAACTTTGATTCAATATTGATCGGAATCTAGTGGGCAACTGGATTAAATGTTCATGGTTCTTCAAATAGGAAATATGCATGTGGAATAAAGTGCATGAGATAAACTTAAACATCACTAATGTAACACATTTAGTTTTAACGAATAGACGATTGATGTTTCAAATAAAGTTACCATAAATAAGAGTTTTAATCGCATTTTAATCTCAATTACTCTGAAAATTCACTCTGAATTTCACTCGAATTAAGTTCTCTTCTCAATTCATTAGTGTTGTGCTGTAATAAATGAAAATGAATAAAGATTTCAACTCTTAACCCTAGGTACGCTTCCGGAAAATTCTATCACCAGAGCTGTTCACTTGCAATGGTGCAATTCGTCCTAAAACATCGTTGCACCGGAGGAATTTCCGGCTTGACTGGAACCGTTGTCATCTTCACTGTCCAGTGTTCATCCATGCAACAACGACGGAGAACAGCTAAGAGTTTTGCAAACATCATGTTGCAACAGCCAAACTTTCCGTCTAACTCGTTACCGATCGTACGCAGAAGGATGTTCCACTGCTTAGTAGAACCCGGCGGCAGTTTTTGTTCTTCCCACATTTGACCGAAAACTGGACGATATGAGCTTTCGCTACCGGACCAAACTAGAAGGACCAGTTCCGGGCAGGGTTTAAAGAGCAAGTTTGGTTCCAATTGCTCCGGGGGCCATTTTATAATGGCGTCTGTTAACTTCCACCCGTACCCGATTATTCCGGGTGGGCATCTAGCCATATATTGAACCATGTTAAGGGTTGGGTCGTTTCCAAATAACTTTCTGCCCATCCGGGAGTAAACGAATTCGGGAAGTGAGTTTGAAAGTTTCTAGTTTTTTTTTACTGGTTGTTGTCGTCCACAAATATCAGAGTGGTCCTACGACAGGGGGACCATTTTGCTAAATTGTGTCCATTAAGGATCCGATGAACAGGACAGAGATTTTTGTGCGAAAGGATGGATGTCATTCCACGCTGAGTGGGTTTGACTTTTTCCGGAAGGGTTTCCCCTGCAGGGATTGACGCAGGAAGTCTAATTGAATCAAATTCATTTAATCGAGTTTGATGTTGGCAAAGTACCACTTTAAATTGATTCCAAAACAGCACGATGAAGTGGAAGTTTGATTATGATGAGCGAGGAAAGATTCGGTAAAGTTGAGTAACGTCTAATTCCGGAGGAACCGGAAAACCGTTCGCTTTCAGCTGCAAAATTTTGAAGGCGTTTAAGCGGATATCCTTTGGCAGGTAGTGAATCTCTGCAGGTGTGAAACAGAAGAAGAATTGCCAGATTGCCAATCAAACATTCTTACGTTCAATCAGTCATTTCACACTTGCAGCAGCTCCGGTGTTCTCCGAAGGGGATATCCGCTTGAACGCCTGTTGTGAATCCTTTCGATTTGCAATCGAACGAATGAATGATGCTCATCCATTTTCGGGAATCGGAAATCGCTGCTGCCGGAAAAGCCCCGGAAGGATGGTCGATTCAGGATTTATCGCTCCAACCAAAGTGTGCAACCGTTCAGCTCCGACGGGAAAAACGAGAGAAGGACTGACTGGTTCGATGAGCTATTTGCCGATTGTTTGCAAACCAGTCCATGGCTGTTGTTCTTTGCTATTGGGATGGATTTGGTCAAATCCAAAGGAAAACTTGATTGGAGCGTTCGAGGCACATATGTCGTTTGCTAGGCAATTTAAACGCCTAAATGTATACTTTAAAATACAAAACTACCTTTCTAATGTAATGTTTGAATCAAATTCTTTTTGACTTGAAGCAGAACGTTTTTATTTTGAACTAAATAAACATTCTTATTATAATTTTTTTTTGTTCTTAGTGCATTGTGATTAGAAATTGACACATTTAGAACATTCTCAAAGATAGCTATCCGCAATTCTTCCAAATTCTTTTCACAAATTCAGTTAATTGAAGAGGGTAAGTAGTCATCAGCGACTGCATAGTGCTTAAAATTCCTCCATCATCAATGACACGTCATTTCCCCCCGAATTATTGCAACATAAATTCATAACCCATCCATCGTATCCCATCGTTAAGATATGGCTGCAATTTGATGAACTGGACAATGGCATTAAAATTCTCTCCCCTCCAATTGTGGGCCCGTTCATACAGTTCATTTAATGCTGCTAAGACTAACTGAGCCATTATTTTATGCTACTGGTGCAGGAATAAAATCAACATCTTTGCCCCCTCCAGAAATCTCCTTCGTTTAACAAACACCCCTCGAATCGCGCCCAAGACTGTGTAGTAAGTTTTATACGACCGGCAGGGCACATAAAATTTTATTATCTGTGAACTATTTTTATCTCGAAATTTCACTTGACTCTCTTGCGTCGCTCGTCGTTCCTGTGCCCCCGCGGTCCCGGTTCATGAAGTGTAAACTAAAAACATCACGGAAAAATGCTGCCGCACACCTTTCGATGGTAATGTTTCTTCATTCCATCTTGCACCTACTGGATATGGACAAACCCGGACGGAGTTGTAGACCATTTCTAATAGTTGCTTCCTTCACCACTGCGCGCCGCCGGTTGACTTCCACCTCAAGATCCAACCGAAATCCTCGTTTCGGGTTTAATAATGCCCCGCAGCAGCACCAGTTAAGTAAACATTATTGAGGGAAAAGCGTGCTAGACACGGTTTGGTCTGGTCTGGGCCTGACTTGCCTTTCTTTGGAAGGTGCTGCACATGGGAGCATAATGGAAAAACGCAGAAGCGTACACATGCCGGCCTGGTCGCCTTGCCTTGGATGCACTCTTCGGCCATCGGGCTGGAGTTTCTAAGACTTCCCGCTATCGCCTCCCTCTTCTGATGGCACCTTCTTACTTTTGAAGAAACCTCGGAACATAATCTACACACGGCAGGCAATACCCGGGGAGACAACCGGGCAGCAACAAATGGTTAAGTAATTACATTCTGGTCGCTGCCGCTGCACGGCTGGGCTGGGTTTTGTTGCGGGCGAGTTGGATTGGTTCAAAAATGGCTATTTTCTGTTGAAACTGAAGTATTTTGTCAAAAACAGAGACACCAGTAAATTTGATTAAATTCTGTTAAGTAATTTTTGTAACCTCCTAAGTAAAACGACTGTAATTTTTTTTGTTGCCTACACAAAGGCGCTTAATTTAACCAGTTCTTAGTGGGACATGAGTGACCAGGTTCAAAAGTGTAGATTAAGGCGTTTGGTTACAGTACCCAGTCAATCAATCAACTAGGCATTAGTTTGGGTAAATTACTGTTGATTGAATTCCCCAAACAATCTGATCATTCTATAAATTAAAACTAGTGTTTCGGTGTTGAACCAGCTTAGCATCGTTTAGACCGATTATCCGATCCGGGATTAGTGGCCGCATCAGACGCATTTCGTCGTCAGTCGTCAGCCTAATCCCCGGGCAAGGGGGGAAAATCAAATACCCATTTTCCTGGGCAAACTCCCAAAACGACGAAATCGACGGCGACGCGGCCGAAGACGACGACGTTCAAAGTTGATCTACTTTCTGAATCGGAGTCAGACGCAGCACAATAGTCAATAACCGTGAATCGTTATGGTTTTTGGGTGGACTTTGAAATCCGAGCTGCGGAATTGTGCGAAATTGGAGCCGTTTGATAGAAGTTGATCCGTGGGTGGGACCCAGACTATTCCGTTCGAGCGTTTCGATCGACAAGATGTTTGATGTGTGAGTGGTCCGCTTTGAACTTCTCGAGAACAAACTAACTTTCTGGATGTCTTCGCCATGGTGTGGTCCTTTCTCGAATACCGTTGCTCGGTACATTTCAATTTTGTGTCTGATCTTAAGCTGGCTAAGTTTGATTTCAAAGACTGCCAGAAAATTTAAGCAACATTCTAGCAGAATGCTTATTTTTATGCATACGGACGGAACATTGAGAGTGGCTGTAGTTAGTTTGGGCCAGAAGCGAAAAACAAATTCAGTAAGGGGTCCCCTGCTGGCAAGAAACGAGCAGAAACACAAGGGTGTTCGATTTCTGTTGCTGCATTCCTTCTCCTAACCTTTCGCTCCAATTAGTGCATGTAAGGTGAGAAAATTGTCCAACAATCCCTTCCCCTTTGGGGTGTTGCAGGTGATTATGGTTAAACTGGAGGGAAGGGGTTTGCTCCATTTCTCACCTCGGTAGGTGGTTTGTTTAGCCTTTTCTTGCTCCATTCTACTGCAGTGCAGTTTTTTATGATGTTTTCGACAACAGCAATCGTCATCAACACTTTTCGAGCTGCTTCGAAAGGTATCGGGGCATCAAATTTCCTCTGGGACACAATCACCTTAGGTGTTTACAAATCGGACTAAAGTGTATCAAAGCACGAGTAACTAGGGAGCTACTTTTGATGGAAGATTAGATTATTTACCATAATCGAATCCAAACCGAACGGCCTTCCGGGAATTTCAGTCTGACACCAGAAGATGTACATCAGATAGTCAAAATAATTTTACGCTCCATCAAACCGTAGCTCTTTGGAGAGTTTTCTTTCTCGCTGTCTCACCCTTTCAAGATCTGAAAATCCGACTCCGACAGGTATCGCTCAAGCAGGTGTCCCAAGCGAACGGCAACGCCTCTTCGGAAGACCGCTAATCAATCTGTTTTACGCAGCAGGTAGGACGCCTTTCGAAAGGGGAAATTCTCCGGTCCCGATCAGAGCAGAAACCCCACCGGGAAAGGGGGGATGATGATGTTGATGCCGCGGCTAGACATGCATACGGTAACCGGTGTGCAACATCAATTTTCACACTCCAAAACGAAAAAGAATGCATACACGATGTGCTTCGTGGTCAATCAACTTCACACTTTACGCGGTGAATTTGCCAGCCGAACGCGTTAAAGTGGGTCGATTTTTTATCTCCCCCCGTCTTCCGAAAGTCTGGATTAAAGAAGGTATATGGCGGCTTTAATTTACCCGTCGAAAGGGTCTCTCCCGTTTAGACTGTTTGATTTTTACGCGTGGCGCTCCCCTAGAAAAGGGTAATTAATTGGTCACTCGGTGCGGAAATTACGCTGTTCCTTATTAGTCGCGGGAAAGCGAGTGTGAAACTTAATGATGTGCACCGAATCTTGAGCTTCCAAATCGGTAACGTATCGTTTTTTGTTAGCTAGAAAAATGAAGCTGTAGTTGGATTGTTGGAAAAAGTGGTCCGTTTGAAACCTAATGTTTAGGCTAAAATACTTCCTTTATACTAAATTTTAGATAATTGTGCCTACATGATGAACAAAATAGTTTAACTGTTTTTACAAAAACGGTTTAAACATGCTCGATATTCCCTTATTGAAAATAATTGATAGCCACTGTAACTTAACACTGTTACTTTTGCCAAACTTCCAATAGTAAAATTTGAGCACATTTTGTAATCGCCAATAAAAAGGTGAAATATTTCCTGGACAATAAATACGAGTTATGTACATACATTTAGGCGAATGAGCGAAAAGAGGATAAGAAGGAGAAAACTACATAAAAAAGCACCGGCGGGGTAAGATGCCACGCTAAACTATGACTTTAAATAATTTCTATGTGTAAAAAACATGATTTTTTTATTATTGCTTATGCGAAAAGTGCACTCAAATACTAACAAACTGTAAAGCTATCTGTAGCTGTAGGGGGAAATTGGGATACTTGATCCCTTTTTCTTATTTTCATCACATCTTTTTTAAAAAAATTTGCATTTTCTGACAGCATGTAATTTCCAGTTTATATGCTGCAAAAGTTAGATCGATACATGAACCCGTAGATGAACTAGGAGCTTTTTCGTAGGATTAAAAAAATTGCGATATTTTGGAAGTTAAGGGGGGGGGGGGAGTAGGGTCTAACGGGTAAAAAAAATCACCATTTTCACGATTTTGTTCTACAGCTATCGTTCAAACAAATGTATTCAAATTTTTTGCATTATACAAAGCATTGTTAAAAGAACATTTAGTAATTTTTTCATAGAAAAATATTGAAAAATGAGCCGGTGACGGAGCACTTTCGAGGATGCCTTTTAGAAAACAGGATTTGCGGTGGACACTGTATCTCAGCACAGAATCATCTAAAGTCAAAAAATCAGAGCAAAATATTTTTTAATAGATGTTTTTCTGGACCCCAACGTTTTTATTTAACTTAAAAAATTTTTAATGAAATTTTTGTGGCTGTTTGAAGTAAAAACTACGATTTTTCATGGAAAAATCCGCCATTTTTTATCTGTAAAATCTCCTCAAAGTAAAAAAAAGAAAAACGTTGGAGTCTGGTATTTTATATGAAGAAACTATTTTCCAAATTTGAAAAGAATCGGATAAGTAGTTTTCAAATGACGATGTCCACGGACTTTAAAAATGTGCTTTCGAGAAAAACGCGTTTGAAGTTTCTGCTCTTGCTTACTTGCAGTATTAGATAGGAGGAGATAAAGGCCTATAATTTCGACAGTTTTGCTTCAATTGACTTGAAAATTTGACACAACATTCTTGAAATGTTTTACAATAAGAAAATAAAAAAATAAAAAAATCGATTTTTTGAAAGTGTTAGACCCTACCCCCCCCCCCCCCCCCCCCTTAAAGGAGACTTGATCCTTCAGTAAAGGAGACTTGATCCTTTGATCAGGGTGCCCTAAACTTTGGCAAAAATCATGTAAAATTCAAAGATTGATTTTTTCGGGCATATTTGATTTCATTTCACGGTTTATAAATATCGGACAGAAAGAATTCTAAAATATTGTCTACTACCCTATGTTTATTGCATACTTAAAGGCGCTTTTTTATTTTAAGATTGAATCACTTTTTTGAGTCCTTATTATCAGGAAATTATTGGATAAATATTAGTCATTAGATAAATATTAATAATTCAACAACCATTCAGAAGACGTATATATCATTTTAGACTACAGGGATGAAGTGAACATACATTTTGGAAAGCCTTTTCTTTAAAAAATTGAACGCATATTATTGCTTTGAAAATGTGTCATTAACAAATTCATTTGATACTTTAACGATTGGCGTATTGGAATAATTATTATAATTTTTCTTATGGAAAACATTATGAAATCATAAAAAAGATTTGAAAGTCACACGTCGTAAGATTTTACAAACAAAATGCAATAATTCCAAAAATTGTATTTTTAATTTTTTTTAAATAACAGGTTTGATGTTTTGTTCTATTTTGCAAATTTTTCTAGAACAGTTGATCTATGTCAGACATTTCAGTTTCGAGATAAAGCTGAGGAATCAAGTATCCGAAAGGACCAAGTTTACTCATTCTTCCCTAAATAAATTAAGCACTCCAGAAATTCTCCTGAATTCAGACAGTTTTAGTTCTAACCACAGGAAACGATTGGGCAGAATTGGGAAATAACAAGTATTTATTGATTAAAATAAAGGGAAAAACAAAAGAATAAACTATGAAAAAAAAATCATCGAAGCACATTAATTGCGTTAAATCGTTTTAAAGCCTTCCAAAATCTTTTGGTTTTGAAGAAAAAAAAGAAGAGCTAAACAAATTTCGTTATGAACGCAAAAATATTTTTATGCAATTCAGTGTAGAAAATAAACATTTCAACACAGAAAACAGTATCGAAATGTGCTTCTTTTCAGCACTGAATTCAGTGTCGAAAAGAACATTCCACGCTCTACTTGATCATAAATTTTTAGTCGTTGGCATGGTCGTCCATATTTTATATTTTTAAACAAGTGCTTTTTGTAGGGTATTTAAAAAAATCAAGGGAATTTTTAGAATTATTTAGCATTAAATTGTGTTTGCAACTTGTTGCAAAACTAGATTTTTTCAGCACTCGGTTCCAACTCGCTAAGCCCTGTTGGTTAAATTTACGAATCGTGCTGAAAAAATCCACTTTTTGTAACTTAATACATGAATAATTATTTTAAATAAATCAATCCGGGTTGTTTTTTTTAAATAATTTTTCAACAAACTGAGTATTCTCAAGCAAATTGCAGAAGAAATTCTGCATTGAGATACAAATATATTGTGCGATGTACTCAGATTTGAAAAGTTGGAAAAAGTTTAGACTCCAATAAAAAAAAAGTGGCTGTAGAAGCTGAAATTCGAAAGGCAGCTACTACGGCTTTTTAAAATAATTCTATTCCCGAAAAATAAAACCGTGTGGCTGAGCACCGTTTTTGAGACTGTTGCTTGGCTCTAAATAGTAGGGAAAAATGGTACAGAACGCACCAGTTGAGCATTAACGCTATATAGAGCTCTACCAATGTTTTAAGAATCAAATTGATCGTTTACGATGATTCTGGGAGCTTATTTATATCTTACTTAAACGGAAAAAAATCATAAAAACTCGATTTTCATGACATTTTTTTGTAAAAACAGCTAGAAAGCACACCGTGAGGTCAAACGCCAAAACAAATGGATAGAACGCTCCATACAAAAAAGGTTGTCAGAAATAAAACAATGATTATACTAAATATGATAATTTAAACATCAAAAGCATAATTTTATTTTTATTAAATTAACCATGCTATAGCAAAAAATAGTTTGTTATTGCTAAAAAAATGCACTTTTTAATATCCTTGTAGGTAAAACGCCTTTAAGTAGGCAATGAATCTAAATATGGCGGTTGATAATTTTTTCCGAATTTTTTTTCTTGGGATTTTTATTTTATTCCGAATCGAATATTGGTGCACCTTTTAAACTAGAACAAGGACAAAATTCGTTATAATTATGCATGAATGTCATAATTTGGGAGTCAGCGAATAAAAAGAACAACATTTCGTTTCGATATTCGGTTTTTATTAAAAGCTAACAGCATTCAAAATATGAGCGTAAAACACGTGGTCGTGTGCGCATTTTGCCCCAATTTGCATGATTTGGTCAAAATTTGTGAGAAGTTAGTGAAATATAACAAAATATTTAGAGTAATCCGAATGTGCATACGAGTGGAATAACGAATAGCTAAACTTTTATGATACTGTGTAGGCTGATCTATCATGAAATCTTATATGTTAACCATGAAAAATTACAAATTTTACACAGACTCGATGATTCCATCTGTTTCTAAGAATTTAAGTCATTTTAGTGAACTTTTAATCTAAGAAATGATAGAAAAGATTTTTTGTCACAATAAAAATGAAGAAAAACTTCATTCGAAGCTATAGGTTAGCGAACTTTTGAGAAATGTACAGTTTTCCCCTACTGGAAAAGCGTAGAAATATAAGGCTGCTGACTGTTATGGCTGGTTACCATTTTTTTTTTGAAATCGCATCGACTCTAGTGAACAAGACAGAGTGACCAGTGATGTTAAAATTTGTAAGGCATCTGCTATGGTTTTTTGGGAAATTTTCCAGCTACGGTGAACAACACGGACCTGGATTTTTAAGGCAGTTGTTTTGATTCTGACTTATAGAACTTCTTCCAGCTCCGATAAACAAGACTGAGTGGTTGTAGAATATCAGATTGTTGAAAATGCTGCAATGATTGTTTTGAAATGGTCCCCGCTGTGACTAACAAGACAGAGTGCCCTCAAAAGCAGATTCTTAGGGTTCTAACACAGATGAACAGATGTACAAACTAAGCCTTGAAAATTGTGTAAAGTCTCAACGACCGTTTCTAATAAATTTTATGTTTTTTGGTTGAGCCACCAGATGTCTCCAAGAACACAGGAGAGAACTGTAAAAAGGATAGTTCAGTGCCAAGGTGCTAGGTGTATCCTGATTTTCGAAAGACCGTCCTAATTTTTGAAAATTGTTTCTTAAATGTCCAGAATTGTCTTGATTTTGAAAACAACATCTCAATAAAAATCGAATTTGTAGGACAGAGAACAGACGTACAAGTTAGCCCACGAAACTTGTGGAAGAATTCCAACGACCTTTTTGAACTTTTTGGCTGGGCCACCAGATGTCTCCAAACACACCAAAGAGAACTGTCGCCATTTCAAAAAGAAAGTTGTTTGCTTGAATCCAAGACCGAAAAATAGCCAAAAAACAAACATTCGTTATATTGTATAATAAAAAAATATCTTAAAACTCATTAGCTAGTGTTCCTTTAAACTTGCTAGAAATACCAAAATTTTGAACAATTGAATGCGAAAGCAATACGTGAGAGTAGTTGCTATGAGATGTCTAGAATCAGAATTGCCGGATGAGACAGATCATCAAGAATGTTCCTATAAGACAGATCATAGCCGATGCGTCCTCTGACTTCGATTACTGTTCAAAGAGTGTGAAAATTCGTTCTAAAGCTGTGAGGTGATGTAAGTAAGCAGCGCAAGAATAAAGAAAGTTATTTTTTTCTTGCTAAACGTTACTCTTAGTGCAATAATCTAGGAATCAACTGAAGAGGTTCATTTTACTGAGGTATTGGTTTAATTACTCGAAAGTTCGTTAACGTTTTCGCCTTTTTGTAAACTGGGCGATTGAAAGTTGATTTGTTACTTTTGAACGGCGAAATAGATGGCACTGTTTTAAGAAAAAAATTAATGTATTTTTTTATGATCAAATTTGAAATTTTAACCACTGTTCTCAAGATTTTTGTTCGAGCTTGTACGTCTGTTCTCTTAGTTTCTAGTTAAACTATGAGAACATCGAACAAATCTGTAATAAAATAGTTGAACCTATTTAACCGATGCTGTTTTTCAAATCGAACTGCAAGCCAGCCAAGACGCAGCTCTTTGCTGCTGCATATATTAAGGCGTTTACAGTACCTGTATTTCACCTTTATTTATGCAATTTTAGCAGAGCTGCATATTATTTCCATATACATACCTAGAGGTGTCCTAAATTTTTTCTTCACGGTGTCCTAATATTTGACGAAACACACCAGAGGTACCAGACGTCCTGATAAATCTGGATTTGTACTGATTTTGTGCTGATTTTTGAAAAATCTTTCTTTAAATGTACTGAATTGTCCTGATTTTCAAAAAAAAAAAATCAAAACTGCAACTGAATTTATAGTTTAATAATCAGGATATCGAACAAATCTGTAATAAAATAGTTGAACCGATAAAAATGTTCGGTTCAGGTGATATTGAAATAGTATTTTCCGTATAAACTGCCAGGAGAGGTGCCAGGTGTCCTGATTTATCCGGATTTGTGCTGATCTTCGAGAGACCGTCCTGGTTTTTCAAAAACTCTCGATTCGACCTGATTTGTGAAAATTTGTCTGTAAAATTACCTGAATTGTCCTGATTTTCATAAAAACTTTTCAAATATAATCGAATTTGTAGTTAAACTCTGAGAAAATCGAATAAATTTGTAATAAAATAGCTAAACCTAGATTTAGCAGATGTTCATTTTCGGTGTTATTTGGTGTTATTTATTTTAGTGGTGTTATTCGATATCAATTGCAGGAGAGACAAGAAGTTGCGTACTGCTGTTACATAAATGGAGGCGTTAACTGCGACTGTATTGCGCCTTTATTTATGCAATCTATGCAGAGCTGCTTATTATTTCCATGAATCAAGAGGTGTCCTAATAGAGCATTTCCTGAGACAGATGGTGGTAGGGTAGCATTTTGTTTTTGTTTTGAAAAATGTAAACACCTACTGGTCGCCATTTTGAACTTGGGAGATTAGCACTGTTAAATTATTTCTTCAAAAGATATATTTTTTTCAAATTTACATTACACAACATCAACATTACCTTCAAAGTATGTCATGTCAACAATTTTTCAATTTTAGCTAGTTTATAAAATTAAGAATTTTGCATAACCATTACTATTGCACCGCTAATTTGGTTTCGTTACTATCCGGCCATTGAACATGCGTAGTGTTGTTGTTATTTTTACCCTACCACCAGATGCCGAAAATTGTAATCATGAGAAATCAGCTGTTCGGTTGACAAGTCGGGAAATGCCTTATAATCCTGATTTTTAGCTTCACGTTGTCCTGAGTTTTGACGAAACCACCTGCAGACCAGCCAAAATTCTGCTCGTCTCAGTGCATAAATTAAGGCGTCTACAGTATCAGTATTCCGACTTTATTTATGCAATTTAAGCAGAATTTGTGGTGTCCTGAAAAATCCTGATTTAATTGTTAAAGTTTTTTTTTTACTTGAAGAGTTTCGATAAAACAACTAATGAAGTTTCGAAACACATTCATGATTTGACTGATAATAATTATAAGTCGAACATTTATTCGCTATTTCTTTCAAACTAGCTTAAAGTACTAATTGCTGTTCAATAAGAAACACAGAAGTCCTGCATGAAAGTACACGATGCGTAACTGTTACTGCTAAATGCGACTGTTCGACAGTAATTTTCTAATAGATTGGGCATAGCTTGGCTAGATTCTTCTGAAGCCGATAACCACTCAAAAAGTGTTAAAGTTATTCAAGGCTATTTGTTATTTCGACAGTCTCTGTAGTGAAAAAAATATGATGATGGAATTTTTTTCAGCTAAAAATAATTCTGATTAAGTTTATGGAACAATTCAACAATTTGAAGTTGTGCAGTCTATTGAAGGGAATAAACGTTTATTTCTTGGTAGTTTATTAACGATTTCACCCTTTAAAGAGCTATCTACAAACAGTGCCATCCATTGCGCCGTTGAAAAGTTAAAAAAACAAGCATTAGATGGCACTGGTTTTCGTCAATTTTTAACAGCTTCTTTTAAAAAGGGTATTTAAAATTTTCACATACTTCTGAAGATTTTTTGATAGAGCTTGTACATCTGTTCATCTGTGGTTCTAGTTCGTTTTTTTTTCAAATCGTTTAGACTCCGATCAATATTGCGAATTTTAATGAAATTTTTAGAAGCGTCTCTGGTGCACTTGCAACTAAACAAAGACTTCCGACAATCTTGTACTTTACATTTCTTTTTCGGAAGTCTTTCGGAAGTCGAAAGTCCGGACTTCCGAAATTAAATTTAGTGCTGGTGCGTTAATAAGACAAAGTGACTGAAGAAGCAGCGTTGCCAGATTGAAAACCGCTCAAGTCCGTAGATTTCCCAAAAATCGAAAAATGTACTGATTTCCGCAAAACAAAACTTGATGACCTTTTTTTATGGTCATCAGGTAAAATTTTCATTTATCCGCAGAATCCCTTGAATTTATTTGATAATCCGTAGAAAATCCGTAGGAAATGCTGAAAACCCGTAGATTTCGAGCATCGATCCGTAGCTCCGTAGAAATGCTTAAAATCCGTAGAACTACGGAGAAATCCTTAGATCTGGCAAGGCTGTGGAGAAGTTTGGAACTTTAAGGCTGCCGCAATGATATTTAGAAACAATTCCGATTGAATAATTGTATTGAAATTGTTACGGCTCCAGTGAATAAGACGAAGAAAAATTCTTTCAGTTCCGTTAATCAAGACTGAGAAACTTTAAAAACACTCTTAGTAAGACGGAGTGATTGGGTAGTTGAACTTGAAACTTGTGCTTAAAATGTTCAATTCAATTCAATTTTATATAAATACCTGTAGCCACCCTAGTTGCTTACATCATCGAATCGTCAGCTGCAATCATCATCCAAGAGAAGGAGAAGATTTGGCGGTCTTCGATCATCAAAATGATTATTTGAACAATAGCCTTTGTACCACACTTTGCTTGTATAAATTTTCTTTCTTGTCAACTGTTTTCAAATGCCTGTTGCTCCTCTGAAGTCAAAATTAGATCTGGAATGCGATGATTACCTGCAATAGAAAGAAAGAATAAAAAAGGGGGTTAGAATCATCAAGAATCGTCAACTCAATTTATGTGGTTTAAGTCCATTCATAATAGATTACAAGGTAATCAATAAAAACAAATCAATAAAATTTCACCCTTCTCGAAAAAAAAGACTACGTTAACGACTAACCGGTTGCACAATTTGTGTTGCACAATTTTCCGTTTGCCATCATAAATTTCGGGATGCCCAATAAAAATCATTGGACCCTCCCTTCCTTTAGTTCGAGAGCGGTTTCCCGGAATCGTGTCAACACCGTTAAATATGCGTAAAAGTTGCCCCGGATGAGCCCCGGAATTCCACGTCTTTTAATTGTATTTTAATTGCCTCACATAAAACAATTTGAACACTGTTGATTGAGCTGGGGATATTTTTCGGGTGAATTTTTCCCAAACAACTCCGCCTAAAGTAAAAGGGGAAAGATTTTCCACGTGGTGTACCTACTCATATTGTCGTTGATGGTGAGTCAAGTGAAATGTGTTTGACATACGATCGGTGGCAGATCGAAATCGAGAAAAGGTTATCGAAAGGGCGACTGCAAAGGTGGGGTTCACGTGTTTATGGGTGCTAAACTTCGACATACCTTACAGCGGTTGTTCTGTTATTGTTTTGAAGAGGGGAGAAAATCCACCACAGCCGGATAGCATTATTTCGGGCGGTTTTATGACCAATTGAGGCATCCCGGGTAATTCGGGTACAGTCGAATCGGTTTTGTTGGGCGAGTCAGTGTATGGTGTATGTATGTAAATATGACGTATTTTCTAAGGTGGGTTGGGTTTGGGGGAAACATAAAATCACACGTGTGCTGCTGCCTGGGAAATCATAAAAATTCTCCGTTCCGGTGAGTCTTTTCCGTTTTCAACGTGCTGCGAGTCGTTGATGTGTAGGTTTCGTAGAAAGTGAGAGAGTTTAATATTTAAAAGATTCCCTTGTTCGGAGGATACGGAGTCCTGACTTTGGCGGTGGAGTGGGGGACCTTATGACGGTAATTATGGAGTTTCCTTTGCTTTGCTCGCTACTCGGGGAAAACGTGCCCTCCTTTTTCGGGGAAGCTAACAACAGTTTGTGGATTACGGAGCACGCGTCATGCTTTCATTTCGATGCCTTCCGTGAGTATGGAAGGTGGTGGAATTTTGAAAGGTAGGTTTCTACAATGCTGGTCTAAGGTTGAATTGTGTTGTCCCTATTTTGCAGGAGTTTCAATCCAGGATGTTCGAAACTGGGTCAATTAAGGTAATGTGAGTCGGGAGCAGGTTTCAACATTATGGTGTAACGAGTGTGCTTAGATTTTGAATAATGGTTGTTGTCTACGATGTAATTGGATATTTTCTTTTGTGCTCAAAGGTACTGCTAAATCAGAATGGCTTTTACCAACAATAATCTTTGCTTTCAAAATTTTGAAATGTTTTTATGATCCTATATTTATTGAACAATAATAAGACTCAGGAGTTAGTACAATTATCATCAACATCTCAAATCTATGCATTGCCTACACTCAGGCGTTTATTTGTTCTTCAAGGCGGTTCCTCGAATCGTATACATTCGTCATAGCTTGCAACCATGCGGCTCGAATGCATTTGTAGAACCCTGGATAACAGATTAATTGCGAAAACAAACAAGACTTGTAAATCCAATTAACCTCACTAAACACATTCCCGCAGTATGTGAACGACGTAGAAATTAGTTTCTCAACAAACGAAAGTGCCCCCATCCTACTGCTATCAGGGGAGAAAAAAATAAGAGACGGATAAATATCAGCGCGAAAGTGTTTGCTCTAGCAAAACCATCTCTGTAAAGTCGAACCGGACAAGAGTCCTATAACAAAGGCAAATGTTTACCAACTCATAAATTGAAATTTTGCAACAACATTTGCACTGTAGTGGCTACTACTTGAGATGACTGCACGCTGCTTTCAATCCCCGGGGCGAAGCTGTGCACTTTTGTTGTTGTGACTGGAAGTTTTCTACAATAATGGCGGATTAAGTCTTCCCGACAACGGAAGTCTTGCTCCACGGAATCGATTTCGCTGACGAAAAGACAATTTCCTATCGCTTACCCTCTACAGTTTACCGAAAGAAGATAAACAAAAACTAGATAAACACTATTAAAATCTTAATTTCCATCTTGACAGCTAGCCAGACAGCAGCAGCGGTCGCATCGTGTCTGTCACAAAAGGAAGACACAACTCTCTTAGTCGCTTCCAAAGCTTTAGGGGACGCCAAACTCCGCAACCGGAAATGGAATAAATTTGATCCATTTCCCGTGCTGCTGAAGCAGTTGTTCAAGTGTCGCGTGTTTTTTTCGGGGTGCGGGTGTGTCACTCGTTGCGGAATACCTTCGGTGAAATCGATTTTGTTTTTTCGGGAGGAAATTTGGAG
This sequence comes from Uranotaenia lowii, assembly GCF_029784155.1. Lineage (NCBI taxonomy): Eukaryota > Metazoa > Arthropoda > Insecta > Diptera > Culicidae > Uranotaenia > Uranotaenia lowii. The sequence continues at coordinate 310,335,030 of NC_073692.1, read as the reverse complement.
ATGCGCAAGTGTTCAATTTCCCTTCCAAGATCCTGTCGGGATGCAAACAAGCACACACTTACCCCAAACACCAAGTCGTCGGTGTGTGAAGGGGATGCCGAAAAAATTGATTGACTTTTCGGATTAAATTACTTAGACACGGCTGGCGGCTGCTCGAGGTTTCAGGGGTGAGTCTGAGCCAACAGATTCCCCCATAAGCATAATTTATGCAGGTTGATTGGGCTAGAAGTTGGTACGAGGTGAGGAGAAGCAGGCCCAAGAATGGATGTTCATATTTGTCACACTTTCAACCTTCGTCAAGTTGACACGTCACATGACGCGTTAGGATATTTTTTTGCAGGATAGTTTTTTAATAATGCATATAAGAGTGGCCAACGGAGTACGGTTTTTAATAAAATGTTTTTGTAAGCAAACTTGCTACGTTTTGTTTAAATGAGCTTCTGAATTTGATGTCCTGATGCACCTATAAAACATGTGTCCCAAATTTTTGAAATGCATAAACAAAGGCGTTTTTAAAAGGTCTATCAGATTGTATTCTTGAGTATACACAAAGTAGAAATGAACCTCACTTTAAATCCTACATCCATTATTCGGATGATGTTCAGTTGCATAAATTGGTTGCTTCCAATAGTTGAAGAAATTATCGTCGCATGTCATGTTTCGTACATTTCGATCTATTTCTAGTCAATCTCAGCTCATTCGAGCTAGGGTTGATGGTTTTCTAATTGTTAGACGCATGTTTGAATGGCGTGTGTTAATAGCTGAAGCTGTCAAAATTGTCAATTCCATTCATCGGAGCGATACACTTGAGTATTCCCACATAGCTTCAACAACAAAGCAAAGAGAAGAAAGTGCCAGAGCGCTTCCTAGAGTTTTACAAGCAACCAGCAGCAGCACTTCATTCAAAAGGAAGGACAACCTTAACATGCGCCTCATAAAACCTGTCAGAAACTATCGCTTCTCAAAACATAAAATTTCGCTCAATGTTTGTATTGCTCTCGAGCGACAGCTCCCCGGGAAAAATATTACTAGCTCCCCCTTCGAAAAACCGTCCGGGCCCCATACATTTTTCTTCGTTTTATTTACGATGTCCGCACCTCCATATCGCCCCAAACGATATCCACCAATTTCCCTGCTCCATGAGTGCCGCTTGACACTAACGATCCCACACACTCGTTAGTCGCTTGAACGAGAAATTTTCCCCTCCATAAAGTGCGTAATTTTTACGATGTGTCCCGACGACAACGACGACTTTGCAACCAAATCGCCCCTAAAATTATTAATGACCGGCATATTAATATTGGGGCAAGTTACCCACCTCAATCGACCTTCTGTTGTTCAACTCCTAGGCAAAACTTTATAAATGAGTGACTGACTGGCGGAAAACGGGCGTTAGATATTCATCGCCAGATCAGGAGACAAAACAGAAAAAAGATTCCTCCCACCGAATTTCAAACAGCTCCCTTCCTTCAATTTTTTTCTCAAGCCAAAAACCGAGACGTGACTTGGCGAAAGTGTCATAAAGATTTATACACGTCTTGCAGCCTCCATTGAAATTGGAGAATCACGCCCGTTCACCCAACGCCAGTCGTCGTAATGGAAGTTATTATTTCGAGGGTGGTTTCCCCTCAACTCTCTGTAGCTGTAGAATGTTGACCGAAGGCGACCCCCGCAAAAGACAGAGGTATGGGTAGGCCCAATAAACCACCGAATGAATTGTGGGTGCGCGCCATCGAAAGGCCCCCGTTCATTGTGGAAAGTGTCATTTGTTTAGGCGACAAGATATTTGACACCGAAATGCTGGGGGACAATCGCTTGGCTTGGTTTTGGCCCACTCTTTCGGGCTATTTGAGGAAACCGGCTGTCACTTCTCCCAGATGACAGGGACAGGCCATGAGGGGGAAAAAATACAAAATTGAAGAAACTTAACGTTTAGGACAAAAGACGACCACAACAAACAAGCAGAAAGTGGGGACTTAAATGCGTTTTCAATTAATTTTTTCCCTTGCGTTTTGCTTCGTGTTCTGGACTGAAAAGTGGGCCTGTACGGGTTTGCTTTTCTTACTGTTGAATTCAGTTATCTGTCGATTAGTGATATTATTCTAAACCTCATTCAATTGATTACGCTAGTTGTTATAGGAAAATGTCGCGGACAACACAGTTTTTATGAATCCCTCCAAAGGATAAGTGGCCAAGGTTTTCAGTAAACGAGGCAGTGGGATACAATGTTTTTGAATATTAAATACCCCTGAATTTATGCAAATATTTTATCTGTTATTTTTCATAAGCTACCCAAAGGCGGATCCACGATGCGAAAATTTCACAGAGCAATATATTTTCCCGGTTTTCCCTTGTGACATTTTTATGTTTTCCACTGCTTCATATCTTTTACGAAATTTATTGACCGAACAAATCGACATTTTATAATATTTGTAAGTGAAAGTATGTGAAAGCTTAAAAATTTTCAGTGAATCAATTTTGCAACTCGAAAATTATTCACAACTGCTAAAATCTTGGTGAGACTTGTTGGACTTCGCACCGATAATAAAGTTTTTAAATGGTGAAATGTAACAGAGTAAGAAAATAATTCCATCATTTTCCAACACTGACAACTATTTTTTACGGAAACTTCTTTATTTTATTTTAATAACTCGAATTTTTTGGACGCCATCTTGGAATCCACATTATGATATCATGTGGTACATCTAAGCTGACGTTCTAGATCTCAAACTCTGTGGGAGATTTCAAAGTTCGGTAAATTAATCAGAACCAAAACTTTCATTTGTCAATAAAACAATTTTGGGGTTCAAAGGTGTCTTGAATATTCTAAATTTTGTAAGGATAATATACCCTACAAATTTAATGTTAGATTTTTTTTCGTGAAAATATTAAAAAAATATTTGAAATGTAATTATTTTGTCATATTAAAACATCGGGAGGTTTGATAAAGTTTAAAAAATTTTATTGAAATTTTTTATGTAATCTTTGAAAAATCATGTTAGATTTGTTAGAACTGAACGGAAAAATAGAGATTTGTTGTCATTATTTCATTCTTAATTCTAAAAGGAACGATTATCCCATAATGATGTCTTAAAATGAAAGCTGCAACATCAAAAGGGCTGAAAAATGATATATTTTTCAATTTTTTTTAGATTTCTTATGTAGAAGTTTACTATACGTTTATTCGAAACCTAGTAAAATTTCAATGCTATCAATTGATTTCACATGAAAAGCTATAAAGTTATAAATGTACATTTGAAAAAGGGTTCATTAATCTAAGAAAAAACCAAAAAATAAAATTTATAAAATTTACCAGAATGAACTTAATTTCAAAAATTCAAATAATTTTGATAAATTAGTATACTCAGATAACAATACAAGCATATTTTGTGCTGCACAGCAAAAAGTCCTGTAACAAAAAGGAGCACGACATTTACCGTAATTTTACAGGTCGAAAACATGATTACGTGACATTAAATTTTTAGTGTACAACTTTTTTACAGGACATTTGCTGAATAATAAATGAATCTTTGTTAACTTTCAAGGAAAACAATTTAAAATTACAGGTTTTGTTAATTACAGGTGATTTACTTTAAAGGTAGCAGTTTTCAGTGACACGTAATAGTCAAAAAAAATTTCTGTGTGATAATGTATTTTTGTTAAACTCGGACTTAAAAAGTTTAACTCAAATTATGAAATACCAACTTGGTATTGAAATTTTTATCCATAAATGTAGATAACAGTTTCAAAAATTTAATTGCCAATTCGAACTTTGATTGTAGACATTGAATTCTAATCCTCAGACTCAAACTTAGAATGTCGATATTAGTTTCAAAAATTTAATTGCCATTTTGAACCTGGAGTGAAAATTTTGTATTTTTATCCTAAGACTTAAAGTTAGAAAATTTAAAAATATTGCATAAATAGCATTACTATTGTTTAGTTTTTTTTTTTAATTCTGAATATGGATATTTGATTTTCGAATGTTATTAGAATAGTTATTTCTGAAATCATAGTACTGTGTACTGGGTACTAAATTTTGGATTAAAATTACTAGTTTCTTAGCTTTGTTTTTAATTCTGTTCAAAAATGAGTATGTTTAATCCAGACCATGAGTCTGAATTCAGAATCACAACCTTAGTTATATTTTTACATTTTGGAATGTAATTTAAGTTCGATTTCGAAACCTTGAATCTCTTTCTAAAAATTCATCTGCATTTTCAGTCCAACTTCTGAATGCATGAATAAAGTCTCAACCAGAGAACTTAATTCGACCTTCTTAATTTTGTGTTCTGAATCAAATCTTTATTCAGAATCTAAATTGGAATTATCATACTGAACTTGTATTTTTAATCAAATTTTTCTTTATCAATTCGTAATTCAAAATTTTGATTTAAATTAGAATTTCGAACAACTTTGGCTTTAATTTCAAACGTTTGGTGGAAATACGCATAAACTTTTCCCATTTCGTATTTTCATCAAAGAAATACAATAAAAGTCTATGTACAATTTTTAATAAAAGTTTACTCTTAAACAACTTCCATCTTTTCTATAAGACGTAGAAATTATGTATATATCTACTTAGAAAAAGTGATTTGCACTGCACAAGATTTTTTCCCGGTTTTGATGAAAAATTCCCATTTATTTCCCAACCCGGTCTGGCGTTTGGAGACAAATTTTTCTCATAACAGTTTTACTTGAATAATTTATACATATAGAGAATAAACAAATGTAGGCTTCATATAATTATTCCGCCTTGAGTTATTCAACAATGGTAGTTGGATATTTATTTTAAATATTAGCTTTCGAAATAAAGTCCTAGAATTGCTTTTTTTCATCAAACAAATCTTCAAAAATTAAATAACGAATTTCAAGGTGTCATTGAAGATAAAAACTTTTTCTATCTTCTTAAATTAGTGAATAATAATAACCTTATTCATTTCATCAACCACAAAATATTTAGAAATAAAAGTAAAAGATTGCGGTTCAATTCAGCTCCATTTTCTATTCTTGTAAATTCGATTGAAATTTAAGATTTTAGTTTGAAACTTCAATTTTGAATAACTTAGCAGTTTCAAATTTGAATAATTTATTAAGTCTGCAAAGTCTTAATCGGCTAAGACGGGGTTAGTGTATAATTTGCAATATAAAAACCAGTAAAATTCATTAACAGCTTATGTTTTGCTTGAAGATAAAAAAACAAGTTCAATAAAAATTGCTCATAAAAAATTGTTTTATAATGACACATTTTTTAAAAATTAGAATTTTTTTTTCAAAGAATAAAGTTTTCAAAATGAATCCAAATTTAGTTTATGCTCGTGGTTTCTGCTGGTTTTTGTTCGTGTTTTTTTTTCAGATTAAATATAAAACTTATGTTTTGCATTATGAATTAAAGCTTTGAAACTACGATAATCTGCAATTTGAATCCTTAATGAAACTTTCACATTGGTATGTTTATCTTGATTATAAAACTTAACATCGAGTTTAAACTGAAACTGATTTTTTTATTTGTATTCCGGATCAGAATCCTGCCGTTTGAACCTAAGTTCAAAATCTGAAATCCGAATCTGACAACGATTTTTAATCTAAGTTCCAGATAATAATTTCTTTTAGTTATAATCAACACGCAAGGTTCCTGAAATCACAGAAAAATCTGTAATTTCACAGAATTTTGAGCAAATTTTCATCACAGAATCTGTGTCACAGAACACAGAATTTTGATATATTCTCAGATTTCACTGAATATTCGAATTTTGAATAAATTTCCAAAATTTAATTTTTTTTGCCAATAAAAAAATTTATACTTCTAGCTTTTAATAAGATTTCTAATGTT